>NC_081415.1:100916795-101516795 GCF_030272615.1 Cryptomeria japonica
GACATGGGGGAGGGAGCGACTGGGGATCTGCGGGAGCACATGATAGGTTATTTGCAGACTCGGGTAGAGAGATTAGAGGCGGAGGTAGCAGCTAGAGATGTGCAGCTATTTGCACGTGAGTCAGAGCTGACAGTGGTGCTGCGGGAGAGAGATACTGCAGTGGAGAGATTGGCGGAGCTGCAGGAGAGAGTCCGAGCAGGAGCACAGGGTCCGTCAGGGGAGACTATGAGGCAGTTTGGGCGAGCGCAGGCCGAGATAGAGTACTGGCGAGGTTTATATGAGCAGGTTGTGCCATTCAGTCAGCGAGCTCTCAGTTATACCCAGATGCGGCAGACGAGATCCGAGCGATCACAGCGGATGCAGAGCAGTGGGGGAGTGATGGGTCCGTTGAGGCGGGATAGATCAGGAGATGTAGGAGGGAGTGGGGGTTCGATGAGGCCTCCACGGAGAGATGGATCAGGTGGTACCGGTACCAGCGGTGGAGTAGGTAGGGGTGGGGCAGGTACAACATCTGGCCAGAGCGGCATCTGAGAGAGCATTTTTGCATACATGTGTTGTATCATTGTCTATGTTTTGGATTGTATCTTGGATGGCTCTTGGTAGCCGATTTTTGTAGACTTCATTGTACTCTGATATATGAGTTGATATATATGAGGGGATCCCATATTGTGATGATTATGCATGTGATGATGTATGGATGTTTATGCATGATTTATGTTTTATCGCTTAGATGGATATGGGTACATGTATGCATTTGATGAGATGTTTCTTTTTATGTATGTTTTTATGATGATTCATGATGTGAGATACTGACATATGAATGCAGGATGATATGATTTTATGATGAGTTATGTAATGCTTTATGTATGAACAGGATTTGATGATGTTTCCTATTGCAATGTAATGATGAGATGATTTATGTGATGATGTTTGAATGAATGATGTTATGTATAAATATACTAGGATGATATATGCTTATGTTTTTGATGGATGAACAAGATTGTATGATGTTTCCTTTTGCGATGTAATGATGAGATGATTTATGTGATGATGTTAATGCAATGGTTAGATGAATGATTTTATGTATGGATATGCATCTAGATGTGTTTAGATGAATGTAATATGGATAAACAAAATGTTAAGTGAATGCATATGGATAAACAAAAGGTTAAGTTCAAATGTTGATATGATGATGTCGAAATGAATGCAGATGGATAAACAAATGTAAAGTACAAGTGTTTATTTAGGATAATGTGTTTTAAATGAATGCATATGTAAAAGGGTTACATGAGATGGTATAAACCAATGTTTTGTAAACAAATGGTGTTATGAATCTAAAATGCATTAAATATGAAAGTGGGATGATACTATAACTAATGAGTATAATAACTGCACCTTAATGTAATGATAATGAATGCAATGTGAATGAATCTTACAATGAGCATAAGAAGATACTTAGTAATGAATGAATGCATCTTTTAACTATAAAGAAATGTATGCAAATGATAAATGGTGAAAAGATTAATAACATGATAATGGATAATTTACACTGGATGAAATGCTTAGTAAATGATTTAAAACAAACAAAGAAAAGTTAAGCTCATGAATGAATCTAATTATTTATGATTGATGCAATGATGAAAATGATTTTGTTTAATGAAAACTAATGTCAATAATGAACTATATGCAATGTTTAAGTTTAAACATGACATGAATGGTCGCAATGCAAGATGCACCTAAATGCAAGGATGATATGATCATGAGGAATGCAAGGTTTTTAAGACTTTGTATGATGCATTGATGATGTATCCGAGTACTCGGTCGTGATTGTATCCAAGACCAGCTTTTAGTTATTTTTGCATGTAAATGCTACATATGAATGAATGGATGGGTGATATGCAACGGAATGCAAATGTATAAACAGATGAGGTGAAATGATGATCCATAGTGCTCTATTTTCATCATTGAGCTTAAAAATGTTGGAAGAGAATACAAGCATCTTGACATAATGATTCAAGATGACCAGAGTATTTCTTACATGGATTTTGATATAGCAAGTTAATACAAGCAACTTGATATAATGGATCAAGTTGACCTGAGTATTGCTTGCGGAACAGACAAGGATTATCTCCTTTCGTGCATGACTTGGATCGTCCTCCTTGATCTTAGGCTGATCAGATCTTGAGACAAGTTCATACCGTACTAAGAAAATAAAACCTTTATCCAATTTGGAGGAAAAGGAACCAGAGAATGAGTATTGTACCTGTAACCAAACAGCATATTTACATAAAGAATAAAGAATATGGATCCTTGGTAATGGTCCATGCCCATATGGTCGAGGTATACGTTGTAGTCAGCAAGTCGTAGTGATCTATGACTGCATTTTGCATAAGATCACGTAGCTTAGTGAACTTCCCACGTAGACACCATTAGTACATGCCCCAGAACTTCATCGAAAATAATGCGCAAACGATACAAAACAATGCTAAAAGATCCTAATACAGATAAACAAACGATTGTACTCATAAATCAACCAAGTATTTGATAGCTTAACATAATTTTCTTGTCAAAGAAAATGTCATCTTGTCTTTGTTTTGATAAGGAAGGATGCATCCTTGTTTAAGACAGTTTGGATTGTTGACGTTGATTGTGTTGGTCGAGTGATAAGTGGTCATTTGTGTGAGTATTTTGTCAATGTTTGTTTTGTATTTGATCGGATGAATATGTACAAGGTGTTGTCATGTTTTTGTGTGATTTTTGATGGGTTTTCCGATGTTTTTTGGATTTTGTGAAACAATTTTGAATGTTTTTGGTATTTTGAGAGTCATTTTTGAATGTTTTTGGTATTTTGAGAGTCATTTTTGAATGTTTTTGTATTTTCTGAGGATCGCCTGAATGAAGAGCGTAATGACACATAAGACAATGTAGAATCCACTTCCATCACTAGGGTAAGGGTATTGCCCCCAGTTTGTAGACCTGACTATGGAAAGGTGGGATGCTAGACGCATGGAGTACTTTCTTAATTGTAGATCAAATAACAAGCCATGGTTGTGATGGATGGATGTATGTGTGCATGAATGTGATCGCAACGAGCCTGAAAGATACTGGAGCCATTGCCTTTACGAGTGGCGCCTGTTTGCCAGGTTTTCACCATCGCACTTACCCAAGGTGCCACCGGAGTGGTTGTTCACCGTTTGGATGCATGATTTTTCTTTACTTTTTTTTTGAATGTTTTTGTATTTTCTTCAGGACATTTTCTGAATGTTTTTGGTATTTTCGGATATGCAAGGGAGCCTGATGCCTTGTACACCTTAGGTATAAAACCTTTTGAGGTGCATGCTATTGATTGGATCTGCAAGCGGTTCTCCTTCTGATGTAGCCAACTGATATGCCCCGGACCCGAACACAGCAGTGACAACATATGGGCCCAGCCAGTTTGATTCAAACTTACCCTGATGTTCTCTGTTTGGTTGGTTGCGAGGATTCTCTCATAGAGCAAGATCACCTACCTCAAATGTACGAGGTCTAACTCGGTGATTGTAGCTTCTGCTCATGCGCTGCTGATAGGCTTTGAGGTGATTGTATGCAGCTTGTCGTTTCTCATCAAGTAACTCTAAGTCCTGAAGACGGGATACTCTGTAAGTTTCATCATCGATGAGATTATGCAAGGAAACTCGTAATGATGGTATCTCAACCTCAATAGGCAAGATAGCTTTTGCACCATAGACCAATGAATAAGGAGTTGCACCTGTAGGGGTTCGAATGCTAGTTCGATATGCCCATAATGCTGGATTCAATTGAACATGCCAATCACGACCGACATCATTGACTGTCTTCTTTAGGATCCTCAGTATGTTTTTATTGGACGCTTCGGCCTGACCATTGCCTTGTGGATAATAGGGAGTGGAAAAGCGGTGTTGGATATGAAATTTCTCACAAAGTTCACGGACATCTTGATTTTTGAAAGGGAGACCGTTATCTGTGACGATGGACATGGGTACACCATACCGGCAGATGATGTAATTGAGGATGAATGAGGCGATCTGCTTGCCGGTGACTTGGGTAAGTGGAACAGCTTCAATCCACTTTGTGAAATATTCGGTGGCGGTAATAATGAATTTATGGCCATTGGATGAAGATGGATGAATCTTACCCACAAGGTCGAGGCCCCATTGACAAAAAGGCCATGGTGTTGTGATTGGTTGCAGTTCTTGTGCTGGTGCATGTATCAGGTCGCCATGAACTTGACATTTTTTGCACTTCCTGACAAAGTAGTAGGAATCCTTTTCCATAGATGGCCAATAGTATCCAGCTCGCATGATCTTCTTGGCTAGTGATGGACCACTTGAGTGAGTCCCGCAAATTCCTTCATGTACCTCTTCCAAAACCTTTGTTACCTCATCCTGTTCCAGACATCGAAGGAGAGTACCATCAAGACTACGTCGGTATAGGGTTTCGGCAATAATGGTATATCGAGCAGTTTGGCGAATGAAGGTTTTACGTTGGTTATTTGATTGGTTGGGAGGAAGGGTGTGATCGTGGAGATAGGTGTAGAACTCACCATACCATGGGGATTCTGAACCGACAAGGCGACATATCATTTCGGATTCGGGGATATCATAAGCGGGAATCCAAAGCTGTTCTACCAAGAACTTGTAGCGTGTTGAATTCTGTGGAAGATCTAGGAGAGATGCAATGGTAGCCATAGCGTCAGCAGCTCAATTCTGATCTCTTGGTATTTGCTCAAAAGTGATAGTAGTAAATGATGTCTTTAGAGTGTCCACCATTTGCTTATATGGCATGAGTTTATCATCTTTGGTCTGATATTCATGAGTTGCTTGTCGAATGACTAGTTGGGAATCGCCATATACTTGCAGTTCTTATAATTTCCATTGGATGGCTAACCTGAGTCCTGTGATCAAGGCCTCATACTCGGCTATATTGTTTGTGCATGGAAATGTGAGCCTGTAAGACTTCGAGATGCTATCACCTTGAGGTGTGATAAACAAAATGCTTGCCCCCGAGCCGTGCCTAGTGTATGAACCATCAAAATATAGTTTCCATGGTTGTGCTTCTGTGATCATGAATATCTCTTCATCTGGAAAATTGGAAATAAGAGGATGATCGCCTGTGAGTGGTGCATCGGCCAACTGATCTGCAATAACCTGACCTTTGATAGCTTTATGGTCCACATACTCAATGTCAAATTCACTTAGAATCATCATCCATTTGGCCAAGTGACCTGTCAATGCTGCTTTGCTGAGTAAATACTTGAGTGGATCAATCTTTGCGATGAGTTGTACCTTGTGGGTCAACAGATAGTGCCGCAATTTAGTGGCTGCCAAGATTACTGCTAGGCAAGCTCGCGCAATAGGTGTGTAATTGAGTTCATAGCCAACCAGTGTGCGAGAGATGTAGTATACAGCATACTCTTTACCTTCTGCATTATGTTGTGCCAGTAATACACCTAATGCTGTACTTGTCGCTGAGATATAAAGTAACAACGGTCTACTTGGATCTGGTGGCATTAGCAATGGTGGATTCATGAGATAGTCTTTAAGCGTTTGAAATGCTTGCTGGCATCGGGCATCCCACTGAAAGCGGATGTTCTTGTGTAGCAGATGTGTAAATGGGTGACACTTATCAGCCAGTTGTGCAATGAATCTTCGGATGGATTGAAGCCGTCCTTGTAGTGTCCGTAGCTGACTGATATTCTTTGGAGGTGGCATGTCCATGATTGCTTTTACCTTTGCTGGGTCGACCTCAATGCCTTTGCTTGAGACAATGTATCCTAGAAGTTTCCCGGAGGTTACTCCAAAGACACATTTCTTTGGGTTGAGTCGAACATGATATTGTTCCAGTCTATCAAAGATTTGATCTAAGATGTGGAGATGTCCTTCTCTAGTAAGTGATTTTGCTAGTAAGTCATCCACATAATCTTCCATCATGGTATGCATCATGTCATGGAAGATGGTGGTCATTGCTCTCTGATAGGTCGCTCCTGCATTCTTTAGACCGAAAGGCATTACATTCCAGCAGTATGTGCCCCAGGGACATGTGAAGGCTGTCTTATGTTGATCTTCGGGGGCGATCTTTATCTGATTGTAGCCGGAAAATCCATCCATGAGTGAAAGCATCGCATGTCCTGCTGTTAGATCCACTATGATGTCAATATTTGGTAGGGGGAAATCATCTTTAGGACAGGCCTTATTTAGATCTCTGAAGTCAGTACAAATGCGGATGCCCCCTTTTGGTTTGCCGACAGGCACAATATTGGAGATCCATTCTGCATAATCAATTGGTCTAATGAAACCAACATCCAGGAGTTTCTTGAGTTCGGTTTTGACTAGCATGACAATCTGAGGATGCATCTTACGAAGCTTCTGCTTGACAGGTTTGGCTCCTTTTGCTACTGTGAGATGATGCATAACTAAATCAGGATCCAGCCCAGGCATGTCTGCATATGACCATGCAAAGTTGATCTGACGCTGCTGGAAGAACTCTATGAATTTAGGTTGTTCCTCTGGAGTGAGAAGAGATGCCAGATGTATGATATGAGGATTTTCAGGAGTCCCCACATTGTATTCTTTGGTTTCCTCGATGAGAATCGTTGATCGTTCCTGTTGTGTACTAGCAGGGAGGATGTCAAACCCTTCATCCTCAGGCGCCTCAGAGAGGTTTTCACCATTGGATACGCTCTTTCTTTTTACTTTTGTTGGATCAAACAGTGCCACAGTGTGGTTTTCACTGGAAGATCCATGTTTTATTGTTATGTTTTTGCAGCTGAAAGGTTTGGCATCCGCCCCAAAGTATGCTACGCTATTAAGTTCAATGGCGAATCCAGCTTTGTGATCCCCGCTTGGTAGATTATCCCTTAATTCCAAAAAGTCAATGATAACCTCATCGTTTTGGAAGAGGTCAAGACATGGAGGATTTGATTGGTTCCATTCGATGAGTTCAGGGTGGATAATGGGCATTACTTCATCGATTAAGTTAAGTGCGGGAGATGTATCAGTGAGGGTTAAGACAGTGTGGTGAAGGTCGTTGATGGTACTCTCCTTGTCAGAATCAGGCATAGGATGAGACATAGGGTCTGTGGAAGATGTTTCCAGCTCAGGTACCCAAGTGGTCTTTATCTGTGCTTCTCCGTAAACAGGAATGTCTTTGCGTGGCGGAGGTGGTGATGTGTCTTCCTCATCTGAAGTGTTAAGCTGTACAGAATCAAATTCCCACTCATGTGAGTCGGTCTCTGAATCACTTTCCAGCATCCGATTGCTATACCATACTGGGATGTCTTTGGAGTTGAACACAGCAGGTGTGATTGGGTTATGTATCTTTGTGGTGATCGGTGCTGCAGGAACCGTGATGAGGTTTAAAGGATTTGTTACTGGAAGTATCGGTAATGGTGACTCAGTGGCTGCTGATGGAACGGCTGGTGCCATAGATGCTGCTGCGGGTTCTGATACAGTTGTTGCTACAGATGGTGTTGCTGATGGGATTACTGGTTCGTTTGGTGGGATGTTTGGCACTGGTGATGGTTGCGGTGGAGTTGTGAGCCTTGATGGAGCAGTGGGGATAGTGCTTGATGGTGCTTTGATTATAAAAGGTGTCCTCTTTGTAGTAGGTGGGCAAAATGGTTTGCTGGGTTTTCCTTTGAATCTGAGTTTAGGAAGGACTTCTTTTTCAAATCCTAGGCCTGTATTACCTTTGGGCTTGAACTCGGGCAACAGCGGTTCATGTCGTCCTTGTTTGCAGGATCCCAAAGCACTCTGACCATCATATCCCATTCTTTGCATAATGAGGAGGCCTTTGCCATATTGTTCCGTAGGAAGTGTAACTCGCGGTATGTCAGTGGTGATGGGATCTTTGTAGATCCAGTCCGCTAGGTCCTCATCTTGTGTCTCTTCCTCTTGACTCTTTCCAAGGATGAAAGGCGTTAAGGCACATGCAGGCGTGATTAGTGGTTGCTGGAGTAACTGCTGTGGTTTACCATGTGTTCTAGGAGAAGTAGGCATTTGTCCTACACAAAAGAGCTGACTCAAGTTGTATTCTCCAGGACCTTCCTCTGCGACTTTCATCTTAAGCTTTTCTTGCTTGGGTATAGGGGTGTTTGAACCGGCGATTGAGGCGGGATTTACATATGATGTGGAGGAAATGGCTTCCCTATTATTAGGAACAGTAATCTCTGGTTGATGGCTAATATTATGGCAAAATGCAAAAGGATTTGCATCGCCCAGGATTGTGATCTCTGTACCGTTATGTGGGAACTTGATACATTGATGATAGGTAGATGGAACGGCTTGCATGGCATGTATCCAAGGTCTCCCTAATAATAGATTATATGGCAGAGGAAGGTCCAGAACCTGACAAGTGATGTGCTTTACCACGGGGCCTACTCGGATTGGTAGTACCACAGCTCCTTTGGATGAACGTTCTGCATCATCATAGGCCTTGATGGTGATCTTCTTGTGAGGATCCACAGATTCTATTGCATATCCCAATGCTGTGACCAACTGTAGTGTACAGATGTTTAGGCCTGCTCCATTATCGATCAAGACTCGCTTGATCCTGTGTTGGTTGACAAAGCCTTCAATGTGGAGTGAGGCGTTATGAGGTTGCTGGAACGAAGAGTTGTCACTTTCGGAAAAAGTGAGACAAGGTGATGACTTTAGATTTCCAACCATGGCTTGAAATTGGTCCGTGTTCAGGTTTGCAGGGACTGACGCCTCTTGGAGTGCTTGATCCAAGATTGTTTTATGAGAGGGTGACAGACGCAAAAGCTCCAAGATGGATATAAGCGCAGGGGTTTTGTCTAATTGTTCCACAAGATTGTACTGCTTTGGATTGGAGGTTGTGCCTTGTGGAGCTGCCTTGATGGTAACTTTGCCACGACGTGTAACAACATTGCAATTTGAGGTGGGATTTTTGAAGGTGATAGTTGCAATTTGTTCACTGGCATCATACAGGTGATTGACAGTGTAATTATACGCAGCTTGTGTATAATCAGTGGTATCAGGACCTCGTCTGGACGTGGAAGGACCCCTTTGATCTTGCGATGGAAGTGGATTCTTGAACATCTGATGATCATTATTGGTCATTTTTGGGTCATGCCCTTCAATTTCAATTTCTCCCCGATCAATAAGATCCTGAATGAGATCTTTCAATCGATGACAATTACTTGTCTTGTGTCCTCTTCCTTGATGGAATTCACAATGTTCAGTATCTCTCCACCATGCCGGTTTGACCTGAGGCTCATAGTTTGATAGCTTAGGTAGAGTGATCAAATTCTGAGAAATGAGTTGTCGCATCACTGTTTCAATGGGTTCCCCTAAGGGAGTGTATGTGCGTTTTTGTTTTTGTGGACGGGGTCTTGGTTCATCATGAGATGTGATGCGACCTTGATTAGGAGGAACATTTGTGTTATTTTGAGGTGGAGGATTTTGTCCTGCAAATCGAACCACAGGTTGTGCATTTTGGATAGTTCGAGCATCCACAACCCCATCATTGACGATATTCTTATTCTTGTTCCAGAAGTTCGGTTTATCACTATTGAAACGCGGGCAAGGACCATCTTTGGGTTCATTAAAGATTTTGATGAGTCCTTTTTTGATGAGTGCCCGTTCACATTTTATACCCTTGGTGATCATATCGTTAAAAGAATCTGTATCTTTGACATCCAGGTGAAATTCCATTTCTTCGTTTAAGTTGGAAATGAAAATTTCCACTAGTTCTCGTTCAGGTAACTGAAGAGAACGTCTGCTAGACATTTGGCGCCATCGTTGCAGGAATACTGAGAATAATTCACCTGGTTTTTGTTTGGTGTTGCATAGATCAGCCATGGTGATGTCGCGTTCAATATTATAAGAGTAATGAGATAGGAACTTCTGGATGAGTTCCTCAAATGTTCTTATGCCACCTGGAAGTCGGGAAAACCATGATGTGGTTGTTCCTCCCAAGCTTTGGGGAAAAAGGCGCATTAAGTATGTGTCTTCATATGCGACTTCGAGACAAGTGGAATGAAATTCTCGGACATGATCGTGGGGATCTCCCTTTCCTCTATATTTTTCAAATTTTGGTGTTTCGAACCCGCGTGGAAAGGGTGGCATATAAAGATTCCTATCAAACGGATAGGGACAGATGTCGTTAAGTGAGAATTGACTGGTCTTAACACCACTATGAAGTTGTTGGGCAAGATTCTCAACTTGTTGCCGCAACATCTCTATTTCATTAGGAGGAGGAGGTGGTGGGTTACCTCGAGGGATGTTATATCTGATGGGATCTCTACGCCTTTCCTCCTCATGGCGACTTTGTCTTTCTGATGCTTGTCTTAATTGGACAAGATCAAAGTCAGAGGGGAGTTTGGCTCCTTCTTGAGCAAGTCGTAAAAAGTGAGCATCCACATTGCTCCTTAGTATTTCATCGAATAATCTGTTAAAATGAGGGTTATGCTGAACCCTTTCGATTGTTGAAGGAGTGGGAGTACTTGGGTTTTCATCATTCCCATTTCCTCCAAGTGCTTCTTGAAATTCATTGAGGTTGTCCTCTTCTTCCTCAATTTCCATTTCTCGTTGCCTTGATCGTGATCGGGTTTGAGCCATTTTGTTTACAAGTTTGGTTTTGAAGTTGATTGAAGATGATGATGAGTGGTGATGAAATGCAAGATTGATTGGTTGGTGATTTGTGTTGTATGGGGATCTCTAGCACTTTTAAGGTAGATGTAACTGAAATTCCTTTCTTTGAATTGCTTGTTTGTTTGATAAGTTTGGATGTGATAAGGTGTAGAGAAATCTGAGATGTGTTACAGATTTTGACTACCTAGCAATGAGAGGATTCACTCATTAACTAGTTTTAACCTGCGTAGATGTGTCTCTTAGGATGAGCTTATCCTAGATGTAGAAACAATCTAAAAGTGATGTGATGTGTTTGATTTCAAGCAATATCTAAAAAGGAATCTTGGGATAAGAACCTCTTAATGTTTTGAGAGTTTTGGGATGGATTGATGATGAAGTGATGATGTATGAGTGAGATGATGGATGTTTTGTTTTCAACTTCAATAAAAACTTTGTGTTACAAATGGAACAAACTCTACTTCTTCCCTTTCAGGCGTTGGTGGCACTTCTCGAGCTGTGTTGTAGGTGATACAGATGTTTGGGAAGAAGTTGGGATTAATCTTTCCTCCTTGATTTTTGTGATAACTCAGAGCTCTATATTGCATAAAAGCTCTGCGGTTTAATGATTCAGAATCAAATTCGTTTGTTTTACCTTGAAGGTATAGACGCATGTGATGTAGAAAGACTCTATGTGAGACAAAGATTTGTCTATTGAGATAGAAGAATTTCCTCCTTTTGATCAAAGCCTTTGAGCTTAATTGTCTTCTTTTCAAGGTAATATTCTGATGACACTTCTTCTTTCGCAAGATGTGAAGAATGGTCATAAAAGTTGTGACTCTGTGTTGTTTGCACTTTGTTTTTGGTATTTTTGGTTGTGTTGACAGATGTTGGATGAGTACTTTGTTTTTGAAAGTGATTTTCTGATTTTTCCTTGACAAGAAAACAAAGCAAGCACCCAAACACAAGATTGTAGCCTCAAAGGCACAAATGAGTATGGGTCTAGATCAACCCAATCCTTGGACTTGTTTCTGACCCTTCCTTTAGATTTATTTTAAGGTGTATTTCCAAAGCCTGAAGTCGGCTCAATTTGCACTAGGTCTGTAAAACGAACACACTTCAAACACTCTTTATCCCTAAAGTCAAATGGCCAGTTGTGATAAATTTAGCCCACATCTTGATATTTCTTCGACTTTGGTACTACATACCTTATGAATCCCGCCGTGGCAGGTAAGGATGTGATATACTAAGTCTTGCACGAGCATAACAAATAGATGATCCCTATGATGGGGGAGTCACCACTTTTATCAAGCCACAAGTGACTTTTTAAAAAGCTATGTTTCTACTCAAGGAAATATGTATGGTGAGTATCTTGGGAGCAAAACCTTCTATGCTCTTGCACTAAATTATATCTCAAATATCCTCAATCAATAGAACGGGTGGGCTACTACTTAAAGGTGTTTAGTCATGTTCGATGTTTTTGGACATAAGTTCATTCTGCAGTGACTCACTTAAGAGCCTTGTAACTGGTGGTGGGGCCCATTTGTCCTTTCGGCCAGTTACACTGTAGGAACAGCTATACCCAAGGCTACAGCTTTCGCTCTCACCTGATTTCTATAGCGGCTCGAAGGATTTACCACTCGAGGTCGTTCCCAAGAGTATCGATCCCTTGGCAGGCCTCTCTTAAAAAGATAAAATTTTGAGTGTTACTAACATTTTTCTCTTGCACCTAGGACCACGAGAGCCAAGGGAGAGGATAGTGTGTGTTAGAAGTAGGTCCACTCGACTGATTTTTGTGCACAAGCGTGCCAAACACGAAATTCACTTGTTCTTTTTAATCCAACATTTGCAAATGTGATCTAACTATTTGGAGATGTTGCTCCAACAGTCATGGTGTTCTTTTTAACTTCAAAAAGCAATGTGTTTTTGTATTCTAGAATTTGAAATCCTGGTCAACTTAATGGAAAACACTTTTGCATGAAGTAAAAATCGCTTGCAAAAATCAAAACAAGTGGATTGTGTATTTTATTTGCACCAAAATTTGAAGTGTGGTTTGTAAATTTTAGGTCCGAATTGATGCAAGGAAATCAAATTTGTGTTGTTGATTTTAAGCACCAAAAATAAAGATGAGTCCTAACTAGAAAACAATGAAACTTCTCTTTTTTTTGTTTTGTAGTTTTAAGTTCTTTTTAAGCACTAAATGACAAATTTGTGATTTTTATGGTGAGTTGTTTAACCTGCATGAACAAAAACAAGTTAGTAAAAATTGGTGTTCAAGGGGGGCTTCCACAAGCCTAAGATACTCAATTTTTCGGTTACAAATTTTACAAATCCTGATTTTGAAATGCCCTGAAATTTGACTAAGTCTGAAATTTGGAGGATCTTCCAAAAACTAGATTTTGCATTACAACTCCTAGAGGTCTGAAACCCCTCTCAAACATCCTCAAAGTATATATGGAATATAACTTAAAGTATAAGAAAGAGAAAAGAGAAGAGAAAATGTCACTTATACTTAAATGTTATATTCCATATATATTCTGCCTCTCACAAACCTAAGAAAAATAATTTTATCAATTACAAGGCCTTTTTTTACAACGTTCTGTTACAATAGCGCTAGTCTGTGTGAAAACAGAAGCGCTACTTTAACACAAACGCACTAGAATATTACAAAAGCGCTAAAATAAAATATTTTTATAACAATACAAAAGCGCTAATATAAATACAAAAGCGCTAATTAATGAACAAAAGCGCCAAAATACTAGCAAAAGCGCTAATTCTTTGACAATAGCGCTATTGTAAGAACAAAAGCGCTAAAAGACAAAAAAAACAATAGCGCTAAAACGAGACAAAAGCGCTAAAAGACAAAAAACAATAGCGCTAAAACGCGACAAAAGCACCAAAGCGCGACCTGTGTGTCAAGTTCAACATTCAAACATGTTAGGTAACAAAAAAATATCAGAAGGTTGCGTGTTCGATTCACGTCGGGTTCACCAAATGACGCCCTCCTAAATGGCACAATGTTAGTTTAAGATCGAACAACACAAAACACACAAAACGTTAGAGTTAGTCAATCAAAAACTAAAACATGAAGGCATTCCAAAGGAGACACTAAAAACATGCTAATGAATCTAACTAAAGAAGTAAGACAATGAGATATCTCCAACTATCTCTTAACATGATATTAGCTCCTTTCTCCCTTGTTCCTCTCCTCTCCAAGTTCCAAAATAGTGTAGCTCTCAGCAGCTTTTTGCACTATGGATGCTTATGGAGGATTGAGATTGTAGAATAGCTCTAAACATGAAATGAAAAGCTATTTTAATGCTAAAATGATGTGTTTTAACCAAAAGACAATATTTAGTTATGCTATGCTAAATGCTCTCTAAAATGTCTATAGTCTAAATGCTTACAAGTTTTCAGGATCTGGATTATGAAGGAATTGGCTCTATTTATAGGAAAAATGGAGCAATGGATGGCCAGGATTGAAAGGTTTAATCAAGGGTCAAGCTTGAAAGTTGGGGATCCATGTGCACAATTTGCACCAATGAAATGGTGACAAGTGTCAACACAGGATTGGGTTGAGAGAAGAGGTTGGAGGCATTAAAGGCCTGAGAAGACCTCATGGTTATCTAAAGGCTAAGAGTCAAGCCTAAATTAGGATTACCCACTGGATTAAGAGTTAATCCAAGGATAAACCTTTGTGCAAATGATTAAGAGATAATCATGGTCAAAGCATTGAAGGCTTGATGAGACCCTTGGGTTGGGTAGAGGTTGAGTCAAAACAAATGTTTTAACCATGTGGGAGAGTTGAATTAACCATTAATGGTTATTGGAGACTTTGTGGATTAAGTGGTTGAAAGTTGGAAGCCTTTAATGGTTTTCAAAGACTTTGGGGTTTTTGGTGGTTGAAGGTTGAAAACCTTCAATGGTTATCCAAGACTTTGGGCCATTTGAGAAGTGACCCCATTTTGCTTAGGAATGTGACAATAATTAGGGGATGGATTAGGCTAATTAGGAAGGGGTTAGAAGAATCTAGAAGGGGATTAGATTTTGCAAGTGGATTTGGTGGGTGAGGGAAAATAGGATTTTATTAAAATAAAAATTCATTTATTTCAAAATGTGTGCAAGTTGCATTTGTAGGAAAATGCAAGTGGGGTGGGGATAATGATTTAAATAAATGTTTTATTTAATTTATTTAAAAGAGGAATAGGGGGATTTAATTAAATAAATAGATTTTATTTATTTAATTAATGGGAATTTGATTTTAATGAATTAATTAAAATAAATCGAATAATTTATTTAATTAATAGAAGAATGTTTGGGGATGAATTAATTAAATATTAATTTAATTAATTGATGGCTAGTGGATTTTTAATCAAATAAATACGAAATATTCATTTAATTAAAATGGACAGATTTGTGTGACTACACTTATCACCAAGGGATTTTTGTCTCATAATGCAAGGTACATGAGGGGTATCTATGGGGTACGATCCACACTCCCAAAAGCATTGAATGTAGGATTTTGGGCTACTAAGTTGGTTCTTATTGTAAAATTTTGAGGGGTCCCAATCCAATAACAGATTCTTAGAGCAAGCCACTTAAGACTTTAGTTGAGCTTATCGGTGCGGGGAAGGCCCCCACATACATCGAATTCACTCAACACTCTAGCCACCTAATGAGTATGTTTATATAGCAGCTCGAAAAACCCGCTTGAGAGTACGCTGGGAGAGATGATATCCCCAACGCATCCCAATTCGAAGTACCTCTGTGGGGTGATGAAATCCCCAGTCAAAGATACCCCTCACTATTTGAAATAAAATAAAATTGGGCGTCATTGTCACCTTCTCCCTTTCTCCCAAGACCCCGAAGGCGGGTGGAAAGGTAGTTAATGCAACAGTAGGTCCACCCCAAACACGATAAAAGTTCTTTCCTTTAAGAAAATCAAATGTGAGTTAATCTATGTGCAACCTGATTCACTTTCATTTTAAAGCCCAAATTAAGGTGTTGAATACGCATGTGCATGCCAATTTTAAACACCAAATCGAAATGTGAAGGTATGCATGTCAATTTTAAGCCCGAACTGAAGTGTTATACATGCATGTCCATTTTAACCATTGTTAATTTTAAGCCCAAACTGAAGTGTTACACATGCATGTCCATTTTAACCATTGTTAATTTTAAGCCCAAACTAAAGTGTTATACATGCATGTCAATTTTAACCATTGTTAATTTTAAGCCCAAAAAATGAATTGTGAGAGCATGAATGTTTATGATCTAATGCTAATCCGACATCATCTATAAATTCACCATAGGCTGCAAAGAGATGATTAGTAACCAGATACAACTAACAAAAAATATGACAGAAACGAATGTGTTATGATACCTGCATGATTGTGTGACCCTGCATAAGCGATTGCATGATTCTATCAAAGCGACTGTGTGATCCTAACAAGCCGAATGCGTGATTCTAACAGATTGATTGCGTGATGCTAACAAGGCGATTGCATGATCCACAGGCAGACAACACAAAAAAAAAAAAAACTGAAGCTAATTTTGATCAGAAACCTGCAAAATAGATTGTGATGCTCTAGCAAGGTCTCTCATCATCCATTCAATGTTAACCAAATCATATTTCACCCGATATGAGAGAACTAATCTATTGTATCTGTCGATGGCTAGTTGGTCTTCCAGATCTTGTATCTTCTTTTTCGCTTTGAGAATTTGTTGATGGCGCCTGGCTTGTCTTCTTTGCTTATTTGTCCTCCTGGCACCTGAAATTTTGAATTGTACCTTACATGTCATAAACTCTCATAACAAAAACATGCAATAAAAATAATCCATTTCCAGATTTACCCAATTTCATGTAGAATTGCACAAATCAGAGAACAGAAAAGAAATAAGAACAAAAATATCAGAACAACAATATTCAGAGCGATTGCGTGATTCTGTGTAGGCGATTGTGTAATCCTGTAAGGGCGTTTGCGTGATGGGTTCTGCATGAATGCGTAACCCTATCTATTCAATTGCGTAGCCCTGTCTATGCGATTGCGTAATGATGAAACTGTGAATGCATGACGAAGATATCTGCTTTGAAATCCATGCAAAAACTGTAAAAAAGGAAAAAATCCGTACAATTTGCAAAAGTAACATAGAAAACAATGAAGGTTAACTAGTTGTTTTTCACGTCGGATTCACCAAAATGTGCTATGCTCAAATTCATCATTTCTAAATAGGAAATAAGGAAAATCATGAATCCCTTAACTATCTAAGCAATTCGAATACAAACCAATGAAATAGATGCAAAACAAAATGAAATTAAACAATATAAAACTCCCTATTGTGCATCATGGCTTCCATTGTTCTTCTCCTCTTTGTGGTATGGTGGCTCTCAGATATTGCGCTGGCAACCTGCAAGTGACAAAAAGATTCAAAGTTCACGATTATTGAAAATGGAGATTGAATGCTCAATTTATAGATTATTGGAGAAGATTGATTGAAAGGTAGAACAAATTGATCAAGAGGTGGAACTCAAGTGAGCTCACATGAAAATTGATAGTTGAACTACTGATTTGGAGGTGGAACATAATAGATTGAATAAATTAATTGAGTCAACTGATTGAGAAAAGCCTAACTGAAGGAAGAAAAAGAATGATTGGAGGAAATTAAGAAGATGACAAAGCTAACTAGAAGATGGAAGAGATTGAAGAGATAAATGATTTAATTAATTAATTGATTGAATTAATTAATTTAGCATGTGCTTGCACTTTGACTTAGATTTTCAATTTAATCTTTGCATGAGATTTATTCAAATAATTGAATTTATTTTAAATTCAATTTAGTATTTGAATATATTTAGAACTTGACTTTTATTTTTGAAATCATGCACATGTATTTGAATTTAGAAGAAATTAAAAGAATTTGAAATTAAATGAAATTAGAATTTGGAGATTTGGAAATGGAATTAGAAGAATTAATTAGTTAATTAAATAATTTAAAGAAACTATTTAATTATTTTAGAAATGGAATTTAATTAAATAATAAAGATTATTTAAATTAAAGGATTAAATCACAATTAATTAAATAATAAATATTTAATTAATATTTAGAAAAGGGTTGAATGATTAGATGATTAGAGATAGAAATTGAAAATAGAATTAATTTATTTAAATAATAAAGATTATTTAAATTGGGGAATTAATCAAAATTAATTAAATAATAAATATTTAATTAACATTAGAAAATAGTTAAATGATTAAATGATGATAGAATAGGAAATAGAATAATTAGTAAGATGATGAGGAAATATGAAATTAGAAGAATAAAATTACTTTACTTGATTAAATAATTGAAGAATTATTTAATCAACTAGAGGAATAATTAGTACATGACTAGTGAGATATATTTAGGTGTCTACAATTCCATCTAAATATTTTTGTGTCAAACCACAAGCACTAGTCGTGTGTATGCTCTCTCTGCATGCTTTGAGAAATATTGGAGATAAAAATTCCTAATATATCTTTTCCTATAGGAGACATAGTTTGGGATTTCATCAACCCTAGGAACAACCTTAACCATATCTCTTGACAGGGTTTAGAAAGGGGGCTCGAGAATAAGTTGGAAATCAAGAAGTGATCATCATTGTGTTTGGTTGAGCCCCAATACCCTTGGTGTATCTACAATATGTGGTGAAAAGTCTAGGAGAGACCATCTTAGCTCAAGCATGTGTAGACGGTCGATTTGATCACAAAATCACCCTAGTATACTTGTAAATAGAATCTTGGGGACATCGACCATATTTAGTGTGGTGCAAGAGATGTGTATCATACCCTAAAGCTACTAACGATATACCTCTAGGTTTCAATATAGAAATCATTGAGGGGAGTCTTGTAGCACTCCTCCATAAGTGATTTCATAGACACATGAATATTTTTATCTATCCTTCACCTAGTATTGGTACTAATGGTAATTCTATTTTGAGTCTACACTGTGTCACACACATGTGAATAAATTTAAGGAATGTAAGCTTGTTTGGCATGTTTTCTATGTGTTAAACCAATGAATGTACTCATCCTAAATTCCAACACATGTCTAGCCAAGTGCCTTTAGATTTATCTATGCCAAATACTTTTTCCAAACAATCCAATCAATCATCAAATTAATCTTATATCTTGATGGTTTCATCTCAACCAAATTGTCCAAAATGACCAAACTCCAAATTAGTGAATACGTTAGCCATTTGGTAAACCCATCTTGGTTTTCAACTAGTTCATTTAGTCAAAATTTTATAACCTTACAATACATTTTTCTTTTAGTCAATTAGAGTTGTTTGAACCATCAAATATTTTTTAATCCCTAGTTTGACAAATCTATGCCTAAATCAATGAATCTATTATTAGTTTTGATAGTTATGTTTAGCTTCAGTTTCACAAACTAAAATCACTTGAAATTTGTCAAACGTTGTTTTGGCAGTTGTATGAGATGTTTGGTGGGTCTATACTGTGTTTGGTAGACCCATTTCCCATACACAATCCAAAGAGAAAAATCTAGGTCTAAAGTGTTGTAGATATGGTGTCAACATATCGTCTTGTCAATGATGCCAACCCTCAGTGTGTTGAGTTGTCATTGATGCTTGCACTTGTATGTTGATGGCGCACAATGTTGAAGTACAATAATGAAATTAAAGTTTATGGTTGGATACCATGCCTTGATTGAGGCCAACTAAGGTAGTATTGTGTATATTTGTTGTCAGCAAAATTTGGTATCATGATGACATATTAAGATGAGGATTAGAAGTATTAAGATGAGGACTATAAGTACTTATGAGGCTAATGGTATGTTGTAAAATATTGTTCTATCTCTCTTGCTTCTCTTGAATAAGGAATTGATGCTATGAAGTAGTTCTAGCCTCTACAAATTATTCAAAGAATGTATGTAGGAAGTTGTTCTGAAGACCATTGGTGAGAATGTTTCACATTTTTCTACATTTACAGATATGGACTTGTGGTTTAGTAATTAGCTTTAATGTGATATGGATGACACATCCTTCTCATTATAGGACACTAGAGTTGTTGCAAATATTTCTAGTAATCACAGTGTGTAGACTGTTTGATTATATGTCTGGAATAGTCTAGAGAATGTTCCATATTTCCTTGTATTTATGTGTTTGCTCCTGTAGTTAGGTGGTCATACTTATGTTGTCTGTGCAATGTCTCAGTTCTGTTTTCAAGTGTTGAAGTGTACCACAAGTATGATTGATAGCATTCTATCTCAAGACTATGTTTTTTGGATTACTAGGAATGAAGTGTTTTGTATTTGCTTGCTTGTGCCAACTCAATTTGGCATGATAGTATTAAAGAAGTGTATGTGATGATGTTGAATGCTATTGAAATGTCTTAATATGGTCCACATATTAGATTCTGATCTCTATTGGGTTGCATCTTTATATTTTGGGAGATTTGTGTTTGTTTGTCTGACAGGGCCTTGTTTCTCATGTGTGCCATGTATTTGAGTGTTTGCATTGTTTTTGGAGGATGTGGCAAATTTTTTTTGGGTTGAGCTAAGTCTTGATGTGAACCGTAATGTGTAATTTCTCTTGATGGATGTATTTTTAGGTTGAATGGTAAAGAGATATGCATTGCCTTGTTGTTGACTTAGAGTGATTTGTGCTAATCCTTGGATTGATGTGATTGCTTGGGAATGAATGTCAAGGAGTTTATTGTTCATGTTTATCTTATGGATAGGACCACAATGGGTTTTTTGCTCTGTAGAGGTGTTTTGGAGTGACCTATTACATGATTCATGCTTTTCATCTCTAACTGACTTGGAGAAGGATTATTGTAGGTTGCAGAGCATATATATTGAAGATCATTCATTGGAGAGTGTTTTCTTGTGTGAACATTAAAGGTGTATTATAAACGACAGGTTGGAGGTAGTGAGCCAAAGGCTACAACATTCATAAAATTGATTTCAGTCTACTGGAGGCAGTGAGCCAAAGGTAGCTATAGTGGTGGTAGTGCGTAGGAGGTAGTGAGCTAAAGGAAGTTATAATTCAAGTTGTTTCTTCATTGTGTCTTGGTTTGAGGTAGTGAACCTCTTCAAAAAGTCTATATAAGTCTGGTGGATTTTAGTAAGTTGTAGCTTCCTTGGGTTGTAGCCCTAAAACATAGTTGTAAATCTATTTTATTATTGTGAGGTTGGAATTTAATAATAGACCGGAGTATCTCTTCTCATCATGGTTTTTTTCATATGGGGATTTCCATATATACGTAGTGTTCTCTTGTACACTTGTGTTGATTCCTTTATCTTTCATTGGTGCTTATTAGTTTAAAGATATGAGTTAATAGTTGGTGTAGAAAAGTTTAAGTTTTAAGAGATATTAATTCACCCCCCTCTCTAAATATCTGATGCGTCCAACATAAAGGAAAGGTATAGCTCTCTTGATTCCAAAGTAATAAGAATTAATCTTTTCACAATATATCTAGACAAAATTGGTCACATTCATCACCTTAAATGCCATAAATTGAGTCAAATATCATCTCTCTTTGAACAAGGACAAACCAAAACACAGAAAATATTACCCATATCATAATAATTGACATTTACACCATCTAATATCACATATCCAATCTTGAAAACTTAATTGAGATCTTTAATCCTAAGAAGAACCTATTGTGATGCTTTCTAAAAAAACAAGCCTATATCAAGCTAGTAATCCATCATCCAAACTATTTCTCCTTGAGCAAAAGGTATAGTTTGTATCCACATCTCCTTTGCTTGAGAACTTAACCTACCATAAGGAAATCCATCAAATGAACTTCATCATCAAATCCTTACTATATAGTTGAAAGGATAGTATATAATTATTTGTCCACATATAACTTCAAAATAACTGTCCTTGGATCAGGAGACACCAACTAAACACCACCTCATCATAACCACATCCATATATACCAACTTCATGCTTGTTACATGCTTGCAAGCTAAGAAATTAATAAAGCACCAATTACTTTTCTAAATAAGAATTATTGGATATTAAAATCTTTATTAAATGAATTTAGGAGAACCATCAATCCAACCCAATTCACAATGGTAGAACAACCTAAATATTTACCTCAACGAGCCAAGCCTTATTGAACAAACCCAAGAAATGGGCATGGTTGCCAAAGTGATATAATTAAGGAAAGGGATCATCCTTGAATAATTCATACATTGAGGTGTGAAACGTCCCCCTAATTTTGAGTTGTCAAACGTAGGAGATATTATGAGACATTAGTCTCTTGAACCCTTTTCTGAAAACCCATGGGGGAACCTTTAATCATAAGATCCAATCCTTGGTAGTAGTGTTATGGTCCAACTTCTTCACACCACACCTCCTCCAATTTCATTATCCACGAAACCCATCACTATTCCTAGTTATAATTTGGTTACCACTTCTCAAATCCAACTCAACGTACCCCATATTCTCACTCAACCATCTATACCATGGCTATAACATACATTCTTAATTCTACTTGATGTCATGGAAATGGGGACAAGGCAACAACAAAGTTCAATGTTAATAAGTTAGTTTCAACCATAAAACCAAAACAAAGAACTAAAAACAATTCCAAACATATCAAAAGAGATTTCAAAAATTATGAAAGAAGTTTAACAAAAGAAAAGAAAGGAGAAGAGCCTCCCTAAGATGCTTCCATGATGCCTTTTGATTCTTCTTCCTTGTTTCTCCCCTCTCCAAATCCCAAATGAGTGTATCTCTCAACTTTAGCACTAGCCATGGATGCCATATGGAGATTCAAGATGGTTGGATGTTATAAACAAATTCTATGGAAGTGTAGATAGTGATGCTATAAGAAAGCTCTATGCTAATACCAGTATAGCAACGATACTCTAATGCTTTCTTCTTTTCTTGAGGAGAAGGGTTCTATTTATAGAAGAAATGGGGAAACGAAGGGTTAAGATTGAGCAAACTTAACAAGGGTTAGGATTGAAAGATATTCAATCCATGTGAGACTTTCAACCCAATCCCATGTTGACAAGTGTCACCATGAGGAGGCTTGAGAGGGGAGATAAGGAACATTAAATGCTTGAGGGGACATGATGGTTACCCTAGGGGGTTGAGTTAGGGTTGGGTTAATGGATAGTCCTTTTATCCAAGGGATAAATGAAGGTGCAAGGGTTAAATGGTTACCTTAGTCAAAGAAATAAATGCTTTGAAGAGACCCATGAGTCAAAAGGATGGTTAAGTTAGAGGAAAGTCTCTAACCAAAGGTAAAAGGTGAGTTAACCATAAATGGTTATGTAAGAGCCTTTAATGGTTTGGAAGACTTTAGAGTTTAACCATTGAAGACATAAAGCCTTTAATGGTTATTGAAGACTTTGGAGGTTTTTGAGAAGCGACTTCCTTTTATTTAGGAATGTGACAATGATTAGGATAGGATTAGGCTAATTAGAAGGAGTTAGAAGAATCTATAAGGGATTTAGGCGTGCAAGTGGATTTGTAGGAGAATGCAAGTGGGATGAATTTTGGGATTTTCAATTGAAATAAAATCATTTATTTCAATTAAATGGTATAATTTTCATTTGGATAGATATTTAAATAAATATTAATTTATTTAAATGTGAATGTGAATTTTGGATTTTATTTAAATAAATCTTAATTTATTTACATGAGAAAAAGGAAGATAAAGCATTAAATGCTTGAAGACTTTGAGGGAAACCATTAAAGGCTTAAAATGACTCTAGAAAGAAGCCAATAAGTTTGAAGACTTTAAGGGAAACCATTAAAGGCTTAAGAAGACTCTATAAGGAAGCCATTGAGTTTGAAGACTTTAAGGGAAACCATTAAAGGCTTGAGAAGACTTTGGAAGGAAGCCATTAAGTTTGAAGACTTTAAGGGAAACCATTAAAGGTTTCAAGTGGGTGAGGATAAATAGGATTTTAAATAAATAATTTATTTATTTTAAAATAGTTGTGCAACTTGCATTTGTAGGAAAATGCAAGTGGGTGGAGGATAAAGGTGATTTTAAATAAATGTTAATTTATTTAAATGTGAGAGATGGGATATTGGGGGATTTAAATAAATATTTATTTAAATGTGAGAGAAGATTTAAAGAAACAAATATGATTTATTTATTTAATTAATGGTCTGAATTTGGTTAAGTGAATTAAATCAAATAAATTGAATAATTTATTTAATTAATACTAGGAGAAGAGGGTTAAGATGAATTAATTAAATATTAATTATTGATTGATGGTTAAATAATCAAATAAATACTAAATATTCATTTAATTAAGTGGACAGATTTATGTGTCTACACTAATATCAATCAATCTATTCCTTGTTTCATACTATTGATACCCTATGCATTTCCTCTACTACCATCCCAACCTCCATTCACACATCATGTCCTTGCTTCATCACATATCCTCCTTTTTATGTCCCAAAATCGTTGCTCCACTTCTTAGAACCAAATCTCATTCACAAGGCCAAAGTTTTTGTCATGCGAGTGAAATTAGATCATCAAAAAACTCTAGAGAGTTGAAGGCCAACCAATAAGAGCAGGTTATATCTGCTATGCTTCGAGCTCATCTTGGACTCAAGAGGGTATTCCCAAGGGTACACCTTAACAAATCTTTAAATCACATAAAATGAACAATAATAGAATAATGACTGATAAACCCAACTTGATGTCTTGGTCTCAAATATTATCAATGAATCAAAAACAATTTTCCACCTCAAAACCCCTATATAACTTATACAACTGTGCAAGCATGACCTACACAAAAATGTCTATTGAGTCTTCACTTAAGAATAATCCCTAGTCATATCACGGGTTCATGATTGCGCACAACTACTCCTATGCCTACACTATTGATTTACATTTGTTTAATGGTGTGAGATTGCTACATGGTTTTAGATTTCTAGCTATCTATTGGGAAACAAAGTCTCAATACTTGAGAAAAGAACAAACTCGACAAAAATAACATGGATCTATGTATTCACATACAACAATGATCATTAGAAATTGTAACAAAACATACTTAGTAATCCAAAACAAAACTACATATATCCATACTTAAAGTCAGAAATATCATTATAAGCCTTGCAATATTTTTAAAATGTCATTACATTCATCCAACCCAACATTACATTCATGCAAATAAATGAGGGAAAAGAAAAAATCTACCTATGACTGAGATATTTTCTTAAACCTTGGTGCCACATGGAGACATTATACAATAAAATCCTCTTAAAATACCAGTCTTCTGCAATCCCTAAATGAATTGGATTTGGCATCAATGGATGTCGTATAACATATTGGTAAATATTTGACATCTGGCGAATTATTGTTGAACCAATCCAAATTCTATGTCTACCCCTAATCATAAGTCTAAACATAATTTTGACCATAATTCTAACCTAACCCTTACCCTACCTAACCCTATTCTAGAAACGTATATGTTTTAAGCTTAAGCTTAATCATAATCTAAACTCTAATTCAATTTCTAACTATAACTCTAACATTGATCATAACCCTATTTATAAACCTAAACATAATCCTATTAACAGACCTAACCTAACTCTAACATTAAAATTCACTTATCTAAATGTACAAGTATTATTTATCTTAAAATTATGTTGGAGACTAAATTAGCATCTTATATTTTGCAACTTGCATGTAAGAGTAAACCTATTTGTGAACATATTTTTGACCCTAGCCCTAACTCTAATTGTAATTTTGATTCCAATTCTAATCCTAATTCTAACTATAATGCTAAGCACATTTGTAATTATAATTCTAACACTTTTTCTACCCTTAACTATAACCTTTTCCCAACCATATTTCTAACCCTAACCCTACTTAATTATATCACATTAATTCTAATCCTAATTATAATCTTAATTCTAACTATAATTTTAAATCTATTTGTAACCATAATTATATTCATAACCATAATCCTATTTCTAATCCTAACCCTCTTACCCTAATTATAATTCTAACTATAATCTAAGCCTAATTGTAATCCTAATTCTAAGAATAATGCTAAACCTATTTAGAACCATATTTCTAACCCCAATCTTACTATAACCCTATTCCCAACATCAATATTCTAATCTTAATTGTATCCCTAATCCTAACCCTATTTCTAACCTTAATCTTAAAATCTCAATTCTAATCAGAATGTTAAATCTATTTGTAATCCTAATTCTATCTATTTGTAATCCTAATTCTAACTCTAAAAATAATCCAATTTTTAAACTTAATTGTAATAGTAATCGACCTAACCCTATTCAAAATGTTTATTCATCTAAATGTACAAATATTACTTTACCTAAAATTATATTAAAAGATTAAATTAGTTTCTTACATGTTCTAAACATATATGCTATTAACATATATATCTAAATTAAGAAATCTATATAAAATATTTTGAGAGATATCTTTTTCAAAATGCTTATCTTTTCCCAACATACTACACTACTTTACAAAAAAAAACATAGAACACACTTTCTAATTTAGATAATGAAAACGTGGTTTGATAAGAATAGAATAAAATCATTAGGTTTCACTTTGGATGAACTGCATATTCTTACTTTGGTCAACAAATTACTATTGAGCAACGTCTGCTCCAGCTGATTGGAAATGTTATCTTCGTTGAAAGTCCACAATTGCATTGGTGACAACTTACACTGAAAACTAAGCTTGTTATTACATCATACTGCCGGTCAAGAAATATATATTTTAGAGATGGTATAATGGTCAAGGATTCTAGATTTTCTAATAAAATTTAAATAGTGCACTAATATATAGTGTTGGTCTAATAGTGATTTGTATCTTTTCAAAAAAGTTTTTATAGTAAATTTAGATTGTTTTGGCAAATCTGATATGGAAGTATGATTTTAAATTGATATTGATTTTATATTTAAATTTAGATTGTTTTGAAAATATGATATGGAAGTATGATTTCTGTCATATTTTTTATTTATTGTACTTTAAAATATATTCATTTTCAAAAAGAAATACAAAGCAAGAAGGGTCAACCATTTAACAGAAAAAGAGCATTACACAACCTCTCATTTTCTACTGAGTGATCTAATATACATGAGACAATTTTGGAGGTAATTGTCCCTTATCCACAATTTTTCAACTTTGCATTTGATGAGAAGCCCATTTGGCCAAACAATCTTCAACTCCATTTCACTCCCTAAGAATGTGACTAAAAGTAACAGATTCCAAGGAGCCATACAACGGAAGAATTTATCTAATAACCAAAGCTAAGTGCCAACTAATATCATCTAGCCGCTGTCCATTCAGCAAAGTCACCACCACCTGAAAATCAGATTCACAAATAATCCTTTGCCAACCAAGAACACAACCATGCTCCACAACATATAAAATGACAAGAGCCTCGTATGAAAACCCTTATAAACAGAAAAAATAAACTTATCATCACCAGAATTATCATACCCAACCCCCCACTACCAACATGGATTTTAAAACATATTAAGATTGGGTAGATTTAATAATAAAATTAATCAAACTTCTTTCCTAAACACGAATCTTATAAATTCTATAATGATCCTATATTTTTATCTTAATATTAAAATAAGTAATAACTACAGTTACAATTCAATTGCAGCACAACTTTCTTTAGGTTATGTTCCTCAAAACATACAAACAACTTTTAGTCTAATACTGGAAGTCTGAATGCTACCTCCCCAACGACTAGCTACTCTTGTCAAATAGTCATGGTCAACAAAAGCTTCGTATAAAATGAGAATCAAATAAAGTTTTGTCTGCTGGGTTGGATCTTCACGCGTATACAACAAATTATCCAAATTAAAGTATGTTTGGGAATGGCATATTGAACACAGGTCAATGTTTATCAGAAGCTAAACTCAGTAACTTCTGAGTAATCACCCTAATCCACCCAACACTGAATTTTTTCTTTTATATACCTTTACATCATCCTTTTACATATGAGCTTCAGTTTAAGTTGTGGTAGATAGTTCATATATGGAGTAATTCATTCCATCTGTACTCCATTCCATCTGTTTACTATAACTTAGGATTTCATTTTCCATCCAAGATGCCAACTTCTATGGCTCTACAAAATACAATCGTAATGTTATCTCTGGCATTCTTATTAGTTTTATCTTATCCTCTGGTCTGCAATGCTCTTGGAAGAGGCTACACATTGAATTCAGCCACAGAAGCAGCAGATGGAAGATCCTTCAAAGCCCAATTGCAGCTAATGGCCAACAATTCCCTTTATGGCCCAGATATCCAAAACCTCCAATTGCTGGTCAGGTAACCATCATCACTCAAACGGAGTACATCTCAGCTGCAATTAAATATTAGGATTACTTTTTTAGAGCTTTTGGCTAGGTTTTATTTTAACTTTACTTTGGTACAGATACACTAAGACCTTCACATTAATGATTTTCAGCTATATACTGTTTGTCAGTCCCATTGGCCATGCTTGACCACTGGTGGACATTAATTTCCTTAACGAGAACTCATTTGCTCTAGTGAACTTCCAATTTTCCCTTTGCCATATTTAACCTAGGTCATACAGACATGAATGGTCATGACAGCATCCAAAGGCTCTCTCTCTAATAATGGAATTTCCCTCTACCTCTTCAATCTATTTTATGGTCATGGGATCTATCAAATTGATCTGTAAGCCCTATCACATTATATCTACTTGTTTACATAGTTGTTTCTAGGTGTCTAGTTTTCAAATGATTTCTCCAAAACTTAATTTGAATGTCTTGATTCAAGGTTTTCAAATCTCTTCCACAGTGAATGAGATTTCCCTCATCTTTGTCAATCTATTGAGTGGGTATGGCATGACCCTTTATGCCAAATTGGTTTGTATCAACCTGTTTAAATGGTTGTTTCTTGATGTCTAGTTTTGAAATGGATCAATCCTCAAAGCATTGTTTTACTGTCTTGATTTAAGATTTTCCTATTCCCAATCGTCACTACTTGTTTGGGTTATTGTTTGATAGGAGCTTCGCTTTAAACTGTTTTCTCCAAGCTCTTTTCGATTGTCTTTGTTTGAAGTTTCCAACTTTCCTGTGCTATAGTGTCCTTGTTTCTTTAACTTGTTGTTTTTATGTATCTAATGAGTTCTCCAATCCTTATTTAGCTCTCTCGTTTAAAGATTTCATATAATATATTGTCTCTGCATGGTTATGGTTAATGCCTTGGAGCCTTTCCAGGTATGAATCACATGATCGCTTACGGGTTTATATTAGTGATGCTGATAAAGAAAGGTGGGAAGTCCCAAGAGAATTGGTAGCCAGAAAAAATGATGTTGATGGAATTAATAGTAAGAAGGAACCTGAATTGCTGTTTTCATATACCAAAAATCCATTTGGATTTGCGGTTACAAGGCGTTCCAATGGAGAAGTCCTGTTCAATTCCACTGCACAACATCTAGGCCATGCTTACCCATTTGGGAACATGGTGTTCAAGGACCAGTACTTGGAGATTTCTACTGTTCTTCCTCCGAGTTCTTCTCTGTATGGATTGGGGGAGAGCACCCGCCGTGGATTTCGTTTGGGCAAGAATGAAAGTCATCATACACTTTGGAATGCAGACATTGGGAGTTTGAATTTGTATCTGGATCTATATGGTTCTCATCCGTTTTACATGGATGTAAGAGCAGGGGGTGTTGCGCATGGAGTTCTTTTACTGAATAGCAATGGAATGGATGTTGAATATGGGGGTAATTATTTGACATACAGAGTCATTGGGGGAATTTTGGACTTCTATTTCTTCTCTGGCCCTTCTGCACTCTCTGTTGTTCAGCAGTACACCGGCCTTGTCGGTCGACCTGCCCCAATGCCATACTGGTCTTTTGGTACTTATTCTAATACTTTTTCTTGATAAAAGTTTTCATTGATCATTCTGATAGTACCAGAAACTTTTATTAGTGCTTTTGCATGTAGTCTCCATCTAGTCCTGCACTATCACAACCATATTAAACTCACAACCTGGATCATCATGATTAAAATCTGCGTCACTACTAGATCGTTGTCCCCAATCTTAAAGCTTTATGGTAAAACACATTAACCTCAGGACTTTTTATGAAACTATTGGTATCCTCCTTGACACTAGGGCCTGGCTGTTGGACCACATTAATCTCATATGTGAAGCCTAAGGCATTGTAATCGCAGTTTGTTTCTACATCGTGCACAGTGGACATAGAAGTTTACGCTGGAATAGAGAAACCTCGGAACATGATCGGGATTCCGTAATGATTGCAATCCTCTTTGTGGCTGATCCATAACTGTGGGATCAAATCAACGTCATATCTGAAGTCTTTATAATCAGAATTGGCCTTATCTATACACCATGGACCACGGACATGAAGGTTTATGATAGACTGCATTAACCTTAAAACCTGGGTCATTTTGAGGTTTGTAATATAGTTATGTTTGCATTTCCATAATCTCTACTCCTGCACCCTGAGACCTTAGGTCAGAGTTTGAATTTCCAAGAGAAGATGCATAGGATCTAGGTTTGTAATATGGTTATGTTTGCATTCCATAAATTTGTAGTCCTGCTCCCTGAAACCTTAGGTCAGAGTTTTTGAAATTTGAAGAGAACATGCATAGAATCTAGTTTTGTAATATTGTTTTGTTTGCATTTCCATAAATTTCTTCTCCTGCTCCTCAAGTGCCTCAAAACTATTTTGAGAAGCATAAGAATCTATGCGAGAGGATCGGCTTAATGTGTAAAAATCATGGCTCTACACTGACTACAGAGTGTATACTTCCTTGCTAACATTGGTATGCTTCCTATCTGATCCTGTAAAGGACATGCCAGCATGAAATTGTGAAAAGGATCCCAAAGAGATTTCTAAATAGTAGTTTTTGCATTTCACATTAGCAGAAACTTCATATTTGTGAAGGGAAATGAACACAAAATGTGGAATGAATCCTATAATCAATCACAGAAGGGCTTGTTCATAAGAATATAGAAGAGGATCCATTGGAAATGTATTTTAGATCTTCAGTATACCCCTAAGTGGAAAGAAGAGGTATGAGTTCAGCCCAAGGGTTGAGAGGAACAACGAGCAAAAACAACGCAAAAGTATATATATATACCCAGAAACATATACCTAGTTCATCTAATTTCCTGAGGGTAGGAGATGCTTACATTTTAACTTAACCCTGCATCTATTTGAACAAAAATCGTGGTATGCCAAGAGCCTAAATAGGAGGATTCAGAAAATTTGGAAGGTTTTAAATTTAAGTAGATTGATGGAAACCTTGGATCTTGGACTAAGTGAATGGTTAGACCATAGAATGTCAACCTTTCCTTGGCCTCTGTCCTATTGGCTGCAATAGAAATTAATGCTACAAATTAATGAGCACAATCACATTATCTTCAATGTATGTATAGTTTCTACAGGTGGTAGGACATATTTGAAATTTCTGAACTAATTTTACTGTGAAGCTGCAACTTCGAATTCATGATCATATTAATGTGATTATCTGCATTGGATTGTGCAGGCTTTCACCAATGTAGGTGGGGATATAAAAACATTACAGACGTTAAATCAGTTGTAGCTGGGTATGCAGCAGCAAAACTTCCTCTAGAAGTTATTTGGACTGACATTGATTATATGGATGACTTCAAGGATTTCACTCTGGATCCTGTGAATTTCCCTGAGAAAGAAATGAGAGAGTTTATTGAACAGATCCACGTGAATGGACAGAAATATGTTCTCATAGTTGATCCAGGTACTGCTGAATTTTTTATTTTTTATTTTTATGAACTAACCCAATGCTCCGGTGAAACTAAGTGCTTGATATTTGGTTGTTAATTGTATGATACGATGTGATCATGACAGGGAATATACCATAGGATAAATGAAACGACACTAAATGCATCCAGGGTAATTTTTAGATTTTAAGCTGATAAGTTAAAAGAAATAGAAATAGGGCTAACTGTACCACAAAAAAAAAAACAGGGAATCCGGGAATGACAGGAAGAAACAGGGGGGATAATTAGACTCTGAATATGTGTTTTGTAACATGTTTATTTATGTATCCATATGAATGAAATAGAATTTAGCTGCATAGTAATGGCATCCATATAATTCGCTTAACATGTGCAGGATTAGCTGTAGATGAAAGATACAAGACTTTTCAAAGAGGGATGAAAGAGGACATTTTTCTGAAACAAGGAGGTGTCCCTTACCTTGCACAAGTATGGCCAGGCCCAGTATATTTTCCAGATTTCCTGAACCCCAAGACTCAACCTTTTTGGACTAAAGAAATATCAGAGTTTCACAGCACAGTTCCATTTGATGGCCTTTGGCTTGATATGAACGAGGCTTCCAACTTCTGCAGTGGAATTACATGTTCCTTGCCAAAAGCTGGAGATTGCCCAAGAAAAGACGCACAGACAGAATGCTGTCTAGTGTGCAATGATGCCAATGTCACAAAGTGGGACGATCCCCTTTTCAAAATCAACAATTCCGGAATCTTCAGACCATTGGGAAACAAAACTGTGGCTGCCAGTGCAACACATTACAATGGTGTATTGGAATACAATGCACATAATCTATATGGGCTCTCAGAGGTCATTATGACCAACAAGGCACTGAGAACAGTAACCAAAAAGAGACCCTTCGTACTGACCCGTTCTACCTTTGTTGGATCTGGAGTCCATGCTGCACATTGGACGGGATAATGGTGCAACATGGGACGATCTCTGGTACTCGATACCTACAATTCTAAATTTTGGATTGTTTGGAATCCCCATGGTGGGTGCTGATATTTGTGGTTTTGCACAAAACACAACGGAAGAACTCTGCAATAGATGGATTCAACTTGGTGCATTTTATCCTTTTGCTAGAGATCATTCCGCAAAGGATACAGTTCGTCGAGAGCTGTACTTATGGAAATCTGTAACAGAGTCTGCAAGGAAAGCATTAGGTCTGCGATACCGCCTTCTTCCATATATATACACACTATCTTATGAAGCGCACACCAAAGGATCTCCAATCGCGAGGCCTTTTTTTTTCACATTTCCCCAGGACATTAACACATTGGGTATCAGCACCCAGTTTCTTTTGGGAAATGGGGTTCTAGTCTCCCCTGTTCTGAAGGAAGGAGCAAGGACTGTGGATGCTTATTTTCCAAAGGGAACCTGGTACAGTCTGTTTAATTTGTCACATTCTATACAGATGGAAAGAGGCTCACATGTAAGGCTTCAAGCTCCATTAGATACTATCAATGTTCATGTATACGAAGGGACAATATTGCCTATGCAAGAAATGGCTATGACAACAAGGGAAGCAAGAAAAAGCCCATTTAGTCTGGTGGTAGCAATGGGCAGTAGGATGGAAGCATATGGGGAATTATATTTGGACAATGGGTATGATTTGGAAATGAAGTTGAAGAGTGGAAAATCAAGTTTTGTGAAGTTCCATGCAAATGTTGAAGAGGGAAGTCTTCGGTTCAGATCAGAAGTCCAAATGGAGAAGTTTGCAATCATGAAGGGATGGACTCTTCACAAGATAACAATTTTGGGATTGGAATCTGCCCCTAGCGTTACTGTTTCTGCTCATGGTAATGGGGAGGACAAAAGAAACACAAATATGACAGCTATTGTAGATGGAAAATCTGTTGTGGTCTCAAATATTTCTCATCCAGTTGGGAAGAAATTTGAGCTGACTATTACATGGAAGAAATAATTGAGTGCTGTATATAACTCATATACTACTGATCATTTCGCTAAGAATTTGATCAAGCGTAAATAAAGGTCATTTGGTTAGGTGACCTGTTTTCTAATCAAATTTTATTCTGTAAACTTATCTTGTTGAGTATTTTCTCTATTCTCTGGTGCATAGAACGTAGAAACCGTAGCAATAAAGAATTAGCGGAAAAGCCTAAACATAATTTTACAAGTATGTACGGGACTAAATGAAATGGTGAATATATATAATCTAGAGGTTTCAAAGAAAATAATAGCAGTTGAAAAGGATCAAAAGGAAAAGAAAAACAAATAACTTTCTATATCTGAACAACATTATACAATAAACAACAGCTGAATCAGCTGTGAAAATAACCCAAGAGTCTGTTATATCCTTCTTTTCAACGATGGCTTTATATTGAATAATGCAATTGTGTATGATTAATCATTGATATTTTATTACTTTCATATGTGGATGAGTTAATAAATTGGTAAATGGACACATAATTATTATTGGTAATGTTTATTTTTTATATATTAATGATTAATGAGAAGATAAGATAAGTCTAATTATTTTTATGTAACCAAGTGGATGTAGGATAAGCAACACCCTAGGAAGGGAGGGAGAGTATCATCAAAAAGAGGATTGCAAACTTTGGAAGAGATCAAATTCGCCATCAAGCTTTAAGTCTTAAGATAAAATTGTTAGAAGTTGGTTGTCACCTTGACTAATTGGATCGTTGTCATAGGAGTAAGTTGAATCCTTGCTTGTTAGTCCTTGCTCATGGTAGTTTATTTATGCATCATAAATGGAGTCCAATTCATTAATTATTTTAGCCAATCACAATAAAGATTTAAAATATTTAAATAAAAAAACTATAATACAAATTTAATTTTAATTTTAAATAATAATAAAAATGATAATGTGGTGTTGTGGTTAAAACACTTCGTTGGTGAAGCGGCCACCAAGGTTCAAACCCCATGATTCATAATTCTCCAATATTTTCTTTGTTCTTTATATTCACTTCTATGTTACCCCATGATTCATAAATCTCCAATATTTTCTTTGTTCTTTATATTCACTTCCACTTGTTATGTTTAGTCTTCAACCTAATTGAAAACCACTCCCTAAATATATAGTATACGAATTAATAATAGCTATAAACATGTCAAAATTTAATCTAATCACAATTATATTTATTTGATTAATTATTAAAATATATAGTTTATTGGATTAAAATAATTTCTCAAACAAATAGGGTCCACAATTTGAATGAGGATAGGTGGATTAGATGAGAGTAAGGTAGCTATTAATAGTTAATTGAGATGATTTATTGATATTTATTATTATTATTTAAATAGTTAATTCATTTGATTTATGAAAATTCCTAGTTTTTTGAAAATTTGTAATTTGTTTGTTATTTTATTTTTGCTTAGACTCTTCATTTTCGAATCTATTGGATTCCAAAGACTAATGGAATTCCATGTGATGTTTAAAACTTGGTTTTGGATAATGTTATGTGACTTTTGATGCATACAACTCTAGCTTTCCGAGTTCTAGCAATTGTATATCTTGTTGAACAATACTTGCAGGTTTCCGCTTACCTAGTATTGTGACGAATTCATCATCGAATTCAAATCACTTATGTTCTCTCATTCTCACATTATGGATCCTTTTTCTTAAGCAAAATTCATCTGCAAACCACTGCTATCATTCATTTACATACCATCCTTGAGCACGTATCATTAGCTTTTCAACTTTTAGCCTTAAGAAAATCTCTCTTGGTACATTGTGGAAGTTCGTTCAAGAGTGGCAATGGACTATCCATCAAGAGGAGACATCCTTTAACAACATCGTTGCAAAGCAGACATGCTTTTCCCTTCTATCTAACATGATTACCAATATAGTAAATACTATTCCAGCACTTTGTTTATTGTGATTTGAATTTAAAAATGTGTATGAGCATGAATAGTGCATTGTTTGGAGATACATGTATCTATTATAAAGAGGATATGAGAGTAGAACAAAGAATTGTTTGTATACCTTGTACATGGTATAATAGTGCAGTATATTAGAAGTCTCTTTGTTGATAAAACTTAATCAAGAAAGAATACACAACTGTTAGGCATATCATCTCTATTGTATTAATATTATTACGTATTGCTTAATTATAAGCTAGAGTGGATCATTAGTAAAACATTGAAATCGAGTAATTGATCAACCTCTAAATCAGGTCATACAGGTCATAAGACTGATGAGGGATCTCATCATTAAGTTGGTATAGGTCATTATCTGGATATATTTGAACTATTCATTTGTTTATAAGAAAATCAGTGGAAAACTGATTCTCTGTTCAGAAAGTTGAGATGTAATTATTAGAATCTTTGTAGACTATTGGGGTAGTATGAGTCGGGTTTACAACAAAGGCTACATGATACGTGTCAATTTTTCTTGAAGGTTATATAGACTGTTAATGTCAGTTGCCAAGAAATTAAGGACTTTTATTGTCAACAATGCAGTGGGTCAATTGTATCTATTGTTAAGAAATCTATATGTGAAATTGAACTCCAGTGTGTATAAGTCGAGTAAGGGTGGTGAAGCCTGACAACACTTTGTGGTGTATGTTAAATGAAACCTTGGCCAAAGCGATGCTTCTTAAGCATGTTGTAGACACCTAAAATTAATTAAAATGGTTTGAAAAATAGAGAAAGATGAAAGACATGTGAATTTAGAAATGTGAGTCGAAAATGAAGAGTGAAGATGTGGAAATGAGAAAATAGAAAAATGAGGGAATATGACTTTATGAATTTGATGAAGTATGGAAGATGAATTTGAAGGTGATTTAAATGTTTATGAGATATGGAAGATGTTTGGAAATGATTTGAATGTTTAGGAGATATGGAAGATGTGTGATTTAGAAAATGTTATAAAGAAGATGAAATATGGAAGAGGTGTAACCTTGGAATCTCTAATAGGTGATTGCGGGTTGTGGAATGTATGATGGAGGAATGCGTTGATCATGATTGTGTCTATATGATAAAGCTCTTCTTTGAAAGAAAGCTTGTGATGTGAGGGATTCTAGTTCAAATCGTAGGTAAAACCGTAACTAAAATCATGATAGTAATGGATGAAGGTACGATGCTTTAGCAAAAGCTTACAGTTTTTGTACAAGAAACTTCTTTTATTTTGGGTCTTCTTCTCACTTTGCTTCTTTTTGGTCTGCTGATAAATTGATTTCTTGGTGTATTTGAGACATTTCCAAACACAAAGTATTGATGGCTTTTTCAAGAATTTTGTTTTTGGGATGTAACTTGTTTCAAATGGTGATGATTTCTTTGACAAGAAGACACGACAAGCACACAAGCACATAGAGACACTTCTTTTCACTTGATAATTGTTGATGTATGTTTAGGATCTTTTCAAATCTGTTCAAGAATATTTTTAAATCCTCTTTAGTTTTCATAGGTTCTAAACAAACAAAAGACAAATCATATAGAATCTACTATTGTCAAAAAGGTCATTTCTAATATCAATATCCCACACTTGATACTCCGTTAGCTCAAATAGCCCTGTCACACCCTAACATGCACCCATTTTTTTTTGTCTTTGTCCAGAATTTGAAGCAAAGAGAATTGATCCTCAATTGGATCATTTTCTTTGTAGGTATATGGTGAGTGTCTTAGGGGCAGATTCTGCGGAGAAAGATAAAATCCATTAAGAGGCTTCCCAACCTTTAAAACAAAGGCTTTTCGTATTTCAAGGTTATTGAGGGAAGGCTATCAATGCACACTACCGTTGGAGGGGATTTTCATCAGCTTCCACATTTGATTATAGTGGGTTGGTAAACTTGGCTTTAAAGTTGTTCCCCACCTATATCGTTCCTCTCTCATTGACCTTATGGGCTTCTTGGGAGGGCAAGTCTGCTAAAGGTTTTATCCTAATTGCAAAAAAGAAAGAAAGCAAGTAAAATTGTGATTTTGGCTTTTTGATCACCCAATGAAGGGGAGAGCATATGCCTATTACTTTCAAGCATGAAGGACACTTGTTCTTTTTATGCCATCATTGCAATGGTTTTCTAACCTCTATTTGAAAATGTTGCTTTAACAAGCATGGTGTTCAATTTTAATCCTATATAGAATTTTTTTTGAACTTGCAATCAAATCCTAGTCAACAAAAGAAATCGCATGGTCAACAAAAGTAAAATCGCTTGCTAAAACAAAATGGTGGTTTGTTCTTTTTACTTGCAAGAATAGAACTGATTTTTCTTTTTAATTTTTGCAAGAATTGAAAGATTGTTGGTTCTTTTTTAATCCCAAATGAAGATAATTCTAACTTGCAAAAAAACAATTGTGAATTTTGTTGTTCTTTTTATACTTTTCAAGAAAAGACAAATGTGGTTCTTTTTATTCCCTTTGTGAAAACAAGAAAGATTAAATCCTTTTTATGCACCAAAATGAAAAATGAACTTTATTTTAGGTGCACCAAAGAAATGTGAAGTTCATTTTAATCCTTTTGTGAAAACAAGAAAGATTATTTATCCTTTTTATGCACCAAAATGAAAAAATGAGCTTTATTTTAGGTGCCCCAAAGAAATGTGAAGTTCATTTTAATCCTTTTGTAAAAACAAGAAATATTAAAAATGAAAAATCAGCTAACTCCTCCCAAAACTTGCACAAAGAGTTAGAAAACCTACAATTAAAACATGCAAAAAGTTAGTGCACATGGTGGGATCATAATCCTAATTTTTTTTCTTGTAGGTTACAAAAAGGGGTCCTATGTCTGTTACAAAAGCACTAAACTAGTGCAGGTTACAAAAGTTCCAACAAAGAACAAAAGTGCTAATTTAAACTAAAAGTGCTATAGAAAACTACATAAGCTCTGAAACAGTTCAGAAGCGCTATTAAATGAAACGAAAGTGCTAAAATTAAAACATGCCGACTAATAATAGGGTGCTAAACCACAAATCAAAAGTGCTAAAACAAGCGAAAAAGGTGCTATTTCGAGCAATGAAGGCGCTAAAACACTTCCTGCGCATGAAAACTGACAAATTTTCAAAAAGTTAGGAATTGTTTTTAAATTTTAAGTGTTGGATTCATGTCGTGTTCACCAAATGATGTTGTGGGAAATGGATACAAGAGTTAAGAGCACAAATCAATGTTAGTATGCTAGTTCAACCCTGAAACCAAAACAAAGAACTAAAAACCATCCAAAGCATACCAAAAGAGATTCAAAGAAACATGAAAGAAGCTTAAACAACAAGAGAAAGGGAAAGAGCCTTCCTAAGATGCTTCCATTGTAACCTTGTGATACTCCTCCTTTGTTTCTCTCCTCTCTAAGTCCCAAATAAGTGAATCTCTCAGCTTTTAGCACTAGCCATGGATGCCATATGGAGATTAAAGATGGTTGAAGATGAAAAACAAATGTTATGCAAATGCAAATATCATAGTATGAGAAATCTCTAAATGTCTATGCTAATACCAATATAGTAACAATGCTAATGCTTCCTCCTTTGCTTGAGGACAAGGGTTCTATTTATAGGCAAAATAGAAGATTGGATGGTCAAGATTGATTTGGCTTGTGAAGGGCCATGATTGCTCGATTTATGATCCATGTGATGGTTTTCAACCCAATCCCATGATGACAAGTGTCTGCATGAGAAGCCTTGAGAGGAGAGGGAAGGAGAATTTAATGTCTGAGAAGACATGAGGGTAACTTCATGTGGGTTGAGTTATTGCATAAATATTTTATCCAAAGGTAAGGTTATTATCCAATGGGTAAACTCTTGTACAAAGTTTACTCATGGTTAAGCCTTGACTCAAGGGTCAAGACCCATGTGGGTTGGAGTGTTGAAGAAAGAAAGCATTTATGACTTTGTAAGAGTCTTAAATAGGTGAGATGATGTGTTGAGGGTTAATCCTAGATTAGGATTATGCAAATGATTAGAAGAGGGGTTAGAAGAATCTAGAAAGGGATTAGAAGGGTGTAGAAAAATCTAGAAAGAGGTGGGTGTGGATAAATATGATTTATTTAAATAAAAATCTATTTAAATGTGCAACTTGCATTTGTAGGAGAATGCAAGTGGATGAATCATTTTTAAATAAATATTGATTTATTTAAAAAGGGGATTTGATTTGGGGATTTATGATTTTTAAATAAATGTTAAATTTACTTCAATAGGAGGAAAGAGGTAAATATTAAATAAATTAGATTTATTTAATAACTTGGACTATAGTTAGTAACTAAATAAATCGATGAAATTTATTTAATTGGAATAGTAGAATAGGCTAAGGTGAATTAATTAAATTGACATTTAATTAATAGAGGAATATTTGTTATTAAATAAATATTTAATATTCATTTAATCAGTTGACAAATTTATGTGTCTACACATACTATGATAATTAAATATCAGCGATGATGTCTCTTTCTGCTTACACGTGCACTTCCATCTGGTCTATTGCCACAATTTTAGTCACATCAATTATCCTTGCCCAGCGGGATGCATCCTTCCCATGTCTAGTAGTCTATCCAAATCCTTGTCCCACTCTTGGCAAGAGATGTTAGTTGGCCATGTGTATGTCATTTGCATGCTTTTTTTATTTTGCTTATATTTTTATTTCGTGTCGTATGACTACTCCTATCTAGGGCTACCTCAATCATTCTACATCTTGGTATGTCTTAGTTTGGTGTATACTAGGGCATCTTTTTGTGGTATGGTGTGTTTGATGGTTTCTCTTGTACAGTCCAACAGTCTTGCACTTACACCATCATTGGTGTTCGCAAACCTGTGTGCATAGAGATAACCTATTGTTTGAGAGTCTAGTCCACGCCTTGGATATTCAAAACATCTTGAATCCTATAATCAATGGAATTTTTTGTCATAAATTTTGATGAATGTCGAGCATAAATTTTAGTTATCCAATGAAACATCTAATTATGCATTTTTCATCAGAAATTTTCGTCGGATTTTGCAGTCAAATGAGTTAGTGAAAACTAGGTTTTCTCTCCACATTTATACAACAAAATCCCATCCACTCACTCATTTCACTTCATCTACTTACCTTGGAGACTCCAATTTATTCATTCCACCTCTCCTTTCTCCTTTTTCTATGTGATCTATTTTATTGTATTATAGTTGGTGCATCACAAAAAATTACCCATCTCCATTTTGCATAATCATACACTTTGCATTTCATGTGCATCTCCATCATAGGTCTTATTTGCATTCTCATTTTAGGATCATATTCATCTTAAGATTCAGTTGAATTTCATATCATATTATGATTCATTTACATATAATATCTTTAGCCTTTGCATTGTAGAATCAATATCATATACTTAAAGTTTTTCCTTACATTCATTTCATTTTAGAATTCATTGTCATATAGTTGCAATATAGATATACATTTTACATTTATAATTAGGATCTTTGCATTATTAGTACTTGTTGTTAGGCTGGTACTATTGCAATTAGTTGCACCAATTTTCATTAATTCGTGATTATTCAATTGCTTTTCTACCAATCATATTTATGAATTTTTTCATTCAATTCTTTTAATTTTTTTTTAAATAGTTAAGATGCAAAATTTTTAAGTTTTCAAATTACAGAAATTGTTTTTCTTGAACCTAATTGGCTCAAATGATTTGCATCTTATTAGCGGATTTACCGGATCCACTTTCTACATGAATTTTTTAGGCAATATTTTAGGTCATTAAAATAATGTTTAGTATGTTTTAATTTTCTTTTCAAATTATTTAAATTTTTTATCTAAATCTTTAAATCTTTTAAAGCTTTATTTTAGTTATCCTCATAAAATTTGATAATATAACTATATATCTTTGATAAATATATTAATATATATTTTCTATATAGTATATAATTAAATTAAATATTAGATAAAAGATGTAAATAATTTTTTTTTTCTCGATAATAATCATGATTTATTGCTATAAAGAAAAAAAGGTATAGTAGTCATAAATGTTAGACAAAATGCACCACTAAGAGGGGTGAATCAGTGGTTCTCTATCTTTTTCCTTTAACTATCCTATGTGAGTATACCGGTTATCAGATCTAACTCAAAAAAGACTTACCGGTTAGAAGGGAGACTAATACAATTGCAATCACACACAAAGAAGACATCACATAACAGTAGCATATACAAGGACAACCCAAGATGGGATAAACCTCAGTGAGAAATGTTGTTGGAGTCTACTGATCCAATCCAGCCTCACAATGAATCTTTGATTACGATGTTTAGGGCACCAACCCAAGGAGCTCCAACCCCTGATTTAGGGCACCAACCCAAGGAGCTACAACCCCTGCACCAAGCTCCAACTCAGTGAATATAAAACATAATCATTTACAACTTAATAGCTTTGTTACAAGTGGATTTTGTAACACTTCTTCAAATCTCTCTATTGGATCTTCTATCCAGTTCACTGTTGGTTCTCTCTTCTGGTTGCCTCTTCTCTCAATTGCTCTACTACTCTCCACCAGTAGTATCTTTTGCCGGTTCTTTGCTTGCCTACTCTGCACTCTTCTGCAACTCTTCACTACCGATTTGGTCACCACCAGTTACCTCATTGTTGCTAGTTGAAATCTTCAACCCGAGTCTCTCACACACTCAATCTCTCTTCTGATACTCATTCAATACTTGACTGATTTCTTCTCACATGCAACAACATTCTCTCATTCAGTAGCTTGCCGGTTGCTTTAACCTCATCGGTTAAACCTTCGCCAAAACCTATTACAGGTTGTTTCCCTATTGCTTGACCTCTATGATTCTTTATAGATATCTCACTTCATCTACTTCTCTATTCAGCATGGTGCATCTCTTTAAAACATCTCACTCTAAGGCATCATAAACTTCTACCTTCGGCCTCCATATTTATGATCAGACATTCCCACCAAAAGCAACATTAAAACTTGGCGTCTTAAGGTTTCTTCCACTGATCACAAGGTATATCGAATATAATCAGATCTCATTTGATCTAAGATCTAAGACAACTATCTGCACATCACCGCCATTAACATGCCTTCCAATACATGTTTTCTAAACTTAGCAAACACGACCCTATATCTCAACCTACATCTCTCAAACACCATAAATATCTCAACTGTTTCCTTTGACAAGCGAGCATAAAGATCAGGTCACCCTTCCTTGATCCACTCACCAAACTGCTCCATCAATTTGCTTCGATCTACAAGATCAATCCTTTCTAGATTTCTGTTGATTTCTTCATCTCGAGCTGCAATCTTCTTCTTTTCTTCCTCGAGCCCCGCAGTCAACATTTAATGTCAACCAACTACCAGCTACCTCACCGACATGACACTTCACTGACCTTTGCGAGATGGCCAGCTCAACTCCACATGGCATCCTTTGTCGGTATCCACTTGAGCAAATATCTCTGTGTTGGTTTAGACAGGATCCTCGACCAAACACTCAATTGATCCTTCTTTTCTGCTAGTTCACTAACCCTATCGGTATCTCAACCTTTACCGATTACCCTTCATGTATGCACTTTGCTGATCTATCGGTAGAACACCTTAATCAGTCGCCAGACATGTCTATCCATAGCATGCCCATTCTCATTAGGTAGGAGCACATCACTTAGCCTCTTTGCTTCCTTACCGATTCTCATGCTCATCGGTGGCCATCCTGACGACACCATGTCATCAACCTTCAAATGATTCCATCTAAGGCATCTGCATACTGGTTGCATACTCTCTCTGCAGCTACTCCACTTTGCCTTCTTCATCATCAAACCATACACTATCTCATCCACTTTGTTGACAAACTCATCAATTCTTCACTCTTTCTTTTCTGTCTCGATGGCATAACATGCCTTCTATGTCAGTCAAGCGCATATCCTTGATTTCATACACTTGAGGCATCCCTTTTATTTAATGGTTAAATCCAGTGCAAGCCTTCAAACACCCACCTTTACCTCTTCTTCCTTATCTCACATAACTAAGATGCATAATTTGCATAATAGGAGATAAGCTCCACTTACTGATGGGAGTGAGTCCTTGTCATCTACATCATGTAAGTAATGCACTCATGTGGCTTCCCTATTTGTGGAGCATACCTTCAAACATGCACATGTGATCCAGTTTAGGGCAGACTCACTATCAGTCATCTCTTCACATGGTGACTACATCTTCATTTGGTGGGACTCCTGCATCCACGCAGCATACTAGTGACCTGTACATACTTCTCCTCCTGTGTTGATGTGAGCTAGGTAACATTATGCCTCTTCATCACAAACAACAACTCAATATCATGCCCACTCATATATGTCATCATGATGTACAGGTTGTTATATCATACCAGTCTCCTGTCCATATCTTCCACACAAGTTAGACACTAACTTGTGTACTAGTGACTCAATTGTGACTCTAGTGGTCATTCCTTTGAACGATATTCTTCTTCTTTACCAGTGACCTACAACACTTAGTTTACATCAATGACAACATTGCCAATATGCATCAATGACAATAGTGCTCATCAAAATCCCATACCGGTTGACATCAATGACAACACAATGCCAACAATCTCCCCCTTTGGCATTGATGTCAACATATGTAGTATTTGGCATACTACAAATCTTTCTCCCCCTTTGACAACAATGGCAAAGGGCATTGTCAGGTTTTCACTCCTCCTTGTATCTACCGGGTACTGCCAGATTGGTCTAGCCCCTTTTTCTCTAACGGATTCTCCTCCTCCAATTATCATTTGTTATATTTTCTCAAGTCACAACACTTGAGATGTAGGGCACAACCACTATCTGACACAAATTGCTCAACAACCTAGTGTATATGTAGACCAGATACCAGATATATGTATATACAATACTAAAACCAATTGAAGACCCATGTGTCAGTGAATACACCATACCTATTGGTCAAACTGCATCATCTCCCCTTGATATGTAGAAGCCATTCTGACCTCAACATGTTGATACCAAGTGTTGAAGCTAACATTGATACCAATTGTATCTCTTCCGATACCAAATGCATGTTCTCATGTGTAGGTAACTTACATCTCCATGTATACTGGTCCACGGTGTAGCAACAAAGGCACTTGATTTCCTTTCGTGTCAAGTGAATTAGGCACCAATCACAAGATATGACTATGAACTCCCCCTGAATCACAACCCTCTAGTCTTCATGTTTTGTCAAGTTCTAAAACCGGTACCCCAAATAGTACTTTGTACAAGTGGTTCTTTGTATCACCAGATTCTGTAGTATGATAGGATACATCTGTTAGGAACCAGAGGCAACTAAGAGGGGGTAGGTGAATCAGTTGTCTATTAATTTCAACCCAAATATAACTTAATCAAACTTGATACATAATACCTGTAAACCAAACTTGATGCCGGTTAATAGATTAACAATTAATATTAATACCGATGAAGCTTAATGCATGAAATAGAAAGAGAAACAACATCCACAACACATAACACAAAGATTTGTACTTGGAAACCCTGTAAAGGGAAAAACCATAGTGGGAAACCTTACCCACAATTAGATGATACTACTGCAGATAGTATGTGTGTACAAATGGGGTCTGCACATAAAGGCCAACCACCTAGAGCTCACTGCTCAATCATAAGATGGGAGTCATAGTGACTACAATTGGATGACTAAATCCAATGACAATGTACTACTCAAATTAGCATCTCCAATGCTAGATTCAATACTGGTTAAGCTCTGATAATCACCTTCAAACCTTCCTTGAACCTTCTTTATGGTCTGCTCATATGATCTTCAATATTCATACATACCATGTTACAATACCATAACCTTACATACCATATCCTTACATCTCACAATTGAGATCTTACATGTATACCAAAACCTAGGACCAAATGTGTAGGTCGGCTCACTAAGAATATTACAATTAAATCATTTACAAGTAAGTCAAGATGCAATGCGTCATGTTGGCTCAATGTAATTACAACAATATCAATTGATTAAATCATCTCCATTATGTGTCATACTGATCTGGAATAGATAATGAATGCTGGTACATAACCCAGATCAATTTGCTAGTAACAACAAATATGTCAATCCGATTAGACCAATAACTAGAATATCAAAACCAAGTGTCCAAACCATGTCTTTGACATAAACAAGTGATCTCTAGATGATAACAAGTCATCCTCAGTGTCGGTGAACAATATAACCTGTCGGTGAACAATATACCAGTGACTGTGCATAAGTCACTAAACTTGCTGGTGAACATAACCAAAGATCTCTAGAAGGATAAGTGCAGATAAGTGTTGACATCAATGACAAAACCAATGCAACATATCCATAATACCAACACCATCGCCATAGAAGAATAATGCATTCATCCCAATTAGAGGATTGGAAGATCTTCTATCAGACCGGTTTGATCTTCTTCTTAGGGTCATGCCATTATAGTCCACTATCGGTTTCAACTGATATCTTGATCTTGCAAAAGCATTTCTCCTTTGGGCATAGCTATTATGCCGACTGTCATGTGCATGAATCATCTTCTTCCTGCACTCATTACTTCTATGGCCAAATCCATTGCAGTTATAACACATATAATTTACATTTCTTGAGACAACAAATGGACTCTGGTTAGTATAACCAGGAATGGGCTTATGCATGTTTCTACATTCTGATGTTGTATACCCAAATGCATTACATCTTCTACAAACTGAATTTCTATTCCTAGGAAGAACACTTTTTCTATTCCTAGACATCTTTTTGCATTCCTTTGCCCTATGGCCATATCCTTTACAAGCAAAACAGTAACCGGAGAATGAAGACATATTACTTACAAATTCATTTTTCCAAACATGAGGTGATCTGACTGGTTTGGCATCTCCACTTCTACTTCTCTAGGGTGCTTCATCTCTTTGTCTTCCACTGGTGGGGAATCTCTTAGGCTGCTTTATTGCATTCTTGTTTCCGGTGAGCCCATCTTCTCTCAGATTTCTCTTTCCTTTAGGATCTGCATTGTTTCTTCTTGTTGCATCGATCTTCATTTTTAGCCTCAAGTCCTCACCGGTTGTAGCTAGGTCAACCTTATTTCTTGGTGCACTTCACACTGTAAAGGTCTGACCCTTGTTATCTCCATTAGAGGAGACAAACTAAATGTCCTTGTGAGAGACATCCTCACTTGTGGAGCATTCACCGTCAACATATCCTAATCCTCCAGTATCCTTGGTGTGTTTTTGTTTGCTCAACATTTTGTCCAAGGCCTCAGTGTTGCCATCATACCAAATCCTTACCTTGAGCTCATTTTCACACTTCTCGAGGTTTTTTCTGATGCTCTCCATTTCTCCTTTTAGGTCTTGGCATTCTTTGTCCTTTGTCTCCACTTCTAGCTGGAGATCCTCACATCTTCTCTCCTTGGCATCAAAGACTTATTTCAACTCACCAATCAATCCTTTTGCCTCTTCTAGTTGAGATGTCAATATGTAGATATTATTATTTGATTCTTGAAGGCATATTCTCAACCAGCTGCATTCTTCATAAACTGAATCTTTGTACCTTTTAAATTCCTTTCTAACATTTTGCAGCTCTTCTAGTGCGCTTACTAGTTCACATTCAAGATCAACTTTGGCTTCATCTTCATCATCACTCCCAAACACATCTTGTCGGTAAGAGTGATTTGCATGATTACTCTTTGATGTGTGCCTCTCATCTTCTAATTCTTGAGCCATAAAGAGGTGAGTTTCCTCTTCATCATTTCTACTGTTGCTAACATATCTACCTTCATCATCTGTAGACACATGTGCTTCATTTCTTTTCTTGTTTCCACAAGCTAGTTCTACAGTGCAAGGTTCATTGCCATAAAGTTTCTTTAGTCTGTCCCATAGGGTTTTAGCAGATATGCATCTATCCACTTCTGAGGAGACATCACCAGATATCCGATTAAGCACGGCCTTCATTGTTTCTTCATTACAATGGTTTCTTCTTTTTGCATCTGAATCGGTGGGAGGACAGACTTTACTAGGGCAACCATTTACAACTGGCATCCACACATCAAACCCTAGAGAGGATAGGTAGACTTCCATTCTACAACTCCAAACGGAATAGTTTGAACCATCAAAGACTGGGGTAGGGATTGACACTAAACAAACTATTGTGTCATAATACCAGAATCTACCTAAGCTAGAGAAAGCTCGTCTAACTAGGAATCTAGCCTCTGATACCAATTGTTAGACACAATGCACCACTGAGAGGGGGGCGAATCAATGGTTCTCTGTCTTTTCCCTTTAACTACCTGATGTGAGTATATCAGTTATCAGATCTAACTCAAAGAAGACTTAGTGGTTAGAGGGGAGACTAACACAAATTCAATCACACACAAAGGAGACATAACATAACACTAGCATATACGAGGAAAACCCAAGATGGCAAAAACCTCGGTGAGAAATGCTGCTGGAGTCTACTACTCCAATCCAGCCTCACAATGAATCTCTGATTACAATTTTTAAGGCACCAACCCAAGGAGCACCAACCCCTGATTTTAGGTCACCAACCCAAGGAGAACCAACCCCTGATTTAGGGCACCAACCAAAGGAGCTACAACCCCTGCACCAAGATCTAGCTCAGTGAATATTAAACATAATCATTTACAAGTTAATATCCTTGTTACAAATGGATTTTGTAACACTTCTTTAAATCTCTCTACTGGATCTTCTATCTAGTTCATTGCTGGTTCTCTCTCTGTTGGTTCTCTCTTCTAGTTGCCTCTTCTCTCATCTGCTCTACTGCTCTCCATCAATACTATCTTCTATCGGTTCTCTGCTTGCCTACTCTGCACTCTTCTGCAACTCTTCACTACCAATTTGGTCACCACCAGTTACCTCACTGTTGCTAGTTGAACTCTTCAACCTGAGGCTCTCACACACTCAGTCTCTCTTTTGATACTCGTTCAATACTTGACTGATTTCTTCTCACATGCAACAACACTCTCTCATTCAGTAACTTGTCGGTTGCTTCAACCTCACCGGTTGCTTTAACCTCACTAGTTAAACCTTCACCAGAACCTATTACCAATTCTCTCCCTATTGCTTGACTTCTATGATCCTATGTAGATATCTCACTTCATCTACTTCTCTATTTAGCCTTGTGCACCACTTCACAACATCTCACTCTGAGGCATCATAAACTTCTACCTTTGACCTCCATATTTATGATCAGACATTCCCACCAAAAGAAACATTCAAACTTGGCACCTTAGGGTTTCTTCCATTGATCACGAGGCATATAGAATCTAATCAGATCTCATTTGATTTGAGCTTCAAGAAAACTATCTACACATCACCGCCATTAACGTGCCTTCCAATACACGTTTTCTAAACTTAGCAAACACGATCCTATATCTCGACCTACATCTCTCAAACACCATAAATATCTCAGTTGTTTCCTTTGACAAGCGAGTACAAAGATCAGGTCACCCTTCCTTGATCCACTCACCAAACTACTCCATCAATCTGCTTCGATCTGCAAGATCAATCCTTTCTGGATTTCTATTATTTTCTTCATCTCGAGCCACAGTCTTTTGCTTTTCTTCCTCGAGCCCCGTAGTCAACATTTAATGTCGACCAACTACCAGCTACCTCACTGACATGAAACTTCACTAACCTCTATGAGATGGCCAACTCAACTTCACATGGCATCCTTTGTCAGTATCCACTTGAGCAAAGATCTCTATGTCGGTTCAGACAGGATCCCCGACCAAACACTCAACTGGTCCTTCTTTTCTATTGGTTCACTAACCCTGTCTATATCTCAACCTTTACTGGCTACCCTTCATGTTTGCACTTTGCTGATATGTTGGTAGAACACCTTAATCGGTCACCAAACATGTCTATCCATAGCATGCCTAGTCTCATTAGGTAGGAGCACATCACTTAGCCTCTTTTCTTCCTTACCGGTTCTCATGCTCATCGGTGGCCATCATGATGACACCATGTCATCAACCTTCAATTGATTCCATCTAAGGCATTTACATACCCTCTCTGCAGTTGCTCCACTTTGCCTTCTTCATTATCAGATCGGACACTATCTTAGCCAATTTGTCATGTTGACAAACTCATCAATTCTTCACTCTTCCATTTCTCTATTGGTGGCATAACATGCCTTCTATGTTGGTCCAGTGCATATCCCTGATTTCATGCACTTGAGGCATCCCTTTGATTTAATGGTTAAATCCAGTGTGAGCCTTCAAAAACCTGCCTTTACCTCTTCTTCCTTATCTCATAAAACTAAGATGCATACTTTGCATAATAGGAGATAAGCTCCACTTACTAGTGGGAGTGATTCCTTGTCATCTGTATCTTGCAATGCACTCATGTGGCTTCCCTATTTGTGCAACATAGCTTCAAATAGACACATGTGTTCCAGTTTGGGTGCACTTAGTCATCTCTTCACATGGTGACTACATCTTCATCCGGTGGGAGTCCTGCATCCACATAGCATACCGGTGACCTGTACATACTTCTCCTCTTGTGTTGATGTGAGTTAGGTAACATTTTTCCTCTTCATCACAAACAATAGCTCAATATCATGCCCACTCACAGAAGTCATCATGTACCGGTTGTTATATCATACCGGTCTCCTATCCATATCTTCCGCACAAGTCCGACACTAACTTGTGTACCGGTGACTCAACTGTGACTCCAGTGATCATTCCTTTGAATGAAATTCTTCTTCTTTATTGGTGATATACAACACTTAGTTTACATCAATGACACCATTGCTGATATGCATCAATGACAACAATGATCATCAATCTACCATACTGGTTGACATCAATGACAACACAATGCCAACAATAAACTAAAAAATATACTAGCCACCACATAAAAAATTCTTACAAGACATACAACCAATCCACCCTATCCACCAAACAAGTTCATCTACAATAGTATCTATTCAACCAAAAAACCTAACACCAACCAAGTTCTTCAAAATCAAAATCAAGTGGATTTAACCACACTGATCAACAATAACATAGCCCAACATCAGAAAACACATGCAACAGTATGAAAAAAGGAAAACTAAAGGAATTTTCCAACAATTTCATCCCCTATGAGAAGAGCTCGCGTTACCACCTGGGTCAAATTCAATATTTTCCCTTCACGAACAAAGTGTATGCTTCCCTACTTCCACCTCCTCTGCCTTCACCTGCATGATAATTTCCTCCAACTCCTTAATTTGAATTAGTAGCTTCAAAGCTTCACACCCCCACCAAGCCTCCAACTTGTGGTGATATTTACATTGTCCTAGCACCCATCTTAGAAACAGGATAATAACTTTCTTTATCCCTTCATCCTCATGATTAACACCTTTGCTAATGTCGAAACCCACACCTGGGACTGCCCATTCCAATAGAGAATCCAACTACCCCAAGTAATCATCAGGGACCAGAGCCTCCATCACTCTTCTCACCATCCCAGAGTCATCACTTCTCTCCAGACCCCAAGCCATCACTAGAGAGTACACATCCATCCTGGTCTTATGATGGTGTTTGATACCTTCGAAGGCACTCCCAACAATAAAAAAGATACAGGGCACCAAATACTCATCCCAGAACCTAAAGAAACTCTTCACCCTTCGAGTGTTTAACTCCCTGTCAAATAGACACAATTGTTTCTGTGTCTTGAGAGTAAAGTTCACTTCCATCTCTAGCCCTACACAAAAACTACCACAACCACAACTCTGCCACTTCACCTTGACTTTTTGAAAACATGGCAAAACTCTCCACAACCAAAGTTTGCTTTGTTTTAACATTAATTGAAAATGAGAAGAATGAGAATAAATCTCACCAATAGTGACATTCACTCCCTCTTAATGAAACTAAACTTCATTAAAGCAGTGCCACCATCCATGCCACTCAACAACCTCTATCATACTCTTCAAGTACTCAGGAGACTCCAAGCCGTAATCAATGGACATCACCCCCTTAACAAGTAATTATTCATCAAGATTTAAATGTTGCATGTATTCAATTATTATTTCTCCATCTTCATTAAAATTTAATGCCCACTTTGATAAAACATCGACTTCCATGTTACCCATTCTTTTAACATGACTAACTTTAAAATCTTCAAACTTATTCAACTCTTCCACAATATTGAAAATTGCATTTTGCAAGTGCCATGCATCAATAGACCCTTTCATGATTGCTTGTATGATCACCAATGAATCCCCTTCCAGGCATATTTAATTCACCCCCGCTTGCCTACAAAATCTTACTGTCATCAAAGCCGTAGATACTTCCACTTCATTATTAGTTGTTGAATCTAGTTTCTTTCCCCCCCAAAACATCACCTCCCTGTTCCAATTTCTAACAATAAATCCCACACTTGATGGTTTTGGATTACCCTTTGAACTGTTGTCAAAATTCACTTTCACCCAACCCTTTAAAGGCTTTTCCCAAACCACCTTATGCTGTAAAGCAGAACTGAATTGAACCTAGTCATGCCCATTAACGAGCAAGATGTAAATATTATTAATATTTAATTCGATATATATATATATATATATATATATATATATATATATATATATATATATATATATATATATATATATATATATATATATATATATATATATATATATATATATATATATATATATATATATATACAATAATATAATTAACATTATTATATTAGGATTAAATATATTTTTGATATTAAAAGAAAATCAAAATTAAACATGTTAATTATATATAATCAATGAATAATAATATTTTCTTGGCACCCTTTTCAAAGTTGATATACTTGTATGTGTTGCATTAGGGGTGGTGTTGTCCACATATTGATTTTGTGGTAGCACTTTTGCTGATGCCACACATTCGAAGTATCTTTTCATCTTTATATGGTTTTCCTATTATGGAATTGCTTTGTGCGGCCTGATTCTTTCATGATTACTTTGTGTTGATTAATTTATATTCAGTGAATGATTGTCATAATGTGTGATTTCTTTCCTTCTTCAAGCTGTACCACTGCAATCATTATTGAGGAATGGTTTATTTCATTAAGGTTGCTCGTATCTTGGGATCAATGTGTTTTTAATTATGAATGTGCGAGTTGATTATCTCGACTTGTGTGAGACATCGACCATCTCTTTCAAGCAATATTTTCTATGATGCCTCCTATTATGTGGTTTATGATATATACGTTCAAGGTATATGAGTTGGTCATATTAATGTTCTCAACATTTCATCCTTTTGTGTTTCGTGATTTTCATGCATTCAAAGATGAGGAACTTGGGTGGATTTTTAATCTGTTTTATTCAGATGCTTTTCATGTAGCTTGGAAGGTGGTGGATTAATTTTGGCTGGTGGAAAATGCAGGTTTTAGGATACCTGAAGTGGTTTCTTGTTTCCTATTGTTTCCATGGTTCTTCTTATGGTTACTCATGTGGCTTAGGCTCTTGCTGATTTCTTCTTGGTCTCAACATCCTGCTCTTTTCTTGATATGGGTTATACGCTGTTTGTTCACAGTTTAGATTATGGTCTTCTCACTTACAGTGGTTTCATGTCTTTTCTTGAGTTTGCTGCTAATAGATGGAATGGAGAATTTTTTTGTGTTGCCATGTGTGGTGCAAGGATAAAATTTTTGTAGTTTAACATTTTTCACCAATGGATGATCTTCTATTGCATTTCTGTGGTGTTTCCTCATAGTCACCTGAAGGGTTGATTATATATTAATTGTTTGCATCTGGTTTCTTTTTGTAAGCCATTTATGGAACCTCTTTTGTACTCAATGGGCTTTCTATGTAATGTGGAAGGGGTTTTTTTTGAATATGCCCTTGAGGCTTCTTGTAATGGGTAGGTAGGCCTTAAGTTTTTTTGAGCAATATTGGAAGGTTTTCTTACTGGCTCTTTCCTTCCAGTGCTCGTTGAACCAGACACCATGTAAAAATTAAAATACTAATAAAATTTAGTGGTAAATCCACTTTTATCAATAAATCAATAAATTTTAATATAATAATATATCAATAAGGTTAAATATATTAATTGTTAAAATGTAAGAAAATTTATGATTAAGATATGAGATTAAGGTGTGAATAATTAATTTAATATTATGCATATTATTGACCAATATCATTAACATATTTAATTATAATCTAAATTATATTTATAACATAAATAAAATATAATATTATATATCCTTACAATATAATATTAAATATATATAATGCAATAATACAATCTAAAATATTTTTTAATATTATTGCATTATATAGATTTAATATATTAATTATAAATAACTTATTAATAATAGCATTAAAAAAAAAATAATAATAATAAATCTATTATTAATAATTATATTATTATAACTTAATTTATAATTCTTAATTATATGTGACTTTAATCTTGATTCTTATTTATTATTATAATTCTGAAAAAATTATAATAATGATTAGGATTAAAATTAGGTTTATAATAAGAGCCAATGTTAGAATAAGGGTTAGGTTAGGGTTAAAAATAAGGTTCAAATTATTTCTTTTAGATTAAATTTAGGCTAGAGTTAAATTCAGAACCAAGGTTAAAATTTTAAAAAATAGGATAAGGTTATATTTAATGTTAGATTTAGAGTTAGAATTAGGTTAAAAGTTTGGGCTAGGGTACAAATTATGTTAAGGTTAAAATTAAGGTTATAATTAATGTTTGAATTAGTTATAGATATTATTGTAATTTTACAACTATGTTATAATTATGTACACTTTCTATTATACTATTGCAAGAATATATTATCTCAAATTATTATCCAACCTACTTCTAAACAATTTTTTTATTATTGCAATACTAAAAAGGCAAGTACTGGCCACTATGTGGCACTTGTCAACTTAGAATCATTACACATCATATACATCTAGGATTCATTTTACATTTTAATTTCATTTGTGTTTTCATATCATACCATTAAGAGTTCACTTTTATTGATTTTTCATTTGCATTTCATTTATGTTTGACTTGCATATCATTTTAATTCATTTCATTATAATTCATTCTCATATCATTAAGGTTAATTTTAATCCACTTTTCATTTGCATATAATTAGAATTCATTTTTCAATTGCATATAATTAGAATGCACTTCACTTCATATTCATTTTTTATTTGTCATATTATGCATATCACATCCACTTATCATTTTAGATAACATTCATAGCATTCATAAACTATCCATTATGCATTACAAAATAAACATTACACTTGCATCCATAACATATACATTATACATAATCCATAATGTAAATGATCACATCGTACATCAATAACTCACATCATGCATCCTACATACACAATAAATTAGGCATTCTCTTCACATATCCATAATCATCATATATGTTACCAAATAACATATATCACATCAAATTCATCAATGCATCCATCCTACATCCATGACATGTTGGGAACATATCATATACAAAATAATAAACACATCATAAACTATTGCATACATCATGTAGTCATACGTCCATCCTACATAACAAACATGTCAGCTAGAGTATCATAATCATCATAGACATAAACATGCATAATAAATCATTATCACATATAAAAAAGTCCTTAATAAATGTCCATCAATAAAAGAATATAACTGAATCAACACCAAAATCATGACTCATTTCATGTATATATAGCAAAAAATGACGTTTCTAGTCATAATACAATGAATAATCATCCTCGAAGGGTCAAAATGTCACCAAAATGGAGCCAACCAGTGGTCTCCCTATCATTGGCCTGTAGATCTACCCATCCCTTAGATGGTCCTACTAGTGGTGGCCACAGTGCCCTCATGCCAACTAACTCCCTAGTTGCCTGTGACTATGTTTGGTATGTCTGGGTCCTCTCTACAAAACTCAATGCTCAATGGGCGAGATGGACAACATCTTGATATAACCCTCTATAGTATTATGCCTCTCATAGGTCCCTCTTTGTAGCTTGATGTACATCCATGGCCTCTATGAATACCTCTATCATATGTGCTGGTAGCAGTACTCATTGTGCCACATCCCTCTCTCTTTGAATGCTGGTAACATCTACCTCTGTGTGTGCCAGTTGTTCCCTCAATGTCTCTAGCTCCTCATCCATCCTCCTCATGTCCTCTATTACCTACCCTCCCCTAGCCACCTATAGAATCTCTAAGGTAGCCTCTGCCTCCACCTAATATGAATCCCTCTCAGCCATCACGTCCTCCAATGAAATCCATAGGGCGTCTCTCTCTATGTGGAGACTATCTCCCCTCACCCTCACCCTCACCCTCTCCATCTCTACCTGAAGGCTCTTTGCTCAAGCCCTCTTCACCTCAACCCTACTTCTCTCCTGAGCCACCTCATGCACTAGGATTTCTACCCGAGCCCTCTTTATGTCTTTCTCTAGACTAACTTGATCAAGGGTGGCTTGGGGGTATCATTTGAACCTATGGTCCCTGTCCTTGTAGTCCCTATGGTTGTGGTTGGGGCTGCAGATGCATTCTTGGTAGTGCCACTACTAGAGGTTGTACTTGTAAAGGTATCCATAGTTGATCCTTCCCTATATGTCCTCCCCTCCTCAGTCCCTTCCTTGGGACATTCCCTTTTCTCTGCCCTTCTCTATCTCCTTAGCCTCCTCCTCCATCTCCTACACCATTACCATCCATGCCAACCACTTGATCAACTAATGGTACTATCTCATTAGCAGCTAACACTCCTAATATGGTGAGACAAACCGGTCAATGTGCATTCCACCATGCAACATATTCTCCTATACTTCCTATATCTATGACCTCAAGTATCTCATCCCATATAACAGGTGTCATCCTTGTCCAACTCAAGTAGGCCTCAAATAGCCCTATCACATCACCCCAAGTAGCTATCTCTTGAGTGATTTGAGGATTTTTTCTCTTCTCGCCAACAATATCCTATTGTTGGTTGAACTATCACATAACCCTATGCGGTAGGTAGTGATATATAATATGCACAGTGCAACCGATCAACCAACATCATGTCTACATAAAATGAAGCTGGTAATCACCATACCATAACTCACATAGTTTTAATGTTCGCTAGGTGAAATCCATCATCTTGTTAATGCAGCACCTCTAGAACAATAGTGCACCTACTTTGGTGTAATGTAAACGGTCTCAATATTTATCAATGCAATGTAATGCTAGTTCCCAGGTTCTTGTACTTGTGATACACACACATGCATATATAATGGTACAATTGCTTGAGTATGGTAGAAATCCAAGCATACTGTGTTTATGGTGAAAATGGATAACAAATAACAACAATATTGCAAGGCTAAAATGAATCCAACCACTAAACCCTAGCCCAACAATGAACAAAGATCCACCATAACATATGAAGATCACCTAAGACAATGCAAATAACTCAAAATCACAAAGATTATACCATCACATGTCCAATAGGGTTTTGATCTTCATTCTTCCTATCTCCATTGATCTTGCTTGATATATTTTCTCTCAGATTTTTGTATGCACAAGAGCTCAACAAAGAACGGAATGTGGTTGTAAGTGGAATTGTAGTGTAGCCAAGTACTCCAAAATTAGTCATTAGGCTGAGTGATTAGGGTTTGACAATGAAGAAAGCATCTCCTTAAATAGAAGACACAATATGAAATGGAGGGTTAAGATTGAGAGGTGTAAAAAGAGAGGTCAGCTAGGATTAGAGGGTAGGTAAAAGAAATACCAAAATAATGAAAGAGGTAGGTAGTGTATGAATTAAGAGATGAATGACATGTGTCATGTGTAGAAAAAGATAATGAATTAATTAAATAAATAAAAATTTATTTAATTAATAGAAGAAGTAGGACAATTAAATAAATAAAATATTTATTTAATTTAGGAAAGGGATAATTTAAATAAATAAATGTATTTATTTAAATGAGAAATAAGGCTAGAAGGGGATAAATGAATTAATTAAATAAATAAAAATTTATTTAATTAATAGAAGAATTAGGCTTAGATAATTAAATAAATAAAATATTTATTTAATTAAACATGACAATTTTGAGTGTCTACATACTGTACACCATCCTCCATGATATAGTATAAACACTGAGATCATCCAATATAAAAGTCATGCTCGCTGAGGGTGGGCATCATCCGCCTTTTGATCAAGCTACAACTGTACACCACCAATCAAGGAATCCATTTGTGCATCTCCATGGTGCGCTCTAGTGACACTTGTGTCCTATCCATAGGGAGGTCATTTGTCTAGCACTGGTACCATAGGTAGTACTCTCCCCCATCCAACCAATACTCTAGTATGACACCTTGAATTAGAACTCATAGATTGCACCATACATCAAGCAATGTGATGGATTCCTCATCGATAGGTAAATGAAATGTGCAAGTGTTTCTATCCTACCACTCCACCAAGACCATCATCACTGAAGCATGTGTCTGAATACTAGACCACCTCGAGACCCAAGTAGTACTCTCCCCCATCCAATCAACACTCTAGTATGACACCCTGAATTAGAACTCATAGATTGTACCACACATCAAGCAATGTGATGGATTCCTTGTCAATAGGTAAATGAAATGTGCAAGTGTTTCTATGCCACCACTACACCAAGGTCATCATCATCGAAGCATGTGTCTAAATCCTAGGCCACCTCGAGACCCAGTCCAATTCGCACCATGAAATAAATTCCCTATCCGTCATAGACAACTCACTGCAAATCCTTATGGTAGGAGACTAATGCTCCCATGACCACAGTGCAATGGGATCCTCTTGCATCCATGGAATCACTCATATCAGCCCTTTCTTCTTTACTTTACTCATCCCAAGCCTTAAGAATCTCTTGGAAGCCCCTCATTTCCTTTCTTGCTTTTTCCTTTTCCCATATCCCCCTTCTTAGGTGGAGATGGAATTTCTCCTAAGCGAAGATGCTGAACCTATGAATTATGTGCCATTTTGTAGAGCACAAACAACAATCCATAGTCCCCCTATCTGGAGTTCCTTACCTATCCCTGCAGACATGGATCCAACAATCAATGTTTGTGCAGGCAACACCTCACTTGCATAGGTGGGGATCATTCATGCAAGTGATGATCCGTGGGTGAAAATGTTGACTGGGTGATTGATTTTTATGCCCCACTCTACTTTCTCCTCATTTATTATGCATAATAAATGCTTATATACCAAAATCACAAAGCGAGGTCAAGGGTACATATCGATGGGTCGTACTTTGGTGGTTTATGATATAGTCAGACCCTCTCGATGTGTTGCTCATGCACTAGAATCCTCACCATCTTTCTCCTTTTCTATGGGTTCTCCAGTGGCTCTGTGAATAGTGAGTGTGACAAAGACCCTTCTATGGGCTTTATGTGGCCTATATAAGCCTTTCTTTCTCTCTTGTGTCCCGCCTTTTCCACTTCTTTCTCACCTTTCCTTGAATTTATTGTTTCCTCCTTTTTTCACCTATTCTCCATTCTTTTTTCCATTTTCCTCCCTTTTTTTGAGAATTTTCTTGTTAAATTTTTATTTTTTTGATTAAATTCTTGAGGGGTGCACCTCACCCATGTTTTCATGTTGAGGCATCTTTCTTCATCTTTTACTCATTGTCAAATTTGTTGTTGTATAAAAGAGGGGCAAAATGTAGATGTCTAAAATTAATTTAATTAATATTTGATTAATTTGGTCTTTCCAAATGATTAATTAAATTAAATGTACTAGTTCTCTCCCTCTTAAAATTAATTAAAATCTTATCTAATTAATTTTATCACATTACCCTTATAATTAATTTATCAAAATTAAGCATCCCTTATTCTTCTAAAATCATGTCAACCTCCATTATTTCTTCTAAACCCTAATTAGTTAATTAATTCTAAATTAATTAGCTAATCCCCTCATTCCTACAAATCACCCTCCTTAATCCTATCATCTAGCCTAATTAATTCTAGCCTAATAATGATTATCATTTCCTCCAATTTTATATTCCTCCACTCATTCTCTCTCCTCATGTCACATCCTCCTTACTTTCCTAATTGCACTCTTAATCTCTCATTATCTTACCTAATCGATCCCCCTAATCATTTGCACATCCCTAATCACCTTGATCAGGGATGGGTCCTCTTTGCCATAAATGGCGTTCTCATCCCACCTTCCAAAACATAAATGAACCAACTTTGGCTCTTCCAAAGAATTTCAAATTCCTTGAATCTTCCCATGCCTCCTCTTCCCAAGAAATTTTTAATTCCTTCATCTATGTATTCTTCCCACACAATCTATTATTTTGAATTTTTTAATTCCTTTTGTCCTCTCCAAAGGAATTTTATATTCCTCTCTCTTCCCAAGGTACTTGGAAAACTCTTCCCCCATATACTTTGAAAAGTGCAGAGACAAGAAATGTCATTATGGAAAATCTCTTGGATCTCCCACTTCATTTCAATCCTAGCCCTTCATTCCCTTTCAATGTTAGACATCCATTTTGGGCCCCTCCAATCTATAAATTGGAGTCTCCTCTCCTCACAAATCATCTACTTCCATTGTATTTTCTTGTTGTCCATTTGAGATCCAAAACTACATATCATACCATCATAATGTACAAATTCCATCATGCATAATCATCCAATTAAAACCCCCTTTGTTGTGTAGTGGAGAGAAATCCACAATGCATCATTAGAGAAGAAAATCAAGTGGATTATTGGGCACATTTCCACTTCTAGCTCAATCAAAGGAAGAAGAGGAGACAAGTTATAAAGGTTATTTGATTTATTTTGAATGCTTGATTAGTATTTCATCTTTATTTTATGAAATTAACCTCTAACCTAGTTTTTCCCCTCTTCAAGTGGATATGTTCTTTCCAAATAACTCTTAAGAGTGGGATACTACTGGCCTACCATAGAACATGATTGTTGTGAATTCATCAAGAAGTGTGTGCCTTGTCGACTGCACAAAGATCTAATCCATTTTCCAACATAGGATTTGGAGTCAGTTACAAAAACATGGCCTTTCTCTACATGGGGCCTAAATCTCATTGGTAAGATCTAGCCTCCTTCCTCAAATGGAAACAAATTTAGCATTGTATCTACTAAATACTTCACCAAATTGTTCGAAGCTATTCTTCTTACACTTACCACTAGTGTACAAGTGTCTAAATTTATCCTATATTATATCATCTGCGATTATGGAATCCCCTCCACCATCATTAATGATAATATAACCCTCTTCCAAAACCAACACGTGATCTTTGTTCCATATTTCATATCTAGCATCGTTGGTCTACTACATATGACCCCCAAGGTAACAGCTAGATTGAGGCAACCAACAAAACCTTTCTCTACATCCTCAAGAAGGTTGTCAATGAAACTGGTCGTGACTGGAATCTCCATCTAAAGATTTCCCTTTGGGCTTATTTCTCCAATACCCAAACTCCCATTGCAGCCACCCCATACTCCCTTGTCTATAGTGTAGAAGCAATATTACCAATTGAGGTCGAACTACCATCATTGTGCATATCGTTGAAAGAATTTGATTTTGATGAAGACTATAGGGTGGCGATACTTGTTTATCTTGATCTTCTTGACAGATAGCATTAGAAAGCATATGATCATTTGTAGATTTATCAAACTCATCTCAAAAGACAATATGAGAAGAAAGTCCACCCTCATGAGTTTGAGGTACGTGATCTGGTCCTTAGAGAAAATGTAGAGAATCAACAAGACAAAGATAAGAAATGAAAGTTTGAAGCTATCTGGTTAGGTCCATATGTAGTCATGCCCAAGTATGGTTTAGGGGCTTATCAGTTATCTACTCTAGAAGGGGAACCCCTCAATGATTCCCCTAACATATTGCATATGAAGAGATTCTATGCCTAATCCGTGGTAGTGTACCTCAAATTCAAAATCAAAAAGTGTAAAAATAATAATTGAAAAAGATAAAAAATTGAAAAACCAATAAAAGGACAAAAAAGTAAAGAGAAATAAATTTGTCCTATAGTAATGGTGCCTTGGGCATGTGCATATGGTGAAAACTTAGAATCAAGTGTTGTGTGTAAAGGGTAGTTCCATTACCACTCAATTCTTCACCTCAACCTTCTATGGTGTGGTATTTGTCATTACCCACCCTTAGTTTGCATCTCCTTTGCATCCATCTTTTTCGGCATGATATCTCATGTTACCCACATCCCCTCATCCATGATCTACATGCATTTGATCCACCTTGCACTTCGCTTGTCCATAGTCACTTGTGAATAGCTTTTGCATCTGGCTCTCTGTGCATAGTGTCAGGCTAGTCCTGTCTTTTCCCTTTGTCTCCTTCATGGTTGTCACATTAGTTGTACATAGGTGTGCCTTGTGTACAGGTGTCAATTTTACATAAGTTAGTAAGTTATTTCCTCGAGATCATGTCCCGTCAGTTGGTTCTTCAACAATCATCCTAAAGCATCTTTGTCATTGTGATTGCATTAGGTGTCTTTTGTCATTCAACATCATCAATCTTTTATCCAATCATTAGTCTACATAGGATGTATCCTTCCTCTAGTTAGACAACGTCAAATCCCCATCCACCAACTGTCCTTTTCAAAAAAAGGTATTTTAGACACTCGTGTTGGATTTGATTCTTTTTGATACCTTTTTAGGGTAAAAGCACAGTGTTGTGTCACACTTTTATAAAGGAAGTGGCCAATACAACTATACCTGTTTAACTTTGACTGCATAAAAGTGACATTTCTAAATTGACTTTCAAAATGACGTAAATTGATCAAATATAGAAATATTAATGAAATTTATGTCTGTTATTTAAAAAAAAAATTATAAAAAAATTGAAATTTATTTTATATATTTAAAGAGATTTTTTATTGCTGAAAAATCAGGGGTTCTAGTCGGTGTCACCAAACAAAATGAAAATGAACCTTTTTTTTTTTTTTTTTTTCCTGATTTTAAATTTCCAAATAGAGGATATGTATATGCAGTGTTTAAAAAAATAATTAAGTTTCGATTTATATTTTTCATGTAATAATATTTTAAAGTCAAACATAGCCGAATTTGGTAGTTTCCATTCCATGCCACCTTTTGTCTACTAAATTTATGATTATCAAAAAAAAAATTATACCATTTTGGAGAAGATTCTCTCATCTAGTGAAAAATATATTTTTAAATATATTTGTGACTTCGAGCTCTATAAAAGGGTATTTTTTTCATTTTTGTAAAAAATATTCCACTTGAAGAAAAATTGAGCAGAAGTGAAAAGTTTCAGAAATATAGACAAAATAGGTGATTTGGCTACCACATCACTTGCCACATAGGTGAGTCAGACCAAACTCAGTCCGAGCAGATTGAGTTTGGCCCAACTATTCTGAATTGTTTTAAAAAAAATCTAAGCTTAAGTGCTCACAAAAATCGGGATAATGAAGCCAATAGTCCGGTTGAACTAAGTTTGGCCGTGCTCTTGCTGCCATTTAGGCACCATGCCAGTGACACAAGGTTCCATGTGGCTAGGTGGTAGTCTATTCAAACTGAGTCCGATTAGACTACCCCCAGTTAGCCCCAAGTGTGTGACACAACTATGCTTTTTCCCTTTATCTTTATTTGAGATTTGTAGTTTAGTCTCCTCATGGTCATCATGATCCTTTATATCATGGTGCACTATGAGTGATGAAACTTGGGGCATGGTCTTATTTTATTTTGCTTGTATGTGTTTTCTTGATGTGTCCCATGTCGTTCCCTCATGAGGTCTTGGCTATCTCATGTTACACTATGGCATATCTTCTACTTGTTTTTCTAGCATCATTTCCCACAAAGTTCTCTATAACTCTATGTGGTGCAGAACTAACCTTTTTGTGTTTTTTTTGTTACGTCGGTCCATGCATTGACTGTGAAATCACCTTGGTTCTTCATACCCTAATGTATCATATACAATGCTAAATCAAAAAAAGTGCTCACTGCACAACGACCCGTTTCCAAGAGTGTTCATACTCCATGATCATTTTATACATACCATTCACTGCATTTGCATTCACTCCTCTTTCCTATTTAATTCTTGTCACCCCTAGGATTTGTTTTGCATCATATTCCCTCCTATTTGTTGGGGAAAAGTTTCTTTTGACAATCTTCTTGGGCCTTTGTTTCCCATGCCGCCTCTTGAGGAGGTATCACTAACTCATCATTCCTTTTTCAGGTCATCTTGGGATATTTTTCTTGCTCCCTTTTCTTCAATTCCTTGGTGTCTAACACTATTCACTAACACTATTCTAGCGCAATGACAAAGAGGAAAAATACACACCTAAATTTTATTAATCTAATTAATTGAATTTAGCTCCCAAACATTTTTATATTAAATAATTATACATTATTTAATTAATTAGCACCCCCTCTTTCTAGCTAATTAATTTTATTAATTATGCTATAGTCCCCTTTTAATTAATTATGTGACAAGAATAAATTATGTAATTAATTAAATGAGCTCCTTTTCTTCTATTATGTAAATCAAATGCATAATTTGATTTATTTAATTCACTTTTGTCCTTTCCTCATTTTCTAGTAGAATCAATTAATTAATCAATTAATCCCATTTCTCCATATGTCTCTTGACCTAACCCTAATCTAACCCTTCTCCTTTCCCAACCCTTGGGTTCTAACCAACCATATCCCTTCAACCAATCCTATCCTTTCTAACATCCCTCTCACATGTGTGTTCACATTCCTAATATCTTTAATATTTGGGAAAATAATCTTTGTTTATTTGGATGTTTATCTCCCAAATGGACATGTTTCCTCATGGACACATGTCATTCCTCCCCAATACATTTGTTCCTCTTGAGGACACTTGTATTTTGGTTGAGAAAGTGTGGAATCCCATTCCACATGGAATCGTGAGGATTTACACTTGTCCTCTTTCAGGACAGTGTCTTATATTCAAGCCCTCTCATCTCTCATATTTTCCTATTTATTCCCTCCATTTTCTTTGCATATTATCCACTTTTTCGCAATCATGTTGTCATAATGGTAGTTTGCATACTCACATAACTCTCATTTGAAACCTCATATGACATCCATTTGCATCCATTTTAGTATAGTTGCATACTCATCATCATGGACCACATCTAGTACCCTTGGAAGTACAAAATCAAGCACACATCAGATTGAATGACAATCAAACCAAAGGAACAAAATGAAGTTTACACTTTTCTATGTTTTCTTCTATTGTGCTTTTCATTATTCCCTTTTAGTGTCCTAATGTTAAATGTTGGATTAATTTGTGTATGCTTAGTTTGATAATTATTATTTCAATCCTTCTTGTTGAACACTCACATTTTTACTCACACACTATCATAACACTAGTGTATATGGTGAAAAATGATGACGACAAACTATTACAAAACCACAAACGATCCAACCACAACAAAACCCTAGTTCTACAATAAAGAATTCACCACACACTAATGAAGAAACCTAAGAACATGCAAATCAATAAATGTGTAGATGCCCAAAACTAATTAAATTAAATATTTATTAATTTATTCTTTTTACACAATTAATTTATTTAATTATGCCAGCCTTTTATTCTTCTCAGTATTAATCAAATTTAATTAATCCTATCACTATAGTCAAAATAATTGGTTTATTTAATAAATCAATTATTACCCATTCTTCTAAGGTTATCTAATTATCTATTTCTTCTAAAATCCCCTTAGTTAATTAATCTAAAATAATTAGCTAACTCAAGTTATTCTTACAAATCACTTTTCTAAATCCTCCATTACCTTAATTAATTCTTTTAGAATCCCTCATAATCATGCTTAACATTATTCTTCCATTTTAAATTTCCCCACTCATTCTCTCTCTCTTGTCAAATCCTTCTACAAATCCCACTTTTCCTCTAATCTCTCATTATCTCACCTAATCACTCTCTTAATCATTTTCTAGTGACTAATCCCTATGATTAGCCACAAAGTCAACTCATAGTCATAAATGGCTAAATCCACTTGTCCCCTCCTCACCTTCCACCTTAAATGCACCCAATTGGGTCAGTTCAAGGATTTCAAAATCTCACATTCTTCTATGCCTCTCACCTTCCCAAGGAGTTTTAAATTCCTTTTCTCATTCCCTTTCCCCATGCATTTTATTATTTAGGAATTTTTAATTCCTCATCCATCCCACAAGGAATTTTTAATTCCTTTTTATTCCCCCAATGTGCTTGGGGATATCTTCCCCATGTACATTGTGGAGTGTGGAGACAAGAAATGACTTTATGGCAAATCGCTTGGTCTCCACACTTGTCACCTCATGTCCTCTCAATCCATGTGTTCCCTCTTCTTCAATCTCAACCCTCCATTTCCATTCAATCTTGACCGTCCATTCATCCTCTCTCAAATCTATAAATTGGGGTCTCCTCCCCTTCATTTTCCATCTCCAAGTCAAGTAATCTCATACTGTCATTTTAGTTTTAGCAATCCATCAAGAGCATCACCATTATATTCAATTATCCATTTAGACTCCATATCCATCACTTAAGAACCTATCACTCCATCACTTTTATATTTGTTGTGCATCTTGGAGAGCAATCTACATCAATCAAGAAGGGAAAATCCAAAGAAGTGGAGCATAAGGGCACATCTTCACTTCATCGGGTGCATCTTCACTTCATCAAGCCCAATCCGAAGGAGAAGGTAAAAATAGCAAGGTATGAATGGTTTCATTTTATGTTTTAAATGATTTATTTGAATATAACCATTGAACCTTGTTTTTTTGTTTTTCCCCTCTACATTTTGGCACACTCGATGGAACCTACGTCCCAATTTCTAACCTTTTTGTGAGTTTTTAGTGTTTCTAGCTTGTAGATTGCTGCTTTAGCGTATTTGTCTACACTTTAGCACATCTTCCTCACTACTTCAGTGCGTCCACAACAAATCAACACCTCCACTTTGAAATTTAAATTTTCTAACCACCAATTTTTATAGGTTCTGCAGATCAGCGCGTCTGCCCCTGCATTAGCGCGTCCACCCCAGTGTCTTTTGACACTTAGTTTTTAGAGCTTAGATTTCAATTTTTCACTTTCTACTAATAAAAAAATCACAAAAAACAGTAAAATGTACCTAAAAAGAACCCAAAAACAATTGTAGGATAGGTTTTTATTCTGTTTTTGTCAATTTTAAGCAATTAGTTGAGTTTTCGGGTTTACAGGTGAATCAGCGCCTATGTAGGGGAATTAGCACTTGTGGTTTGGTTCAGTGCATGTGCTAAACCTAAAAACCTACCACTTTTTGAATTTCAAAATTTTAAAATTCAGCTAACTACTAGTGTTAGTTTTCTATCATTTGGTGCCTACGCACATGATTCAGTGCTTACGCATGTGATTCAGTGCCTGGGATATATACTGCCACATTAGTTAGGTATACTTAAAATTTTTGAAAAATTTAAAAATCACAAATTCTCATTGTTTTTGTTTTTAGGGTCAAGGACTCACTTTAGCGCCTGCATAGGCATTGTAGTTTATCCACCTATGGACCAGCACTTGCGTTGTATCCTTGGGGGCTTTCAGTTACTAATCAATTTTTGAGTTTTGCAGACACTTTTTCATTTGTCCAAGGCCAAAACTAGTAATTTGTTTTCTTGCAGCATGCATGTCGAAGGTTCATTTTTCCCACTAGTTTATTTTTATTTTGTGTTTTTTAGATAGAAAATATTCTGCATGTGTGACTAAAATGAATAATTTTCTTTTGATTTTTGTGCACTTGCACACTTAGTATTGGGTGGACCCACCGTTGCACTCTCGTATTCTCTCCTTTCACCTTCATGGATCTTGGGTGTAAGAGAATGAGTGACAACTATTGGAATCCAATAACACTAAGAGGGGGGATGAATTAGTGTTATTCCATAATGATTAATTTTAGCCTTATTAAAACATGCATACACCAACCAATATACTGGTACATATAGAATTAAAAGAAGTAAAGCAACCAATAAGACAATCACATAAATGAGAACCATAATACACAAATTTATATGTGGAAAACCTCAAAGAGGAAAAACCACGATGGGATTTGTGACCCACAATATCAATCCACTGGCCATATGAAGAGATATTACAAAATATGAGGGGCTTGTACTTGCACGAAGGCTTACAGCCTAGAACACATTTCTCAATCACAAAAGGAGCCTCACTAACTACATAAAATTCTAGAGTACAATCCGGAGAAGTGTGAACTGCTAAGATAGCATCTTCTATGCTAGAATACAGTTCCAGTTTAAGCTTTGTCTGTTCCAGTTTGAAACCCTAAACCCTTTACCAGAATAACCCTTACATGAATTTCCTCACATACATGACCTCTCTGATATATTTCACATCATATTACATTAAGATATTCATAATATCCTATCTCATGTCTATATCAAAATGATCTATCAATCTGACCTATATACCCTATACAAATTATCATGCCTTATGTCAGCTTACAAAGATATATACAATATCAAATTACATGTCAGCTAGATAACATAAATGCATAAATATTAAAACCAATTGCCGATGCCAAATCCGAGATATGTCGGCCTCCAATACCGATAACCTTTACTAAACCATGTCGGTCTGCATTTCTGGTAAACAAAGAAATCCTCCTGTCTTGCCGGTACCGGTGTAGTATCTATGAAGTGCCTACTAGTACACCACTAAACCAAGACATGAAGCCGAGACACAATACCATGTTGCCATCAATGACAACATAGTGAAACCAACCAATTGAGTGTCAATTGCCAACAATCTCCCCCTTTAGCATTGATGGCAACACTCATGTGAAAAATGGTCAAGGTTTCATTTGCCTATTTCATCCTATTGTGCTCCCCTTGAGCTGAATATCCATTAATGCAAAATACTCCATATTTCCATAACTCCATAACTCCCCCTAATGTATACAACTCCTTTTATTATTTTTCACATCTATACCACTCCCCCTTTGACATCAATGCCATCAAAAATTCTAAAAGGAATGTCAAAGAAAAAGAACTATACAATGAATATCCAAAAAATGTCTTACTAAAGCTTAACAAGTTTCAAAATTTCTGGATAATCCTTCTCCAGTAGCTCAAGATAGGTATCACAGCCTGTTTTAAATGTGCCAAAAATAAATACAAGGCCACTCAATATATGTGCAAATGACTCTTTCTCATTTACCTCTTCCAGTGTGGGCTTTCCTACAATATCCCTACATTCTTTCTTATGTACACTGAGTGAATCCAATCGGGGACTCAACAAGCCTCTTAGACTTCTGGATCTTCTTATTATTTTGTCTCTTTCCTTCTCAAGAACAGAAATTTGGTTCTCTAAAATCAAAATTTGACCATCAATTGGTGTAGTCAATGAAATCAATCCATCAAAAGAATTAGCTATATTTGCAATTTTCTCTCAAAGTTCTTTTATCTTCTTATCCACATTAGCTATAAGTATATTAGTGTTACAACATACCCTATATATATTTGTACATTTCTTCAAAGAATTTTCTATTAGTTTCAACTTCTCATCAATCTTTTTCTTCTTAGATTCAATTACCTAATCAAATGCATCTCTCTTAGCCTGAGTAAACCTCTCTAGTGCTCGCCGTTTTGAGATTTGTTGTAAGGATTGAAAATCCTTTGAAATATGCTCAGTAATTATTTTAAGCTTGCCAGATGGGCTTGCTTCATTATCAATATTGCACTCAGGGACCAATGTTAGGGTTTCAAGCAAATCCGAAGAAAATATGAACTAACAATTATATGCAAATTTAAATACAAAAGTTAAATAAATAAAACAAGACACAGATAACATAGAGATTTAACGTGGTTCACCCAGAATGGGTTACGTCCACCATACACAGCCATCCAATCTTTCTTATTATCTAGTCAAAAATAGTACATCAATCTTACAATGCTTTAAGCATCCCAACCGCTTATAACATGCATTTTTAGGGCAACAAACAAAGTCGGCCTTTTTAGGGTTTCATTACAATGTCGCTTTTCATGAACAAAAAATGGCAAATTTTTTTTTCTCGGGGGCTACCGCCCCCGAACCCTCATAGTGGGCTTCGCCCACTTTCCCGGGGTTTGACCCAACCCCGAACCCTGGCAAGAATACATACTAAGTGTACAGTACTTGCTAATCAGTCACCACATATCAACAATCTCCCACTTGGAGGCTGAGTAGGCTCCACACCAAACAATCTCCCACTTGGAGACTGATACTAGATGACACCACTATACTTGCACAATCTGCTAGATAAAATACTCAGACTCAACTGGTATAAATTCCACAATTATCAATCAAGAAGACCAATAGAAACTGATGAAGAAATCAGCTTCTCCCGTGGAACTGCCTTCGTAAACATATCGACATGATTCTCACTTGTGTGAATCTTCTCAAGCCGTAACTGACCCTCCTCCAAAACACTCTAGATGAAGTGGTACCTAAGCTGAATGTGCTTTGTCCTTGAATGAAAAGTAGAGTTCTTTGCAAGATGAATGACACTCTGGCTATCAGTATACAAAGGGTGATCCTCCTGTGTCTGACCCAATTCCTCCAGAAAATATTGTAACCAAATCATCTCCTTGCTGGCTTCTGTAGCAACAACATACTCAGCTTTAGTGGTTGAAAGTGCAACAACCTTTTGTAGCCTAGAAATCCAACTGACTAGTAAAAACATAGCCTGTAGTACTCCTCCATGAATCAATATCCCCTGCCAGATCAAAGTCAATGAATCCACTCAGAGCAACATTAGATCCTTTGAAACATAATGCCTTCATAGTAGTTCCTTTCAGATATCGAATCCATTTCACACCATTCCAATGTTCCATACCCGGATTACTCATAAACCTGCTCACAACTCCCACTACATGTGCAATATCTGGCCTTGTGCAAACCATTGCATACATCAGACTACCAATAGCTGATGAATATGGGATGTTAGATAGTTTATTTACCTCTTCCTATACCTTTGGGCACATCTCCTTAGTCAATTTGAAATGACTAGCCAAAGGTGTACTAACTACTTTTGCATCCTGCATGTTAAATCTTTTCAACACGTTCTTTATATAATCGCTTTGGGATAAATTCAAGGTTCTATTTTTCCTATCCCATGTAATCCTCACACTGAGAATTTTCTTAGCTGCACCCAAATCCTTCATAGCAAATGACTTGGCTAATTTCTGCTTAAGATCATTTATGTGTTGCATGTTAGACCCAACAACAAGCATGCCATCAACATAAAGCAACATGATAATATAACTGCCATTATCCAATCTCTTAAAATATACACAATGATCAAAATGACATCTATGATAACTGTGTTCAGCCATGAAACTATCAAATTTTAAATACCATTGTCGGGGTGCTTGCTTTAGGCCATACAAAATTTTCTTCAACCTGCACACCAAGTTCTCCTTACCTTTGACCTCATATCCCTGTGGTTGCAACATGTAAATATCATCTTCCAAATCTCCATGGAGAAAAGATGTTTTGACATCTAATTGTTGAAGATGTAAATCATTTGCAGCCACAAGACTAAGTACAGTTCTAATTGAAGTCATTTTTACAACTAGAGAAAATATTTCACCATAATCTATACCCTTTTTCTATGCAAAACCTTTTACCACAAATCTGGGCTTATATCTTTTTTGACCTCCTTCCTCCTCCTTCAGCTGATAAACCCATTTGTTAGGCAAGGCTCTTTTTTCTGTAGGTAAAGGGACTAAGTCCCAAGTCTCATTTTTCATCAAGGAGTCCATCTCCTCTTTCATGCCTAGCTCCCACTATTGTTTGACATCCACCTACATTGCTTCTTCATATTCTTCTGGTTCACCAGAATCAGTTAATAATATAGAATACAAAGAAGGAGAAAATCTTTCAGGGGGTCTACTTGACCTCGTAGAACGTCTAACACTTGCAGGAGTTTGTGGGACAATCTGTTGTTGCTGAGCATTAGGTACCTGTGGCATTTCATTTTCAGGAATCTCATCCAACACCACATATTCTTGTTTGTCCTGTTCATGCTTCTTTTCCTGCATCTGTTCTTTATACATAACCTTCTCATTGAATATAACATCTCTACTTCTAATTATTTTCTTATTTTCAAAATCCCATAACCAATAGGCATATTCATCTATCCCATATCCAATGAAGGTACATTTTTAAGATTTAGCATCAAGCTTGGTTCTGTTTTCTTTATCAACATGGACAAAAGCTTCACAACCAAAAATTTTCAGAAAAGAATAATTTACCTTTTTACTAGTCCATGCCTCCTCTGGAATACCACCATCCAAAGGGTTGAAGGTCCTCTATTTATCAAATAGACATCAGTATGTACAACATCTGCCCAAAAATGTCCTTTCTTTGAGCTCCTTCGTGGCTTCTCATTCCCAAGGCCTTTTCCTCTTTCCTTTGAGCTTCCTCTATTCTCCACATTCAAAACACTTCCCGATGATGTTGGAGTCTCACCTGAGCTTTTCCTTTGCATTTCCTTGCTTAGGATAACACCAACAATATCATCAAATATCAAATTATTTTTACCAGAGACAAAGTTACTTACAACCATAACCAAGCTATTCCAGCTTTCTGGCAAAGAACATAAAATCAAGAGAGCCCTAACCTCTTATACAAAAGTAATTTTTACCTAAGACAATTGACTAGTAATTGTATTAAATTCATTTAAGTGCTCTGCTATAGATCCTCCCTCACTCATTTTCAAATTAAACAAACGCTTCATAAGAAATACCTTATTCGAAGATGAGGGTTTCTCATACAACTTAGCCAATGTCGCCATCAAATCTACAGTCATCTTTGCTTCTATTATATTGAAAGCTACAGACGGTGCAAGGCACAATCGAATGGATCCTAGTGCCTTTCTATCTAAAATGTCCCACTTTTCATCTGACATTGTGGTCACTTTTTTTGCCTTTCCTTCCAATGGCCACCACAAATCCTTTTGATACAGGTAATCCTCCATCTGCATTTTCCATAACTGATAATTTTGGCCGTTAAACTTTTCAACCTTGAATTTGGAATCCTCCATTGCTCCCACTCAAATCTAAAAGTCCTGCCAATTTACAAAAAACCTCGCTCTGATACCAATTGTTAGGGTTTCAAACATATCCGGAGCAAATATGAACTAACAATTATATGTAGATTTAAATACAAAAGATAAAGAAATAAAACAAGACACAGATAACACAAAGATTTAATGTGGTTCACCCAGAATGGGTTATGTCCACCATACATAGCCATCCAATCTTTCTTATTATCCAGCCAAAAACAGTACATCAATCTTACAATGCTTTAAGCATCCCAGCTGCTTATAACATGCATTTTTAGGGCAACAAACAAAGTCAGCATTTTTAGGGTTTTATTACAATGTCGGTTTTCATCAACAAAAAATGACAATTTTTTTTTTCTCAGGGGTTGTCACCCCCGAACCCCCACAATGGGCTTCGCCCACTTTCTCGGGGTCCGGCCCAGCCTCGGACCTTGATGAGAATACATGATAAGTGTATAGTACTTTGCTGATTAGTCACCACATATCAATAACTAGTTTGTGTAAATGTTGATTGATTGATCAATAATCCTTTTGTCTGTGGATCCCTCCTTCATTAGTTTTTGTGCTGGCATCATCATGAGTTCAATAGGGCTCATCTCTATTATGTTTTTCTTTTTGACCTAGCAGGTGTCAATTGACAACAATTATGGACCAACTACCGGTTCCCTGTCAGATTCCCCTTTCTTCTCTTCTGAAGATTTATCCCTTATAACCTCCTCACTTGCTCCAGTGGCTTCACCACTTGGTGTAGTTTGTGTAACTGCCGGTTCCTCTATAGGAACTGTAACCTCAACCTGTATATTTGTATCAGAGGGACAATTATCCTCAATATTAGTATCCTATATAACATTATCTTGTTCACTCTTTGTGTTAACCGATATCTCAATATTTGTCTATACATCTATATTTACTGAGGGTTGGATTTCCACTATCTTAATATTTTTCAAAACTGAGGGTAAAGTACCCATAATTCCCTTTCCTTTTCCTTCAACTGGGGTATCTACAATGTCTATCTTGGTTTCTGGTGAAGTAAAGAATCCTCTGTTCTCTCCAAGGAATTTAACCCATGCTTTTTGAGTCTACTTTATTATTTCATTAACTCTTACTAGCATCAGACTAGTTATTCTATGTTTTCTATTGAATTTTTTTCTATCTGCCACCTCAAGTGTCTTTTCCATTTCATCTAGAGCAATAATAACACAAATAGATAATAGCTCTTGAATTTTAATATGTTTACCTTCTTGCATAGCTAACAGTCTTCTAACATCTAACATATTATACAATTTAACTGGTATTTGATTTTCTATTTCTATTAAGGCTTTCTTATAAATATCCAAGTATAATAAGACTACTTCTTCTATCTCTCTTTGTTCATCATCCTCTAAGTGTTGATAATAAAATTGAACATTCTTCAACATGCCATCCTTAGTGATTTCATCTACTAATTCTGCACAAGTTTTAGGTGGTATGATAGTCACATTACCAGATTCAATTGCTAAGTTTATGTCACTCTTCTTCTTCCTCTTTGTAGTATCAGATGCAGCTAAAGGTGTTGCCTTTGGTTCTTTCTTTTGTGCCAAAATTTTGATTTTAACCTTCCTAACCTGTGCTTCTTAGCTTCTACCTTTGTTTCCTCTATTTTATTTCTAACAACCCTCTTAAATGGCAATAGTGTGTCATCCTCAGATTCTGATTCTGCAGTATCAAACTCAATATGTACTTCAAGATTCTTCCTCTTCCTTCCTTTCTCTGGGACAACATCAAATAATGCTTTGATGTCCTTTGAGACCTTCTCCACAAATTTGCTTGCTTTTCCCTTTTTCTTTTCTCTTTTCTTTCGGTTGAACTATGTTTCAACCTCTTGTGTTTTCTATTGTGTACCACAGGGCTTCTCTGCCTCATTAATTGTTGCATCAATCAACATTTTTGCATAGGCATCAAGAATTTGTGCATCCACCTCATAGCCCATTTCTTCAATCCAAATTTTTGGGGCTTAACTTCTTCCATAAGTGTTTCATCCTTCTTTAACATAAAGCATATGCCAGTTGAATATTTTTCTACAATATGCTCAGGTACCCTTACCCTAGACCCCATAGATTTATGGAATGCTTTGAATTATCCCCATACCTTATCATCTCTCTGACTTCCTAAAGCAACAATTGACTGTTTCAATTGGGACCCTACCAAGATGTCAAATTCCCATTGCCTTTTACCAAAATTGGGTGTATCATTCATGAAATATAACATTAAGAAAATTATCAAGTTGCTATACCGGAATGTACCCTTCTTTTAACCTTTAATTTTTCCTAGGTTTATTAATAACTCATCTAGCATCCAACTGCATAGATCTAATCTTACATTCTCTCTCATCATTTTGTATGCAGCCAAAATGCATGAACTGGAAACAAAATTCAGTTGGTTTGACTGAGTTACCTTATACTCGATGATAATGCTACCGAATATGATGTCTATGTCGGTAATAGTGCTCACCCTCATGGATCTCCTGCCAGATGTCGCGCTGGTGATCTTGTTCATGAAATCATTTGAAAACTTCTTGTCTGGTTGTTGCCCAACCGATGGTAAACCAATGATTTCTCGGATGTCTTCATTGGTGATTTTGTAAGGTCTGTCTAACCATATAAATTCCCCATGTACTCTGCTCAAAACATATCTAATTATCTCATCTTCAAATTTTAGAATATCCGGAATGTTGGTAAACCTTAGGTCTTCAATATGCTTGAATGTCGATTTGATCTTTCCAGATTCTCCCATCAGCTCACTCATATACATGCCCTTAACTTCAAAAGTTCCCAAGTCCTCAAAGTGACAGTGAATATATACCCTAATGTCCTCTACATAGACAAATCCTTTCAGAATGTGAGAAAATGCTCCAACCGAATCTTCCAGGGTAGCCACATGTGGATACCAATTGAAAGTTGGCCTGGGGTGGTCCTTGAACTCTACTATAGTTGGATTTGCAACAAAAATAGGAATAGATGATGATCTCACTTCCATGTTTAAAGATAAATGACTTTTGATCACTCTTGGTGAAAACCTCCAACAAATTCCTCCAGATGCCGGTGAAATTGCTCAAGGAGAAATCTGATTGCTCTGAATTTATTTTAATCACTCTTAGTCTCTCTAAATCGCTCTGAAGTTGCTCTGAATGCAAGGTGATCAATAATTAAGTCAATTCGACCTTTTAACCTCCGATAAAAACCCTAATCTTTCATTGACATAAATGACTACCAATGAAAGATTCCAGATCTCATACAAAACATATCCATGCCAGATAATCATTTCCAATATCTGGAACATCTTCAAGAACCTCTTTCCGGGGCATATGCAACATTTTCATGAATTTTGCCTACCCTTAAGGCATCTGCCTTAGTTATTGGATGAGCTACCCATCAGTGCAGGAGCAGCCTCCTCTACCAGATAAGTAACCAGGACATTCCTATCTGATGATTGTTCTTCATTCTTCCTAATTCATCTCTGAGTATGATCTTGCTGGATTTCACTAACCTTCTCTTTCCCTTTCTCATTTGATCCTCCATTACCAACTAGTGGATTTCTACTTCTATAGAATTTAGCAATATGTCCAACCTCATTACATGCATAACATGTAACATTGTTCCTTTGAATTTCTTTGCTAAAACTTGTGAAATTGCTTGACCTTCATTGATTAGCCATATGTCTAAATTTTCCACATGCATATTATTTAACATTCATTTTGCAATTTTTTTTTTATGACCATACCTATTGCATTTGAAACATTTACTGGGAGCAGAATCGGGGTTCTGATTTGCTTTCTTTCTACATTTTCTAGCCATGTGACCAAATCTATTGCAAAAAAAATATATACCATTGAATTTATAAGCATTAAATTGCCTTACCGATGCCTTATGGTTTTGATCTTCATTAGTAGTACCGAAACTTTATCTTTGCTCAAATCCAAGTCTTCTATAATCTCCAATCTACCTTTGTCTCTTCAATAACTCATTTAGCTGTGCTGAGCTAATCTTGATTTTTTATTTATACTCACTTGCAGTAGTTAAATCTTCTCTCAGAATTATCATTTGTCTCTCAAGATCTTGTTCATTACTCTGGGATTGTACTAAATCAGTTCTCAACATATCATTCTCATGAACCAACCTTCCACACTCTTCAAGTTTGTTCTTTAGGGATACAACAATATTTTCTTATTTTTTTTGTCCTCAATATCCTTAGACATCCTCATAGTTATAACTTGCATTTCATTTTTCATGACCATGTTCTCCTGACTCAATTTATGACATTGTTCCTTAAGTGCATCTTTCTCTTCATCATCTTGATTTTGAAAAATTTCCTTCCTCTTGGCTTGAATAGATGATAGCCTCTCTTGTAGGACAAGAATGATTTACTTAGTAGAATTCAGTTCATCTTGTAGCTTTAAGTTCTTCAACCATTCAACATCATAATCTTCAAGTTCCATCTCAAGTTGTTTCTCCAAAGCCATATCCAAGGATTCCCGATTCAGGATCTTCCTCAAGCTATTAAATTTCCTCCAAGGCACAAGGCTCTGATACCAATTGTTGGAATCCAATAACACTGAGAGGGGGGGGGGGTAAATCAGTGTTATTCTAGAATGATTAATTTTAGCCTTATTAAAACATTCATACACTAACCGATATACCGGTACATGCAGAATTGAAAGAAGTAAAGCAACCGATAAGCCAATCACATAGATGAGAACCATAACACATAGATTTAAACATGGAAAACCTCAAAGAGAAAAAACTACGGTAGGATTTGTGACCCACAATATCAATCCACTGGCCATATGAAGAGATATTACAAAATATGAGGGGCCTACACTTGCAGGAAGGCTTACAGCCTAGAGCATAATGCTCAATCACAAAAGGAGCCTCATTGACTACATAAAATTCCAAACTACAATCTGGAGAAGTGTGAGCTGTAAAGCTTTGATGCCAATAGTTAATAAGATAAGAGAGGGGGGGTGACTCATACAAATTTAATCTTCAATATATTCAACAGATTCAACCTCGGTAGCTTATACTTCAGAATATATAGCCAAAACTGTAAAACATTCAAACTCATGAACAGATAACATCACAACACATATAACACTAGATTTAATGTGGAAACCCAAATAGAGAAAAACCACTGTGGGATTTGGGACCCACTAAGAAATATACCCTTCTAGAGTATGCTCGGTTAAAAGCAAATCCTGTTAAAGATTACAAACACATTGCTAGATGTGACCTGGTTAAGGGATTTCCCTCAGATCTGTTAGAATCTTGCACTTTGTTAGAAGTGACCTTGTCAAAGGATTTCAAACACTCAACTAGAATGTTACCTTGCTAGAGGATTTACAAATAAGACTGTTAGGTCCACTTGGTTAAGAGATTTTATGTCACTTACAAAATAAATAATAGTAATAAAATATATCTACAACTTCACATCTAAAATGCTAAAGTAGATTCTATTTACTCAAAACAATCTTGTAATAAGACTTATCTTGTCCCTTGTTGGGCTTGCTGGGCTTCTCAATATGTTCTTCAATCATATCTTCAAGCTTTTGTGCTCGACAAACATTACTATAGCATCATTGTGCATACATTTGTCTGCATCCATTGTTCATCAACAATTCCTTATTTATAAACAATTTCTAACCGCCTAATCTCCTTGATCACATTTCCCATGATCAATCTTAGCCATCAGATCATCAAAATTGACTAGGTTCAATGTATCCTTTGATCGGAATAATGTTTTACCTCACCTTGGAACTTGTGCTAGGTTATTGCGGTTCAATTTGTGTTGTAGATCTTCCTCTTGATTTTCCATTGCTGTAGATCCTTAACAAACTTCTTGCACGACATATCAATCATTTATTCATCTCTTGCTCATCAGTATCCTTCATTAAATAATTCTTTTATTCATCCAATGCGATCTATTATAACTCGGTTGTTACTCAGTTAATACTGAACTTCACTCGGTAGACATTCTGCCTTCTTTAACTGATATCGATAACCTTAGGGTTTACCGACTAGGTACCTTAGGGTTTACTGATTAGGTTCTTTTGCTCAGTGACATAGTACAATATTAAACTTACAATCAAAACAACATGGTCTCATCATTATCTAACTCAGTAATAGTTGCCCATTGAATAACTTATTTCTCCCCTTCATTATCACATTCTTTCTGTGTCACTTATCGACCTCTTAATACTCATCAAAACATACTTCTCAAGATATGGCAACATCATACTGAATCAGAAAATCAATTTCTTGACATCAATGACAAAATAATATTATTAAGATAGTAATCATCCTTCTTCAGTTATATCAATAATCTCCAACAACCTTCTCAATATCCTTATTGAAATGCCAACAATCTCCCCCTTTGGCATTGATGGAAATACCAACTTTAAATGGCAATACCAACTTGATTTATTCCAACTGATTCAGATTCATATTGATGTTTAGACTTCTCCTGTTATCCTTGAGCTGTTTAAACCTTCTCCCGAAGTCTTCTCCCCCTGTCATTAGTTTTCTATTATCTTCTCCATTTAGTTTTCTCCCCCTTTGACAACAATGCCAAAAAGAAAAAGAACTAATTCATGGTTTCTTCCCCTATGAAGTGATTGCCTTGCTGTGTTACACATGTATCATCTCAGTCTTGGTCAGAGCAGCTTTGTCAATGATCACTATTTCCTGCACAACTTTAGGCAACCTCCTAAAGTGTGTAAAGCAGCATCAACTCATAAGTAGTTGTCCTGTAGAGTCATAGAATTGATGCTTTCATTGAATTCTGTAAGTGAGTAGAAGACAGGGGTAGGACCCCTAACTTGCTTCTGAGATGCTCAAAAGTGTCCCGTGGTAGTGGTTTAGTGAAGATGTTTGCAATTTGTTCCTTTGTGCTAACATACTCTAGCACAACTTTCTTTTCTTGAACTTCTTCTCTGAGATAATGATACTTTATAGACATATGCTTTGTCTTAGAGTGCATTATCGGATTCTTTGAAATGTTAATGGCACTAGTATTATCACAGAATATAGTTACTGGCTCGGTAACATTTTCATTTATCCCTTCCAATAGTTGTTTGATCCATGCTATATTGGTGCAATTCAATGCTGCAATGACATATTTAGCTTCAGCTATTGACTGTGAAATGCATCCTTGTTTCTTGCTAAGCCAACTTACTAGTCTTTCTCCCAAGAAGAAAGCTCCACCACTTGTGCTTTTCCTGTCATCAATGTTTCCTGCCCAATCAACATCAATATAAACTTTTAAATCAAAATAATTCCTCTTTTTATATACTAAGCCATAATCTTCAGTGCCTCTCAGGTATCTGAAAATTCTCTTGATTGCTGTCGTATGGGTTTCTTTGGGATCTACAGAAAATCTTGCAACTATTCCTACTGCATGTGCTTTATCCAGTCTGCTATGTACAACATATTGCAACTTTCCAATCATGGATAGGTAAGTGTCTCATCAAGAGATGCAGATTCATCATTCTTTGATAGTTTACAGTTAGTAGTCATAGGAGTACTTACAGGTTTAGAATCCTCCATTCCAAATTTCTTCAAGATTTCCTTTATGTATTTGGATTGAGTAATGAAAATCTCATCTTTCATTTGTAGTATTTGTAAACCTATAAAATACTTTATCTCATTGATTAATGATATCTCAAATTCTTTGCACATTTCATTTCCAAAGTTCTTGCATAGAGAATCATTTCCACAAAAAATAATATCATCAACAAATATGGCTGAGATCAATATTCCATTGTCCTCATCATTCTTCATGTACATATTGTTGTTTTCACTTGTTCTTATAAAACCAATCTTGATTAAGTAAGAGTGCAGTCTCTCATACCATGCTCTAGGTGCTTGTTTCAGACCATATAAAGCTTTGTTCAATTTACATACCTGATCTTTATTCTTGTCTTCAGCAGATCCTTCAGGTTGTTCAATATAAACTTCTTCTTCTAGTATACCATTCAAAAATGCAGATTTAACATCTATTTGATATACCTTGAAATTTTTGAAAGCAGCATATGCCAACAATGTTCTTATTCCCTCAAGTCTAGCCACATGTGCAAAAGTCTCACCATAATATATTCCTTCTTCTTGAGCATAACCTTTGCAAAATAGTCTTTCTTTGTTTCGAATGACCTCACCTTTTTCATTTAGCTTGTTTCTGAAAATCCACTTTGTACCAATTACATTTTTGTCCTTCGGTCTTGGGACCAATGTCCATGTTTCATTCTTCTTGATTTGATCAATCTCTTCTGTCATAGCATTTACCCAATCTTCATTGTTAAATGCCTCTTTTACTATTCTCGGTTCAAATTCAAATATCAGACATGTGTTCTGTCTTAGTTTGTTCATTGTCATCATTGGATCATCCTTATCTCCTATAATCTGACTTGATGCGTGATTTCTTCTAACATTTTTGGCTAATATAGGCTCGGTAGGCTCTGTATGATCTTCTTCATCACTTGGTAATTGGATATTATCTTCATTTTCTTCAACAACTTTCTTGGTAGGATTTCTCAGTTGAACATAAACAAACTCTTCATAATTTTCTGGTTCTCTGGAATTTCCTTCATCATTTCTTTCTGCAAATTCATTAACTTTCACATTTTCACTTTCCACTATTTTGTTAGATGATTTGATCAGACATTTAAATGTTTTACTTTGAGAGGAATAACCAAGAAATGTTCCTTCTTCACTTTTTTGATCAAACTTTCCATTTCTGTCATCTTTGTGAACGTAGCATCTACTTCCAAAGATTTTAAAATAACTTACATTAGGTTTCTTGTCATACCAGATTTCATATGGTGTCTTCATAGTTCCTTTCTTCAGTTGTACTTAGTTCAGGGTGTAAACTACAGTGCTTATTGCTTCTCTCAAAAATGTTTGAGGTACCCTCTTTTCAATCATCAAGGTTCTGGCACAATCTACAATAGATCTGTTTCTTCTCTCAGCTATCCCATTTTGCTGTGGAGTTCTTAGTGCAGATACTTGCCTTTTTATACCATGATCATTGCAGAATAAGTTAAATTCATCAGAAGTGAACTCTCCTCCTCTATCAGATCTAATATATTTCAGCTGTCTTCCTATTTCATTCTCAACTCTTGCCTTGTACCATTTAAACATTTGAAAATCTTCTGATTTTTCTTTTAAAAACATAACTGACATCATCCTTGAGTAATCATCCACAAATAATATGAAATATTTATCACCATAATAACTTTGAACTTTCATGGGACCACAAAGATCAGTGTGTACAAGATCTAAAATTCCTTTAGAAGTGTAGGACTTACTTGTAAAGCTTGATCTTGTCATCTTACCCATCTGGCATCCTTGGCACATAGCATTCTTAGGTTTTTCCAGACTCAGTAGACCTCTTACTCGGTGCTTCTTATTTATTTTGATTAGATTATCAAAATTTACATGACAAAACCTTTTATGCCATAACCGGGTATCTTCTATTTTAGCATACAGACAATTGTTCCGAGTTGAGTCAAGGTGAAATGTATTACCTTTTGTTTGTGTCCCAGTAGCAGCCAACTTTCCATGTTTGTCATGAACTTTGACAATTCCCTTCTGAAATTCTATTCGGTATCCTGTATTGTTTAGCTGTGCTACACTCAACAAATTGTATTTCAAACCTTCAACCCAGTATACATTATTACAATTAGCATTGTCAAGAAGTGTGATAGAACCTTTACCTTTCACTGGACATGGTGCATCATTACCAAATCTTACATAACCTCCATCATAATCTTCTAATTTAACAAACTTGTGTTTATCACCTATCATGTGATGTGAGCATCCACTGTCTATGGACTATGATCCAAGAATCATTATTATTTATGTGAGATATTAGGGATTTTTCTTCATACCTTTCTTCATCTGATCCATCTTTAATAGCCACATAAACAACTTCCTCTATTTTAGTTTCATCAGATTTATCATCGTTGGATTCCTCATTAGCTACTAGGCATGTCTTTTTATCTCTCCTTCTGAAGTCTTGGTGTCCTTTTTAGTGATTGTCTTTTTGTTTGTCTTCTCGGTATTCTCTCTTTTCACTAGATTCTTTGTCAGGGCAGTTAGAAGCCATATGTCCTATTTTATCACAATTGAAACATTTCAAAGGTAGCTTTCCTTTATACTTACCTTTGCCTCTCGGTAACCTTCTGGCCAATAGTGCTTCAAACTCTTCTTGCTTTCTGATTTCCTCATATAGTTTGTGTACTTCTTCCATGTTTTTACGAAATCTCTCACTTGCTCCACTATGATTTCCTTTAGAATACTTATTCATTCTATCATTATAGTCATTAGATTCACCAAGATGAAAAGAACTGAATGCAGATTCAACTTTATTTACCGAAGACCCACTGTTATCAAAATTACTTAACTCAAATGCATGTAGCTTACTGATAGTGGCATCCAAAGAGACTGGAATGTTTGGTACAAACCTTAATTCATTGATTGCAGAGACTTGAATGGCATAAGTAGGTAGAAGAGTTCTCAACAACTTACTTGTTACATCCTTTTCTTCAATAGTTCCTCCTGCTCCTTTGATTTGATTGACAATTTCCTTTAACCTTGTACTGTATTGTGTTATGTTCTCACCTTCATTCATGCTCATGGATTCAAGTTGTCCTCTTAGACTATCCACTTTTTCTCTTTGAACATGTTTATCACCACCGTACACAGATATGAGCTTAGACCACATCGCCTTTGCATCATTACAACCTTCTAGATCATTAAACTTTGAGTCGATCAATGCTGATGTTATTTCAATCATTGCTTGAGTATGTTCTTGCTTTGCCTTTCTCTCTTCCATTGTCATTGGGTAGGTGCTCGGTGCAATGTAATCATTCTCCAGATAATATGTAGCATATTCTCCAATTCTTGATAAGTGCAACTTCATCCTTTTCTGCCATGTGGAGAAACTTGACTTGTTCAGCTTTGGGGCATCCCTCTTATACGTCTTCGGATCTTGTCTCAAGTACCTTTAAACTTGACTTCCGAAGTCAAAAGATCTGATACCAATTGTAAAGCTCTGATGCCAATAGTTAATAAGATGAGAGAGGGGGGGGGGGTGAATCATACAAACTTAATCTTCAATATATTCAATAGATTCAACCTCGGTAGCTTATAATTCAGAATATATAGCCAAAACTGTAAAACATTGAAACTCATGAACAAATAACATCACAACACATATAACACCAGATTTAACATGGAAACCCAAATAGGGAAAAACCACTGTGGGATTTGAGACCCACTAAGAAATATACCCTTCTAGAGTATGCTCAGTTAAAAGAAAATCCTGTTAAAGATTACAAACACATTGCTAGATGTGACCCGATTAAGGGATTTCCCTCAGATTTGTTAGAATCTTGCACTTTGTTAGAAGTGACCTTGTCAAAGGATTTCAAACACTCAACTAGAATGTTACCTTGCTAGAGGATTTACAAATAAGACTATTAGGTCCACTTGGTTAAGAGATTTTTTGTCACTTACAAAATAAATAACAGTAATAAAATATATCTACAACTTCACATCTGAAATGCTAAAGAAGATTCTATTTGCTCAAAACAATCTTGTCATAAGACTTATCTTGTCCCTTGTTGGGCTTGTTGGGCTTCTCAATCTATTCTTCAATCAGATCTTCAAGCTTTTTTGCTCGACAAACATTACTATAGCATCATTGTGCATACATTTGCCCACATCCATTGTTCATGAAAAATTCCTTATTTATAAATAATTTATAACCACTTAATCTCCTTGATCACATTTCCCATGATCAATCTTAGCCATCAGATCATCAAACTTGACTAGGTTCAATGTATCCTTCGATCAGAAAAATGTTTTACCTCACCTTGGAACTTGCATTCCTTCCTTGGAACTTGTGCTAGGTTATTGCGGTTCAATCTGTATTGTAGATCTTCCTCTTAATTTTCCATTGCCATAGATCCTTAACAAACTTCTTGCGCGACATATCAATCATTTATTCATCTCCAACTCATCAGTATCCTTCATTAAATAATTCTTTTATTCATCCAATGCGATCTATTATAACTCGGTTGTTACTCGGTTAATACTGAACTTCACTCAGTAGACATTCTGCCTTCTTTAACCGATATCAATAACCTTAGGGTTTACCGACTAGGTTCTTTTGCTTGGTGACATAGTACAGTATTAAACTTACAATCAACAACATATGTAGGATATCAAAACAATTAAAATAACATGATCTCATCATTGTCTAACTCGGTAATAGTTGCCCATTGAATAACTTATTTCTCCCCTTCATTATCACATTCTTTCTTTGTCACTTACCAACCTCTTAATACTCATCAAAACATACTTCTCAAGATATGGCAACATCATACTAAATCAGAAAATCAATTTCTTGACATCAATGACAAAATAATATTATTAAGACAGTAATCATCCTTCTTCAGTTATATCAATAATCTCCAAAAACCTTCTCAATATCCTTATTGAAATGCCAACAATATCCTTTCTATTGAAATACCAACAAGATAGCATCTTCTATGCCAGAATATAGTTCTACTTTAAGCTCTTCTTGTGCCGGTCTGAAATCCTAAACCCTTTACCAAAATAACCCTTAAATGAATTTCCTCATATACATGATCTCTCTGATATATTTTTCATCATATTACATTCGCATATTCATAATCTCCTATCTCATGTCTATATCAAAATGATCTATTTGTTATGTAGATAGAGAGAAGGTTTGGAAATGCAAGGGGGCTACCCTAGCCCCCAATGTAGACACTTAGAAACAGGTTTAAAACCCACCTTATACCTCGCTCACACAATTTTTTCATTCTAGAGTTCCTAAGGTAAAGCAGGGAGCTTCAAATGACCTATATACCCTTTACAAATTATCATGCCTTATGTCGACTTACAAAGATATATACAATATAAAATTAAATGTTGGCCAGTTAATATAAATGCATAAATATTAAAACCAATTGCCGATGCTAGATCCAAGATATGTCGGCCTCCAATACCGATAACCTTTACTAAACCATGTTGGTATGCATTGCTGGTAACCAAAGAAATCCTTCTATCTTGCCAGTGTCGGTGTCGGTGCCAATGTAGTATCTATGAAGTGCCTATCGGTACACCACTAAACCAAAACATGAAGCTGAAACTCAATACCATGTTTCCATCAATGACAACATAGTGAAACCAACCAATTGAGTGTCAATTGCCAACATCAACAACACCCTCTTTTTCATTTTAGTTGTTGAGGGGTATTTCTTGATTGGGGATTTCATCACCCCACAAGAGTATCTTGAATTGAGATATGTCAAGGATATAGACTCACCCGATACGATTTTGATCGGGTCTTCTAAGCCACTATATAAATAAGCTGGTCAAGCGACTAGAGTGCTAAGTGAATTCGATGTATGTGGGGGCCTTCCTTGCACTGATAAGCTTAGTTAGAGCCTTAAGTGGCTTTCTTCAAGAATCCATTGTTGTATGGGTGATTCCTTAGAGATTACACTAGACATCAGTTTTAGTAGCCAAAATCCTATATTTAATAGTGCACGGGATGCAGATTGTACCCTAAAGTTACTCCTTATGTACCCGCTCTGGATGAGACATAAATTCCCCATGTAATAGATCCTTGGATCTTTTGCGTAAGAGAATATGGTATTCCCAAGAAGTGAGTGCCATGGAGTGGAGCTAGTGCTACCAAAATCTCTATTTGTCTTCCTGAGTGAGGTATTTCTTATGCAAGAAGCCTATCAAGTGGTTTCCACTTTCTATCCTAAGTTGTGTTGTCTTTAAGTGTTTTCACTTGTACTATACCTGTAAAATCAATTTGGGATAATCTAGGCCCCCTAATAACTTTCCCACTCCTTATTGAGTGGTAAACTTAGCCAATGTGTTTGCTAAGCTTGATGTTTTTTTACCAAGGGTAGATTGACAAACAACTTCCTCATCCTCCACATTTTACCAACATTCCAAATCCTAAATTCTGCACTTGCATAAACAAAGCTTGAATCCAGTCCACCTCATTTCCAACTCATGTTCCATAAACTTAATTTTTACAAGAATCTCAAGAAGTCTATCCACTGTCCAATCAAAAAGAAGAAGCTCACCCAAGCCCAACTCATTAGGCATCAAAATTTTTGGTACAACAATCACAAACTCTTGCTCAAACATAGGAACTTCTTGCACTGATATCATGATTACACTCATGGTCATAGCAATGCGTTTGATGCTAGTGATGAACTAAGAGTCTGTGCCCTACACCAAGGATCAAACCTGTCTTTCAATACCAACTATCATCAAAATCAGGGTGGTTGTATCCCCTCATACAATTTGCCATCCGAACCTATCACTTATTGTGTCATTTCCTTCCCAAGAATAATCTAGTCATCACTATCATCCCTCTTTGATCTTTCATCATCCACCTTTCCTAAGGACTTAGCGCATCAATAAATACAAAAATCAAACCTTAATCAAATGAATCAATCATCCAATCCTTCAATCAATCATCCAAATCAAATCAACATCACTCTAAGGTTTTGTACCTTGTGAAGTTATATTTAGATCCCATCTTAAATCAATTAATCATTTGGATTTTGTGCTTGGGAAAGAATCTCCCCTGAGTACCTTTGGCTCATCTTTTAGGTCAATCAAGACCCTCAATCCCATATCTTTATTTTTCTTAGGATCATTAGTCAATCATTAGTAGAAAGAGATTTTGATCATTATCCTAAGGTCTAAATTTCACCCAACTTGGTTGTCACCTTGTTTGTGGTTTTCACCATCAACATCCCCCACCTAAAATCCTCATCCAAGGACTAAGGTGAAATCTTAATCAACTTTGTCCTAATATAAGGACCCAATCAATCATTCAATCAATTATCCAACTTCATCAAATTCAAATAAAATCAAAATCCAAAATTTTTGTTGTCCTTTCATCAAGCTTTTTTCTTCCAAACAATTTTCCCTAAGGTTATTCTTATATGGTCACAACTCGATCTCAAAAGAAGAAGATGACCAAACAAAAATATGGAATGCTAGACAATAGTGTCCTATACCAAGATCCTACACAAGATCCCACACAAGGGAAAAAATCACAACCCAACAATCAAGATCCACAACCACAAGTGGACCCTAACATGGTCAATTAAGATGACCTCCCTCAAAAATGTGAACATTCCTAAAGGTATACAATTAAGAAATGATGGAGAAATTCATACAAAAAAATCCTAGTGGTCTCTTAAGGACCTGCATTGAAAATGGAGCTTGCCTTCCCCCTGATTTTCATAGATCCATTCTTGATCAACAACCACAAGGAGAATTTGCTACTAGTCACATCATTGCCCCTATTATTCATCCTCAACCCATAGCACCCGCAGTATCCATCCCCATGATTTATCTCCAACCTTCTTCTTATTTTCTTGCATCTATGTCATTATCCAACCCAATCACATCTATTATTTAACACGATTCTATCCCATACTCTTCCAATTGCCCACATGTCTCTAATCCTTAAAATTCTATTCCCCTCAACAATGCCACTAATTTTATCAATGCTTCTATTTCTCATGCCACAACAATCCACATGTAACATCCAATCATCACCTCTCAAGTCCCCATCACATAGGTCATCATATCTCAAATTCCCATTTCTTCATCTTACCAATATATTAGTGGTTGTGGTGTGTCATCCATGACTCACCAGATGCCCAGGGAAAACACGATCCATCATGTTCAAGATCCATAACATTATTTAATCAAGAAAATTCAGGAAATGAAGAACATCATAAAAAACATGAAGGAATGGACTAACAAAAGAAAACCTTATTCATTTGAGAAATTATGTCCCTACCCTTATGACCCATCAATATTAGTCACAGCTTACCTGCTAGGGTTTGAGATGCCTAAGTTCACGAAGTATGAAGGCAAGGGTGACCCCTGAGACTATGTCTATGAGTTTCACATCTTATGTCAAGAGGTCTCTTATAGTGATTTATATATATGAAGAATTTTACCTAAAAGTCTTATAGGAGACACCCTTGTGTGGTTCTCATCCCTGCCCCAAGGTTCTATCACTTCCTTCTGGGACTTAGTAGAAAAGTTCGTGACCCACTATGCTTACAATATCATGAATGATGTTTCCATGATGGACCTATGTAAAAAAAAACAAAGCCCTAGAGAAACCTTCACCAACTTCTTACAAAGGTGGTGACATCTCATCAAAAATTTCTAGTGGGATATGCCGGAGGAACACCAAATTGAATTATTTCAAAAGAATCTGGTACCCGAATTATCAAAATCCTTGACAATTTAGTGTATAAAATCTTTCCAAAATTTGAATAGCAAAGGCTTATCCCTTGAATGCATCTTGTTAGAGGAAGGCACTCTAAAAAATTATCATAAATCAAATCAGAACACTTCCTCTTATAACAATGATAAACCAATTTTTTGGTCTAAAAACAAGAACACAGTCAATGATGGTGTCACTGACGCAAAGCAGGTCCAAATTGTGGTTGATCCTCCTAAAACCACCACCACTAATCATTAATTCAACAATTGGAAAAAAAATAAAATCCAATCTCAAAGAGCCACCAACAATGTCTCAATCTAGGGGTGACCACATCAATATAATAGTCAGACTCCAAGGGAGTATACTCCTCTTGCTGAGCCCACAGAGGTTGTGTTCCAAAAGTTTGTCTAGGCTAGTACTGTTGTTTTTTTGATAACTTGCCTATTTGATCCTAATCAACCTAAGCCCAGGTGGTATAATGAGAATGAGTATTGTGACTATTACCATATCAATGGGCATGATACATGAAAGTGTATGAAACTAAAGAACCAAATCCAAGATCTCATTGATAAGGGTGATATTAAGATAGCAATGACAAAAATTGGTAATAATAACAACAAACTCAAGATGTACCAGGAAGCCTTCCCCAAAGCATGATAAAGTCAAGGCCTCATGATCTAATATTGTGAATTATGATTACACCAATTATATATGTGTCTTTGACTCCTTGGTGGGTCGTATAGAGCCTGTAGATAATCATGTCAACATCATCACTATCCAGGGAGCTTGTTGGGAAAATGGTGTCTCAACCTTGCATTTACATGAGGTTACTATTTATAGTAAGTTTTCATTTGAGGATGAAATGTTGTGAAATTCTCCTCGAAGCTTCTGGTTGGCTAGAAAAGTATTCTGATAAAGTAACATCGCAAGATCACAACTAGTTTTGAAGATATTAAATTTTTCATTTTGGAGGGGTCCAATGAAAGGTTTAAATTTGATTTCGAGAAATTTAGAGGTATTTAAATACCCTAAAAAGTGGACATAAATGGTGTAGAGGTTTACGAGGCAATAAAGCACTTCATGAGCTTTCCGATGCTTCAAACAGTTCATCAATTGGACACACGGTTCTCAAATTATGGCCTATGGAAGTTTGTACTCTTGAAATAAGAAATATAAACTACATCAGACAAATAAATACGCTGTAAAAAGGGAGGGACATGTCATAGGGCATCTATAAGTGAGATAATATTGGCTACACCTTATTGGATGGTTTTAGCCCATGGTTTTGTAACATCGTTTGACAATTTCTTGTATTATATCTCCTATATATGAGGTGCATGAGGTAGAGGTTGTATGTAAGAGTCTTATAACTATTGAGATACCTCTAAATCTCTAATTAGTGGTACTCCTACGAAGAGCTTGCTCTGCAAGTATATTGTAATCTATTTTTTATTGCTAAATAATATATTTGGCAGCTTTTGGAGTGTGGGGTTTTTCTCCTAAAAGGGTTTTCCCCATGTAAATCATTATGTTATGGTTTGAATGTTCTTATATCTATTTCTATTTTTTGTAACTATTGTGATGATCTATAATTTTTTTTCATTACCCTCCTCTCAAGGTTAGTGTAGGAAGTTGTTTTGTTACTTAACTTCCTTACAAGTGGTATCAAAGCTTGTGAAGAAGTTTAGAAAATACAACTTCAGAGATCCCAAGAACACTTGCATGCAAATACCTGTCACAAGAGAAGAATGGAGACACATAAAGCAAAAAAGCATAAATGCTCTAAAGAAGAAAATTATCACTCAGAAAGGGAATCAATATATTGAACAAGTACAATACAATCCTTACAAAAGGATAATAGAAACCCTAAATATGTGCAACCCTAAAGAAACCCTAAAGGGATAATGTGTATTTAATAATTAGAATACCTACAATATTTATTAAATGCCTAAGTTTAGCTTAAGCATAGAGTTTAATAAACTAATAATTAAATAAACAATTATTAGCTAATACAAGATAACTCTAACACCCCCCCTTAAGATGAACTTAGGGAGTAGCTAAAAAACTAAATGCATGAAGCAAAAAATGCAACTACATGATGAAGGCAAATTTGGGTCCCGATAACAAGGTCTGATGAAGTACCCAATCACAACCAAATCTCTATGAACCGGAGAAATAGAGAAAATCATGTGGGAAAAAACTGTACTATAAAAAGAGATGGAAAAGCAAGAAGAACACCACTGAAGAAAGAAATAGCTGCAAACACTGTCAAAGAGTAACTGCTGATCTGAAGAACCTCCACTAAAATAGAACATGACTAGGTAGAGAAGACTGTAATCTACATGAGTGCCCTCAAATGACACTACTCGAATTAGATGACAAACAAAGGCAAACAACTGAACTCGAAGAAATAGATTGCATGAGACACCAAAGCCTGAAGAGCTGATCAATAGAAGAAAGGAAGCATTAGAACCAATAGGACAAACCTCCCCATAATGCTAAAAAGGGAGAGGGACAGGTACACTGAAAAGAATGACCAACAAGAACTGCATTACGAAGAACCATGAATGTCGAAGGTGCAGAGAAAGTACATAGTGTTGTGGAAGGAACACTCACTTGACACACATCATGAGGCGAATGTCATAGAAGGAACACTCACTAGACAAAGGTAGATGGCAAACAAAAGGCAAACATCAACCCCCTCATGGCACTTTATCAATAGTGCATGTACAACAAGGCACAAGATGTGCAAGATTCCAAGTAAACAATGCATGATGGCACTTTATCTCAGTGCGTTTGCATAATTACAATGCTACAATGATAAGAAGACTGGAAAGAGAAACGAGAACCAAAATAGAGACATCCTTCCTAGAGAAGAGATCCTAGGACTTGAAACAACCAAGATATCCACTAGTGCTGAAAAGAAAAAAATTGAATAAAATATGCATGGAGCAGAATCTGGAAATAAAACTCATATGATTGGAAAGTACACAGCACACGCTTTCCAAAAATATAAACTTTTCAAAAAATAGAGGTCAGATGCTCATTCTATGGCTCCTAGAGTGCAAAAACTAGACCTCACTTTGACTGGAAAAAAACATAGTCAAACAGCAAAATTGGAAAAACTCCTCATCAGACCTTGTTGCTGGGACCCATCTTTCATGCTTTCAGTAGTTGTTCTAGGTTTTAGCTTCTCCCTAAGTCTAGCTTAAGGGGGGGGTGTTAGAGTAATTGGGTCTTTACTTGATTAATTGAACATTATTTGTTTAATTCTTTAAGTTCCCAATTATCTTTTTACACTTAAGCTAACATTAGGTGCATATTAATTAATTATTTTATTAATTATTATGTGCAAGCCTAGGGTTTTCCCTTTTTAGGGTTTATTGACCTATTAAAGGTTAATTTTTCTTTTCATTGTATTTGGGTACCTGATCAAGCCTTGTTGCCGGGACCCATCTTTATTGCTTTCAGTAGCTATTCTAGGTTTTAGCTTCTCCCTAAGTCTAGCTTAAGGGGGGGTGTTAGAGTATTTGGGTCTTTACTTGATTAATTAAACAATATTTGTTTAATTATTTAAGTTCCCTTTATCTCTTTTACACTTAAGCTAACTTTAGGTGTATATAATTAATTATTATGTGCAACCTAGGTTTTCCCTTTTAGGGTTTCTTGACCTATTAAAGGTTGAGTTCTTTCTTTTCATTGTAAGAATCACATTACATATTGTTGTGAATATTGAGCTCTCTCTTTTTGAGCATATTCTCTGTGTATTTGTTTTTCTGTATTTGCTTCCTTGCTTCTCTTTGTAATAGGTTTTTTAGCTTGCAAAGATCATTTGGGCTCCTGTGGTGTTGTATTTTCTCAACATACATGATGAGGTCCGATTTAGAACCAACTTTCCGATGCCTATTCATTTTCGAAAAAATGACTCCGTATGCCCAAGATATGGCCAAAAGAAAAAACCCCTCTTTTAGGGCAAAAAAAAGGGTAAAATTTTTTTTAAAAAAATTAATTTTTTTTTTTCGACGAAAAATTTTCTGACGCATTTGCAGGTACAACCGTATGGATTTTTGTGCCTCGTAAAATGTGCCAATGAAAAAATCATGGCCCAGATGCACTTGTCACCGAAATAGGTCGAATTATATATCAAAATGATTGGAAACGCCCTTCGGAAGCCAACGGCGAGGTCTTTTTTTGCCCAAACTGCTCTAAATTTTTTTAAAATATTTTTTTGGTGAATTTCTTGAAATTCACGCCAAAAAAAAGGCAAAACCAAAGAAAAAATTTTAGAACCCAAATTTGTCAAAATTTGACAAAATTTATATGGAAATGGGGGTTTTGGGGCGTTCTGAGCTCAACGATGAGGTCCGTTTGAGCCCAAAATGATCAGAAACAAAACAATTACCCCAGATCCAATAAAAAACTTTGAAAAAACTTGAAACCCTTCTCTAAAAAATCTTCTCAAAAATTAGGAACAAGCAACAGTAGATGTAGGCCTTGATACCATGAAGAAGTTGAGGAAATACAACTTCAGAGATCCCAAGAACACCTGCATGCAAATACCTATCACAAGAGAAGAATGGAGACACATAAAGCAAAAAAGCATAAATTCTCTAAAGAAGAAAATTATCATTCAAAAAGGGAATCAATATATTGAACAAGTACAATACAATCCTTACAAAAGGATAATAGAAACCCTAAATATGTGCAACCCTAAAGAAACCCTAAAGGGATAATGTGTATTTAATAAATAGAATAATTATTAAATACCTACAATAATTATTAAATGCCTAAGTTTAGATTAAGCGTAGAGTTTAATAGATAATAATTAAATAAATAATTATTAGCTAATAAAAGATAACTCTAACAACTTGATCATATTTGGTTTCAGTTGTGGGTTGTTGCATTTTTTTGAAATAATCCAGCTTTGAGTGGGAGCTTGTGGAGAAGACACTTTTTGATCTTGTTGCAAGAATTTTCAGATGGCAAGTTCAACAGGGAAAATAGAGGTGGAGAAATTTAATGGTAGTCAGTATCTCAAAATAGATCAATTTATATGGGATGCTATTGATGAGAATGTCCAAAGGTCCTCAGATCCTATTGTGGTAGCTCAGTATGATGTTATGGACTAAAAGGCCAAGGGTATAATCAGACTGTATCTGACAAAATCTGTTCTGATGAATGTCCACGAAGAAAACATTGCAAAGAAGCTATGGAATAAGCTTGGTGAAATGTATCAAGTGAAATATTTATTAAATCAGATTTTCTTGAGGAAGAAATTCTATTCCTTGAATATGGTAGAGGGTGGATGAGTTGCAGACCACCTGGAAGGATTCAATATGTTGGTGGGTCAATTACTATTTGTCGGTGTTAAGATGAATGAAGAAGAAAAATGCCAGATCTTGCTTTGTTCTTTTCCCGATTCGTGTGATTCTCTTGTTATGACAATTAGTAGTACTTCTATTGTTTTGAAGTCTGAAGATGTGCTGGGTGCCCTACTTGATGAAGAGATGTGAAGGAAGGTATCCCACAGTTTGAAGGAAGCCCTAACTATTCATGGATGACTTAAGGAGAAAGGCAAGAAGAATGATAAGCATAATAAGTCCAAATTAAGAGGGAGACCAAAATCTCCTGGAAAGTCCAAAGTCATTTGCTGGAATTGTAGTAAACCAGATCACATCTATAAGGACTACAAAGAAGAAAAGAAGAAGAAAAAGAAGATTGATTCTGATTTTGATTCCAAGAAGGAAGATGGTGATGCATTTATTGCAGCTTTGGCAACTCATGTAGATATTGATGCCTAGTTAATTGACTCAGGTGCATCTTTTATATGACTGTCAATAGAGATTTTTTTTTGAATATAAAGAATTTAATAGAGGTAAGGTGTACTTGGGTGATGATTCAGATTTAGACATTGTTGGTTGAGGTAAAGTTATAATCAGGTTTTCTAATGGTAGAATAAAAAGGATTAATGGTGTATTGCATATCCCTGGTTTATAAAACAATCTATTATCTATGAGAAAATTGATAGATGTAGCTATGCAGGTAGTCTTTTATGAAGTAGGATGTAAGATGATTAAGGGTGATACAATAATTGCAAGAGATATCAAGTTTGACACTTTGTATAAGTTATATGCATACACTGTTGAGTGTAATAACACTTCTATAAAAAGTAACTTCAGTAGATGGAAATGGCTTTTGGGTACCTAAGGGTGTTCTTCTCTTTTGAAGAAAATTTACTTATAAAGAAGACTATGTTATGGCACCAAAGGCTTGGCCACATTGGAGAAAAGGGTCTAAGGACCTTGAAAAATAAAAACCTTGTTGAAGGTTTGAATGATTGCAATCTTGAATTTGATTTCTATGAGCATTGTATTTATGGAAAACAAAAATGCATTCAGTTTTACTCAAGTTCTCATAAAACTTGTGGCGTTTTGGATGTTATTCATTCTGATGTGTTTGGTCCTGTAGTTGTTCCTTCGATTGGAAAATCTGCATATTATGTTTCATTTATTGATGATTTTAGTGAAAGGACATGGGTATATTTTTTAAAGAGTAAATTTGAAGTTTTTAGTTGATTTAAAGAATTTAAAGCAATAGCTGAGTTGCAGAATGGAAAAAAAATTAAAATTTTGAAGACTAATAATGGCAGTGAATTTCACTCTAATAATTTTGATAGATTCTATAAAGACTGTGGCATTAACAGATATAAGACAACTCCATATTCTCCACAACAAAATAAAGTTGCAGAAAGAATGAACAGGACACTGATGGATAAGGCTAGGAGTATGCTGAGTGGTGTTGGTCTAGAACAAATTTTTTTGGTCGAAGTTGTTGCCACTGCTTGCTACTTGATTAGCAGGTCTCCTACATCAGCTCTTGTTGATAAAACACTTATGGAAGCATGGTCGGGTCACAAGCCTTGATTGAGAAATCTTAGAGTTTTTGGTTGTGAGGCATATGCATATGTGCCAAAGGAGAAGCAAAAAAAGTTAGAGAACAAGGCTATGAAATGTATCTTCATCGGGTATAGATATGGTGTGAAAGGATACAAGCTTTGGGACCCTGTTGCACAAAAGGTAATTCATAGTAGAAGTGTTATTTCTAGAGAAATTAAGTCTCCTTCTATTACATTGCAGCCAGAACAAACTAAAAAGGAAGATGTGATTCAATTTCCTTCTACACTTGAAAGAGTTGAATCAAGACCCTAGATAGGCAAGATGTTGAGGAGATCTCGTCTAGCTATGAATCTTTAGAAAAGGAGGAAGAACCTCCAACTCAGCTTATTTGAAGGACTACAAGACATAGACAACCACCTGAAAGGTATTCACTTGATAATTAGAGATGTATTTTTGCTTTGAATACTAATGTGGATGAACCAAAATTTGTAGAAGAGGCATTAGGTATGAATGATATAGAATCTTGGAAGATTGCTATGGAAGAAGAAATGGTAGTTTTGAAAAAGAATGATACATGGGATCTCATACCATTTCTTGAAGGACAAAAGCCTGTTGGTTGTGAAAGGGTGTTCAATAAAAATATTAGTTGAGATGGAAGTATTGAGAAGTATAAAGCAAGGTTGGTTGCAAAAGGCTACTCTTAAGTTGAGGGTGTTGATTATGGTGAGATATTTTCTCCTATTGCCAAAATGATATCCATTAGATTTTTGCTTTCTATTGCTACTACTTATGATTTAGAGGTTGAGCAAATGGATGTGAAAACTTCTTTCCTTCATGGTGATTTGGAGGAGGATATTTATATGACATAGCGAGAGCACTATGCAGTGAAAGGTAAAAGTAATTTGGTCTGTAAATTAAAGAAATCTTTGTATGACCTCAAATAGAGTGCTGGGATGTGGTACCAAAAATTTGATAGATATGTAATGAGTTTGGGATTTGAGTGTTCTAAATCAGATCATTGTGTTTATTATAAACTGATGGTGATCATTTCTGGTACATTGCATTATATGTTGATGATATGTTATTCATTGGTAAAAGGAAATGTATGATTTCAGAACTAAAGTCTCAACTCGCTGCTAAATTTGAAATGAAAGATCTTGGTGCAGTGAAATACATTCTTAGGATGGAAATTAGAAGAGATAGAGTGAACTGAAAGGTATGGCTAGGCCAGAGTAAGTATGTGAATTCAATGTTATAGAGGTTCAACATGCAGGATTATAGGCCATTGTGTGTTCCTTTTATAGTTGGAATGAAATTATCTATTACAAATTGTCCTACATCCCCATCAGAGATGGAAGACATGAGAAGAGTGCCTTACCAAAGTGCAGTTGGAAGTTTGATGTATGTTATGGTCTGTACTAGACTAGACATTTCCCAAGAAGTGGGAGTTTTGTCCAGATATATGTCTAATCCTAGTAGAGTTCATTAGAATGCAGTCAAAAGAGTCTTTAGGTATTTGAAGGGTACCTTAGAGTATTGTTTTTGTTATGATATTAATTCAGTTGGAGATGTGATTTCCCTTGATATTCATGATTATGTGGATTTAGATTGGGCAAGTGATATTGATAGTAAAAGATCCACTAGTGGTTATGTATTTACTTTATTTCGTGGTGCAATTAGTTGGATGAGTAAGCGACAGGCTATGGTTGCTTTGTCCACTATTGAAGCAGAGTATATGATAGCTACTCATGCTTGTAAAGAGGCCATTTATTTTAAGACACTATGTTCAAACATTGGAATAAAACAAGGAGCCGTGACAGTTTATTGTGATAGTCAGAGTGCAATCTACCTAGCTAAGAACCTGACATTTCATGGCTGAACCAAGAACATTGATGTTTAGTATCATTTTGTCAGAGATATGGTTGAAGATGGCAAGGTGAATCTGGTTAAGGTAGAAACTTTGATGAATGTTGTAGATTCTTTAACTAAGGCTATCAGCATAGAGAATTTCAGATGGTGTTTGGAGTCTATGGGCCTCATGGCCCCTAGCAATTTATTTATTCTGTTGATACTCCCTTTTCTCTTGCAAGGTGTTCGACAAGTGGGAGATTTTATTGGGAAAATGGTGTCTCCACCTTACATTTACATGAGGTTACTTTTTATAGTAAGTTTTCATTTGAGCACGAAATGGTGCAAAATCCTCCCTGAAGATTTTGGTTGGCTAGATAAGCATTCCAGTAAAGTTACATCGGAATATCACAACTAGTTTTGAAGATATTGAATTTTCCATTTTGGAGGGGTCCAAGGTTTAAATTTAATTTTGAGGAATTTAGAGGCACTACAGTGCCCTAAAAACTGGGCATAAATGGCATAGCAATTCATGAGGCAATAGAGAACTTCGCGAGCTTTCGGGCACTTCAAATGGTTCGTCAATAAGAAACACGGTTCCCAAGTTATGGCCTCTGAAATTTTGTACTCTTGAAATAGGAAATATAAAATACATCAGACACATAAATGAGCTATAAAAAGGGAGGGACACATCATAGGGAATCTAGAAGGGAGATAAGGTCGGCTACACCTTATTGGGTGGTTTTAGACCATGGTTTTGTAATACCATTTGATGATTTCTTATATTATATCTACTTGTAGACATCTAAAAATGGTCAATGCTTGCAGAGTCATACTTTAACATTTGCGCATTGCCTTATTTTAGGGATTTTGCGTTGTATTAACATTTCTTCTATGTTGCACACTTGGTCTTTATCATTTGCGAGCATCAAGTCCTTCTTCTACATTCCTCATTTTTCTCATTTTTGAATTTGGTCTTGTCGATAACAATCTTCAGTCATGATTTTGGTCGATCTTATCCTGTTGCATCAACGTGTGTGCACATGTATCATCATTTTGGACATCGTCAATCCTAATCGATGATAGAATTAGGGTTTTGTCCTCTTGTCCATTTTGTCATTTTGTGATTGATTTGTCATCGATCCTTGTCCTCTTGTCAATCTTGTCATTTTGCATTCAATTTGTCATTGATCATTGTCCTCGTCAATCTCGTCATTTTGCGATCAATTCATCATCGATCCTTGTCCTTTTCAATCATGTCAATTTGGATCAATTAGTCATTGTTCCTCGTCAATTGGCACTTTTCAATTTGATCTCCTTGTCAATCTTGGTCAATTTGTCATTGATTTTTGTCAACCAATTTTAATCATTTATCAACACTGGTCCTTTGTCAGTCAGAATCATGATCAAATCGATCCTACATCAATTATCTTTTGTCAAGACCTAATTGTCGTCTTTGTATTTCTAATTCATCTTCTAGGGTTTTATGATTTATTCATTTAATCTTGTTTGTCATTTTCCCTCTAGGTTAAATAATTTATTTATTTATTCTAAGTCTTCTTGTCACAATTAAATATTTATTTAATTGGCTAATTAATTCCCCCTCTTTTTGTGCATTAATTAATGAATGAAAAATTATTGATTAATTCACCTAATTTTCTAATTTCATCAATTTCTAATTTCCTAATTTTCCTAATTACTAATTTCCACCTTATTTCTAATTTTCCTAATTCCTAATTTCCACCTCATTTTCTAATTTGCTGAATTCAATTTCCACCTAATCAATTCCTCTCCAGTCTCTCCCTATTTTTGTGCTTTGGTGGAAGCATGAATTTCTCATGCGTCATACCGTTGGCATAGCAAGATGTCATAAGCTTTTAGTCCTCTAACCTTTGCATGGGCAATATGTCATAATTCATGGCATAGAAGGTGTCATAACCTTCTTTCTTCAACTCAATTTTGCCATTTTTGAAATCAATTGCCTCTAATATCAATTTCATGCTAATCTTGTCCTCTCTTCAATTTGTCTATAAATTGGATGAGTTTCTTCAATCAAAGGAGGAATTTAATGACATTTTTTCGAATAGAATCAATCAATCACATTTTTGAGTAACCTTATGCTACATATTTCATCAGCACTTTGTAGGTGAGAACAACATCAAATTGGAAGGTGAAAGAAGAACAATGGAGCCACATGAAGGAGATATCTGCATTTGGTTTGCTTTGATTTCATGCAATTTGAATATCTTGTCTTCATGTTTTCATTGATTAGATTAGGATTGTTTTCATTACAGTTTTAGGTTTTTTGATTGTCCTAATTGTTATTTGCTTTGATGAATCCTCAATTTCCTAGTCTACACTACTATATATGAGGTGCATGAGGTAGAGGTTGTGTGTAAGAGTCTTATAACTATTGAGTTACTTTTGAATCTCTGATTAGTGGTACTCTTGTGAAGATCTTGCTATATAAGTATATTTTAATCTGTTTTTGATTGTTGAATAATATATTCGGCAGCTTTTGGAGTGTGGGGTTTTTATCCCGAAAGGGTTTTCCCCATGTAAATCACTGTGTTATGGTTTGAATGTTATTATATCTATTTTTATTTTTTGTAACTGCTGTGATGATCTGTAAAAGTTTTTGCATTACCCTCCTCCCAAGGTTAGTGTAGGAAGTTGTTCCACTACTTAACTTCCTTACACATCTAACCCTCCCCCTTCCCAAAATAGACCTAGTGTCACTATTCAAGGTGGTCCTCCCCTTTCACAATTGGCAAGTAGGCCCAACCCTAGAAAAATAGTCATTCAAGGTGTCACACCTTCCATGTCCCATTCTCAGAATGATTGCAATGTAACCACTCACCACAGAAGTGTAACTATCCAAGGAGCTCCTCCCCCACCTAATCCTCCCCCCACTTCATCCACCTATTGATATGACCTTCTAGAACACCTCAGAAATACTCCTTCACAGATCTCCATCCTAGAACATCTCAAGACCTCTCATGTTCATAAGGAAATTTTGAAACAAGCCCTCCTTGAATCACGTGTCCCTGACAACGTCGATGTTGCCCAGTTTAAGGCCCTTATTGGAAACCTCGCTACCTAGCACCACCTTATTTTCACCTCCAATGATGCTCCCCTCAATGATGATAATAAAAATTCATTGCACATTGAAGCTCTTATCTAGACACATAAGATTAAATGCATCTTGATAGATAATAGATCTGGACTCAATCTCTATACATACAAGTTAATAAAGCAATTGGGACTCTCTAAGGACATGGTTGACCCATCAGGACAAATCACAATCAAGGTCTATGACGATGCAAAAAGGGTTTCCAAAGACATGATCACTTTACCTCTTCCGATGGGCCCTGTTACAGTTGAGACCCCCTGCCAGGTCTTAGATCTTGACCTCCCTTATTATATTCTCCTTGGCCATCCATGGATTCATTCCCTTCAAGCCATTCCCTCCACTTACCACCAATTACTTAAATTTCCCTTCAATGGTAGAGAAATCACTATCAGAGGTGATCTGCAACCTTTTCAGTATTGCAAGCTCTTAGAGGGGAAACATCCATACCACTGCCTGTTAAACAGACCTGCTCCACCTCCTCCATCTGACTCATCTAAGTTTTCCCTCCACTTCATCTCAAGTAGAACCTAAGGTCAATATCATAGACAATGGCTATGAAGAGTACAAACTTGAGGATGTCTTACTTGTGGGAAAACTCCCTTTATCTCCCAAGTCATTTAGAAAACCCAAATAAATTAAGCCAAATCAAAAACCCACTATACAATGTAAAGACACCACCTTCAAGAAGTGGGGCCCACTTGATGAAGAGAGCCTAGAGATAAATGTTTCCTCTTGGTTGTATCGAGAAGAGGATGAGGAACCAGCAAAGTTCCCTAAGAAGATGTATCCAAAAGCATTAGATATACTAGATAAGATGGGCTATAAAGGACATGACTTGGGGCTGTAAGAAAAAGGAATCAAAGAAAAAATAAATCTCATCTCATACAAGTATAATAGGGGATTGGATTATACTCTAGTACCCAAGATCACTATTGTTGGTGCCCCTTCAGATCCCTCTTTGAATGTCGAAGACTCTGATAAAGAGGAATTTCATGAAATGCCTTTTGAATACCAGGATGACATCTTTTTTGACACCCACATCAACACCATCACCCCCATAACTCCGTCCACCCCATATGAGATACAACTTGTCCATCCTGAGCTTATAGACTAGGAGCAACGAGACAAACTTGCTTTGGATGTATCTGTCAATGACAATACTCTCATAACTCTCCTAACTATGCACAACTTGGAAGACTGTAACAAATTTCATGGGATTCAATTGCATGAGGATAGATACTTTGGTAGTCAGATCAATGCCCTCAGCCACAAAAAAGATGATAAAAATAAAAATCATGATTTCTTAGGTGAAAACCTTTCTGAGGCACCTATGGATGAGGAAAAAGTAAAAATAAAGGGCATATCCTCAAGTGAAAACCTCGATTAGGCACTTGAGGATGAGGGACTTGACCTCCCTACCATGGTTTCCCTACAACAAGAAAGGTCAACCATACTTATAGAAGAAACATACACTATCAATGTGGGCACTGAAGATACTCCAAAGAATGTACTCATTGCTAAGTCCCTATCAGATCAAAAAAAATAAAACTTTATCGATTTTCTCACAAAAAATAAAGATCAACTTTGTTTGGTCGTATGTTGACATGCCAATCCTTGATCCAAACTTATTAGTCCATAATCTTGCTGTATGTCCAGAAGCCAAATCTGTAAAGTGAAAATTATGTAAGATGCATCCACATATTGCAGTCCTTGTCAAGGTAAAACTTTATGTTGGATTCATAAAACCAATAGATTATCCTGAGTGGGTGTCCAACATTGTCTCTATCAAAAAAGATACTAATGGCATCTGAATTTGCATAGATTTTCTGAGATTTGAATAAAGAAATCCCTAAGGAGGATTTCGTGCTTCCCAACATAGACATGATCATAGGCCTCAAAACAATACATGAAATGTTGTCACTTATGGATGAATTTTCTGGATACAATTAGATTAGGATAGAAAAAGAGGATCAACACAAAACAACATTTACAATGCCATGGAGTTATTTTTGTTATCAAGTGATGCCTTTTGGTCTCAAGATCACCAGAGAAACATATCAGTGAGAAATGCCAACAATCTTTCATGACCTCTTGCATAAAATCATTAATGTTATGTGGATGATCTCCTAGGAAATTCCAAGACAAGAAATAAACATATTCCTATCCTAAGGAAGATCTTTGAGAGATTGGAAAAATATAAATTACACCTAAATTCTAAGAAGTACGTCTTTGGTGTTACATCTAGGAAACTGTTGGGTTTCATCATTTCCCACAAAGACATAGAAGTTGATCTTGCAAAGGTGAAATTTATTATGGAAATGCCTCCCCCAAAGACTCTCAGATAGTTACATAGCCTTCAAGGGAAGCTCCAATCCATCAGACACTTCATTTCATAGCTCGTAAATAAATGCCACCCATTTGCACACGTACTCTACAAAGATACCAGATTCAAATGGGACTACCTGTGTCAAAAGGCTTTTGAGAAACTCAAGGAATACCTAGCATCACCTCATGTCCTCATGCCTCCTATTCCAGGACAACCACAGTGGCACTGGGGGCATTACTGGCATAGACAAATGATCTGGGAAAAGAGCATGTTGTTGGCATTCTACACTCTAATAAGATAGTTGATGTTGTCATTGATGGAAACCAACTGGCAACCAATTGGCAACTAGTTTCTACACATGCACTAACATCACAAACATCATACACCAATAGGCACCGGCACCGACAGGCACTTTCATCGGCATCCAGATTACACCAAAAATGAAGTATACTGACACTCAGGATGACATGAGATAAAGTTTTTCTTATATGAATTATATTGTAAATGTAATTAATTATTTATAAGACGACTTGGTATATTGTAAAGACTCATATATGTATGAGATCTCATAGGTCACTTTGAATGAAAAAAAAGAAGAAGAATGCAATGAATAGGAGATTATTGTATGAGGTGATATAGTGGACAGTGAAGGTTTTTATTAAGGTATCTGACTAAGCTTAAACCGGTACTGAAATAGGCATTTGAGATGCTATTTTGATTAGTACATTGTAATGGATTTAAATATCCATATTGTAGTGAGTGAGACTCTTTTGAGTAGTGCGCTCTAGGTAGTTGGCCTTCTTGCATGTGTAGGCCCCTATTGTAAGTAGTATTTATTCATATTGGCCAGTGAGTAAATATTGTGGGTCACAAATCCCATTGAGGTTTTTCCCACACCGCATTTCCTCGTTAAAATATCTTGTGTTATGGTGTGCATTTATGTTGTCTCTATTATTTCTGTTTACTGCACTATTTCTTGCTTACAGGTACATTGTTTTAGGTTGCAAAGTTATAAATAAGTTCAAATATTTAATCAACCGGTTAGACACTAATTCACGCCCCCTCCTCAATGTCTTTGGGACTGTCATTGAATCTAACAATTGATATTAGAGTCTGGTCCTCTATTTGCAAAATCCTAATAGCTTGAGGAAGATTCTGAAATGGGTACATATGGAGAATTTAAGAAAATAGTTGGAAGGAGCTCTTGAAGATTTTGATGCAGAAAAATTGAAGAATATCAAACTTGAGGATGAGCTGAGGACTGCTAAGGAATTCATTAAAGGACTTCAGGAGAACCTGGTTATAGCATAAAATAAGAGAAAAGAACTTCATGAGGAAATGCAAAAACATGATGATGAAAATGAAACTCTTAGTGATATTGCAGACAAGTTGAGGCAAGAGAACACTAACATGAGAAATGAAATGCAAGACTTAACCATGAGGCTATGTAAGGATCTTGAAGATAGAAAGAATAATGAAGAAGACTTGACAAGGACACTTAATGATGGAGGTAATGAAAATCTGAGACTTTTTCATGAAATTGATATGCTAAAGACAAATATGATTCATATGCAACATGATAAAGATGAGCTTGTGAGACAAGTTGGAATTCTTGAAAATAAGTTGATCACTGCAATTGAACACAAAGACAAATTCAAGAAAATTTCAGAAAGACTTGATGACATGCTAAAAAGACAAAAACCTGATGGAGATACAATTGGACTTGGATTTGAACATGGAGAAAGTTTTAGGATTGCAAACAATCAAGATCATAGTAACTGGTAAGACAACCTAATGCTTATAAATTTAATGGGAAATGTTTTAATTGCAACAAGTTTGGTCATAGAGAAAATCAATGCAGATCTAGAAATAATCATAATACAAATTTACCCACTGGTTAATGTTCCAAATGCAATAAAGTTGGTCACAATTCAAAAAATTGCAGAATGAATGTGAAATGCTATGTTTGTGGTAGATTTGGGCATTTATCTAATCAATGCAGAACACAAACTGGTCAAGGATATGGAAAAGCTATTCAGAGGAATAATGTAGCTTGTTATGCATGTAACAAGATTGGACATATTGCAAAATTTTGTAGAAGCAAGACTATACTGGTGAACAATAAAGGATCTAGTGTGAAAAGAAAAGAAAAGGTAAATGAAATAAAGCAAGAATTTTCAAAATAATGGATTAAGAAAGGAGATCAGAAAGTTGATGAATCTATCTCTGCACTGGTAGAAAAGAGTAACCCTCTACCGGTAGGAGATTCTTCATCTAAATAAGGAATAATCCTTAGGGGGTATTGCAGTAAATTGAAAATCATGCATTCTTCCCTCGGTTGATGGGAAGAAGATACATTTCTTCTTTACCAGTAGACATGTTAAGTTTTCACTTAACCGACGAGCATTTAATGCAGTTTTTGAAGAGCTTTTTGGTTATATAACACCAGAAAACCCTCATTTTGACTCACCAGGCATTCAAACATTCAAAGAGCATGAAATTGAGCAAGGGCATTGTAAGGCGAAGCAGCGAAGTGATTTTCAAGCATTCAAATTTTGAGTAAGAGGTATTTATCTTTCAGAATGGCATCTTCATCTTCTACACCCGAGTTTATTGAAAACCCTATTGTGGTAGAAAACGTTAAGTGCCCTAGGCCCATGTTTAAAATCATCCCTAAAATTGCCAAACAAGATGATTCTATCGGAGCATTTTCAAAAATTCCAAAGGGAGTCACTTTTGCTAAAGACCCTAGAATCTACATTCACTGCAACTTAGAAAACCTAGGAATCGATGATTTGGAGAACATGTATAGTGGTGTCATTATTGATGAACAAGGTTTAAACAAATCAGAGCATAAGATAGTTGAAGACCTAGGATTCATTGAGATACTAAACATACCCGAATTTCCTAAGGAGGTAGTTCGTCTAGTTCTGAGTAGAGTTCATGGAGAGTTCAAGTGGCTTGACTCTGTTTTTAAAATCTCTAAGGAAGAAATCAAGGCGGTTACTGGTTTACCCTTAACCGGTAGTAGGCCTGACAAAACTAAGAAGATACCTAACAAAGGAGTTATGGAGTTAACCAGAGCTACATTTGATAACATATCTCTTAGGGTTAATGACATTACTAATGCTAGTGTGAGATATGCGAGTATGGTATTGGGATACAGAGTAACTCATGCTAATAGATTGAATTCAGTTTCTAGCCTATGTATTCATAATGCATATGAGATAGTAAAGAACAACACTAAAATTGATGTTTGTGAATGGCTTAAGGATGAATTAATAGACAACCTGAAAAAGATTAAGGGTGACAAGAAAGAGACATTTCATTTTGGCAACCTTCTTGTGTGTCTAATGCTTTACTTCACCAAAGAGATACCCAACATTGGTCATAAGGACTTTGGATATGACATCTTGGTAGGCAAACAAATCAAGGAAGCTATCACCGGTATGGACTCTAATAGTGACAACATTATAACAAATTACTTCAAAAAATTTCAGAATAAGATGAGAGCTAGAGAAAGGTTACCCCAGAGCATAGTAGACAAGTATGACAAGCAAATATGCTTTGTAATTAAATGTGATGAGACATGGATGGAAGCAGTTAGCCCTAGAACTATTTGGGTTACTGAAATGGGTTATGAAGTTGATCTAAACATTATGGAAATATATGCAAAATCATTACTTGAAGCACCTAGAGAACCAACCGAAGAAACTTTTGGAAATGCTGAGACCATTGAGAGTGCTGTTACAATGCAAAAATAGAGAAAAAGAAGAGAAAATTTTATAAGAGATGCATCCAAGATGGCCAAGGAGGTCAAAGAAAATATAATGAACATAAGTGGTATATCCGCTAGTGATCTAGAAGGATTGAAACTGAAAGCTCATGTTTCACTGATTGTCACTTCTTCTGATACCGATAATGGAAAAGTAGCTGCAAAGCTCAAAAGAGTAGAAAGGAGGAAGATACAACCTTCACTGGTACCCTCTCCTTCTCCCAAAAGAACTAGAACCTTGAGGAAGAAGCAATAGGTAGTTAGGGAACCTAAACAGAAACTAACACCAAAGAAGAAATAGACTAAGACACCCGATACCGGCCTGACACCAGAGGAACTGGTAAATGAGATCACACAAGATGGAAATCTTTGCAATGTGAATAAGTACTATCATTCCTACAAAGATTCAGAAAAGGACACTATAGAGGCCAGTATAATTTTACATTTAGATATCTATAAAAAGGTTTTGATTGAAGTTGTAGAGGATCTACCGATTGACTTATATTTAAGGCTAGAAGCTAAAAGAATGTTAGTAATGGAACTAGATAAAAAGATAAAAGTTGAAGCATTATTAGTAGTGCACCCTGTAAAATCTAGAGAGGAAATTGATGAGCTAATATCTGAGGAAAACCGATCAATTTTTGTCAGTGGACACCGACAGGTAAGCCTAATAGCTAGTAGAGTTAAGGAGATTGCTGATGAGACTACAGACAAATGGGATATCTTTTTTGTTGAAAGGGAAAAGAAAGAGGACAAGGAAAGATAAAAAATAGACAAATCTTTTGCTGAAGTATACCGAAAGGACAAAGGAAAAGGCAAGATTGCTGGTGTGCTTGCTATAAAGGTAATAGATAACATCCCTCCATCGACTTAGGACACCCCTCCATTAACTTCAGCATCACCGGTACATACAGAAAATCAACCGGATAAGGAAGTTGATGAAGTAACTCATGATGATACTAACCCAGAGTCTGAAATACTTTTCACCATGAATGTGGATACATAGGACATAAACATTGTTATGGATAAAGAGATTGTAGAGGTTAAGGAAGATGATGTTAAGGATAGTAAGGTCTCTAAGATACCAACACACACTATTGACTCTTAGAAAAATGAGATACTGACGCAAGCAGAGCAACCAGAGACTGAGAAACCAATAGAGGATAAGGGCACTAACATAGAGCAACCAGAATCAGAGAAACCAATAGTTGAATAGTTACTTGTACAGATTGAAAAATAAAAAGTAGAGGTACAAACATAGATAGAGAAATCGGTATAAAATGTAAGTAAATTGGAAGCAACTGATGGAAATAAGGAGGAAATGGTGAAGGTAATTGGGAAAGCATCTATTGAGAGGAAACCCATAGCAGAACCGAGCACATCTACAGGTGAATTTAGACCTACTAACATAACATAGGTTCTATTGGATTCTATCAAGAGGATAACATATTGTAATGCCTTAGCATTTAAGGCTATTGATAACTTAATACCTATCTTGAAAATGATTGCACCTACTTGTAAGATAGATTATGTTAATGGTTCTTTAGGTAAATTGGACACATTGTCCAAATTCATTGCTGATAATGTCATAACTATAGATAAGGTAAATGAGGATACTATAAAGGAAAGAGTAGATAAAGAGAAAGGAGAATTCTTTGAGAAGACCATAAAAAATTGTAATGAGCATATGGATTCACTAATACCGGTACTCAACTCAACAATATTTGGAGTATAAGAAGCTATATAGAGAAGCATGTAAACCTCACTATTTGATAGAGGATATGTTGGGACTCATTAAAATTGAGTCAAGTTTTGAGCCCCATTTCAAAATTTTGATATTGCATTTTCAGAAAGGCACCTAATCTCATTCAGGTGGCCTAGTTAGAGAGAGGGTAAAATGGAGCCAGGCGATTTTCAAAGGGTAAGGCTTGGGAAATGTGTCCTACACCTTTCATTTGGTTAATGAAGTGTTGTGAAACTTTCAAAATTCAGTTTGGATCAGTTTATCAGTACCCATTTCAAGGGGTGAGCTGAAAGTGCATTTTAGGCACAAATATAGATTTTATTGAGTAGCTTACTTTGAGTGCTTATATCTTTTGCCCTGTTGATCTTCATGAAGAATTTCAAAATAGATTGAATTGTATGCATAAATGTGAGTCAGCATGCAAAATTTCAACTCTTCATGAATCCATTTTCTTAGTTTACCAAGCTCAAACTGTTTGCAGTTTGTATGTTTTGACAAGTCCCTATTTTAGGACCTAGTTGGAGCCCTGTTTTGCATAAGTGTAAAAGTTGCCTCAATGAATGTCATGTCAGAATGTTTTTTCTAAGCTATTATTGGTATAAATGAAAATCTATGTTTCAAATTTCAAGCCCCTGTCAATTCGTTTGATCGGTTTTCAAAAGGGTTTCTTGAGCCATCTTTTTCAGGGATCCGTACTTTCATTGCCGTATTAGTTAAAATTGCTATTTTCATGAGCGTGCCATTTGCACCCAGTCAGTCTTTTGGTCAAACTGAGAATTCAAATATTTGATATGTATTTCAAGGTACCTATGTCTCAGATTTGAGGGTCTATGGAGGTCATTTGATATTTTAAAGAAAGGCATCATGAGTTGCCTAAGCATTGATTTCATTAGGTCAGTAGTGTTAACAAAGCCAATTGGTCATTTTTGACAATTAATATCTCTTCAATCGGGATTCATCTTGAAAAACCGTTTGGTAGAGTTCATTCTTGTATATCAGAGTACACACCTGTCAGATGGTGAGGTCCAGAAAGGTGTTTTGATCGGTTTGAAAATTACGTCTTCGCGATTAAATGCGAAAATGTTGCGTAAGTGCTTGAAAGTTGCAAAACTCAGTCTGATGGTCCGAAAATGGTGCCAATCAATTTTAGAGGTAATTTTAAGGTTCCTGAGGCATTTTGAATGTCAGTTGCATGAAAATAATTTTTTTTTTAGTCGGACCCACTTTGGGGCCCGACCTAGCTCATGCCCGTGCATCGATTTTATGGTAAAGTGTTCATCATGCGTGCTAATGCTATTACTACCAGCTCGGTCTATATTATGATCCTTTATGTCTTGTTACCATGGTGAATAAAGCAAGGTGTTATTCCAATATGCTCCCTGTTGTTGGTCTTTAGCATGGGAAAGGTTTTCAAACCTTCAAACTAATGCAATGGAAAGAGGAAATCAGTGGTTGGCATGGTGTTTGGAGGAACATTAAACTTTATAAAAATGCAATTGGTAGATAATAATGCTAAAACCTCCAACAAGTGCCATTGGCAAGCATAACCCCCCACCGCAATGGAGATAAAGCCAAATGAAACTTTCAACAAGCCTGCCATTCTCTCCTCTACATGGTATTTGAGCATGTCATGTGGCTACTAGAGTTTCAACGAATTCTTGGGAAGCTCAACACCAAAATGCAGTGCTCAGCTATATTCTCTCCTCCAATGTGGATCATGAAGCAGCTACAGGAGCTCTCAAGCAAGTGCGATTGGCTTTCTCCCTTGCCAGGCATCCTCTCCCTCACGTGCAAATCCAAAATCCCTCCTTGTTAGGGTTCCCACAGATACTAAGAGGGGGGGGTGAATCAGTATCTGACCGGTAATGTAATTTTCTTAAAACTGAACATGTAGAACATAAAGTAATAGTATATTGGTATGCAATAATTATGTAAATATCAGAATCAAAAACATCCACATGAAAATAACACCATAACACAGGATGTTTAACAAGGAAACCCGGTGTGGGAAAAACCTCGGTGGGATTTGTGACCCACAATATTCACTTACTAGCCAATAAGAGAATATTACTTACAATAGGGGCCTGCACATGCAGGAAGGCCAACTGCCTAGAGCTCACTGCTCAATAAGAAGCCACATTGACTTACAATGAGGATTTACACAAATCCAATATTCTGTACTGCTTTACAATAGCATCTTCAATGCCAGATTCAGTACCGGTTCTTGCTCTGTTCTTTACATATACCCTTGACCTACAATTAGCACATTAGGTCTGCCTTATAATTTTTTTATGCTTCCTATCCATATCCTACAAATGTCTACAATGATCTCTTTTATATACAAGAGTCATTTTACAATTTGCCAGTCGGCTTTACAATAATAAACAAAATATTACATATCAAAAGTCTTGTTGGCCTCTATGCCGGTATACATGTTCTCTTCTGTGCTAGTGTACATCTTCTATGCCGGTGCTGGTGTAGAGTGATCTTGCTGATGCCGGTGCACTGTCTTGTTTGAATAATGCTTTGTCAGTATAATGTCTTGCCAGTACCATAAGATTGCAAGGTTGCCTGTGTAATGCTTTTGCCAGTATAATGTCTTGCCGGTGCCATAGGATGGCAAGGTTGCCATCAATGACAAAACCTTCAATCACACACAATGTCTCATTGGAGTGTCCATATGCCAACACTCCCTACATGGCATGTTTGAAACTTTAGAAATTCAATGAAAATGCAGATTTGGAAAAATTAAAACTAGTGACTCCTCTGCGTGGGGGTTTTTAGACTGCACCAAATGCAATGTGCATGGTGGAGGAGGCATAGAAGTTTTCAAGCAAATGCCTATGGCATGGGAGAAAATGCTAGCTCCCTCTGCGCCAGAATGGGGAGGGTTAAATTGAAGCTCTTTGAACCAAATGCATTGGTAGATGTGAATCAGATGCCAGGACTTGTACCAATCCATCTCCTGCGTGAGGTGTAAGCTAAATCTCCTCCCTAAAGTGCATTGAAAACCTTTTAGCAAATGCAAATGCCATTGGTAGTGGGCAAAAGCGTTTGAAACTTGTATAACAAATGCAGGGTGCATAATGTAGACCTCCCTTTACGTGGCATGGTCTATAACACATTACATCTTTCAAGTAAATGCTTTAGCAACTCGCGCCTCCTCCTGTGTAGCGTCAAAGTCTACAGATAAGGGTTTTGTTTTGTTAAAAAAAAAAGGCTTTTAGGAAAATGCAATTGCAAGGTGTAAAGACTATCACACCATCACCTTTGCTAGCATCCTCTCTTTGGTGGTGAAAAGAACCATTGTATTTTTTCTACCAGACGCCACTAGTAGCCATGCAGAAAACTCTTCAAAAGTGCAGTCCCAAGCTTGAGGCTTTATCCCACATTGGTGGTGGGAGCAAAATTTTTTATGTTTATAACCAAAGCCCCACACAAGTAATATGTCAAAGCTTCAAGAGGCTTTTGATGCAAGGTGTTGATGGGTGCCCAAGTTGACCCCATGCATGTGGGTGCGCTTCTCAAGGCAAACAAGGAGCCTAACAGGTGGCGACAAGGTGGACCTCACGTAGGCATGAATCCCGAGGCTAGTGAGTTTTGTAGAGAAAGGGCGACTTAAAGTTTGAGCAAGTTGTAGGAGATCGACGAAGCGCGTAGATTCACAAGCCAAAGATGCTCGCTAGTTAAGCTCTAAAAAATGGCGAAAAGCTCATTGAAAGGAATTAAAGACCATGCAAGTCTAGGAGATCCAACAGCCGACACGATTTCAAGAAAGAAAGATGCTCACCGGTTAAGGTTCACGAAATCACTAAGAGTTAAAGAACATGCATCTTGCAGAGGATCCAATAGCTTGCGTGACTTCGTGATCCAAAGATGCAAGCTAGTTAGCCATTGCAAAATGGTGAAAGATAGGTGGTGGGTCCAGGTGGAAAGACAGCTCGCAGGTCCCGTTGAGGTGTCGCTGAGGTGGTGACAATGTGGCCGACAAGAAAGCAGATAGGTGACGTACAAGTGGTAGTGACGAGGCATGCACGTGGCAGTGATGAGGTGTCATCTGAGGTGGTACCTAGTGGATCCCATTAGCCTATCAGAGGCTGCCATGTGGTAGGGCATCAGGGCAAAATCAGACCAAAAATCAAAGTTAAAATCAAGTTTAATATATAGTTGAAACTATATACAAATTCAAAAATTTAAATGATGGAGGCATATGAAGGATTTAATTCGCCCAAAGGTTCATTTTTGCCCAAAATACCAAGTATCATATATCACCGGAAAGTTCTCAGAATGAGGAATGTAGTTATGGAGTTAGTTTTGACAAATATGGGATATTTCAAGAGCAGTTTCCATGGGAAGGAGGAAGGGATTGAAATTCAGAAGAGACACTTGGCAATTTCGGTTGTAGACCTAATCTTTTTCTCTCTCCTTCTTATTATGATTTTTCTTCTCATTGTAAGGGTTCCAAAATTTTGGAGGAAGTGCTCCAGTTTTCATGGCTTCCATTTCTGAACTTCTTGACCCAAGTTTGTAAAATTCTTTGGTTTGTTTTAGGGTACAAAGTTTACATTGCAGGGTAGAAGATGTTTTCTAGTTGCAGATCTTACTTGTGTCAGGCATGAGTAAATTTCCCACAGTATTGTCTTTGTGTATGTATTTCCATTATTATGAATTGAATCCTAAAGGAGGATGAAAATTTTCAATTTCAAGGAGATTGTGTGATTGTCTATAGGTATCCTTCAATGAAGGTTTTAAACTCTGTAATCAGTCACGAATAATGGAATGTGTCCCAGATTTGATAATTCTGTGAATGGAATTGAGTAATGCATTAATATAAGGTGTTAATGCAAGAATATTGTATAAGGAAAACCAATTTGTGACTAGGATACACTTTTGCAATTCTTTGTGTGACTCTATTGCCCAATGAACAAGGCACTGGTCTTGCAAATTTGGGGATAGTTTCAGATTTATACAAATCAAAGACAAATCTATTTCCCTTCATGTTTAGGGGTTTGTGTTCTATCCTTCCCAAGCTCTGTTTCCCCCATTATTTGTACAAGATCTAGCCAATCTGTATGTATTATCTAATTTGTTGAGTTTCTGGAATGGTTTATCTACTTCATTGATGTTATCTTGGTGAGTAAACGAGTTTGATTTAGTGCATCAAAAGGGTGTTCCACCCTAGGTCTAGTAGAACCTAAAGTGCAGGAGGATCATTTAGGATCCTATGTTATGTTGTCCAAGCCTTGAAGTGTTTCATTGATTGAGATTGGATTTCTCATAGATTGATTTGCAGGTGATCTTGGGTTAATCACTTTTTGTGAACAATAGGATATAGATGAGGAAATCAAGAAGACACAGAAAAAAATAGATGATATTGGAGATAATTTGATAGGTTCTTCGGGACTTATCTTAGTTTTTGAGCAGGAAATGGTAGTTTTCAAAGAGAAGTTAGAGAAACTTGAGAAAGAGAAAGCAAGGATAAGGTCAAAATCCGAGGAACTCAAAAGTAAACTTGGTCTAAAATTGGATTGTCTCATTACTCAACGGGTTGAGTTATCTAAGGCAATAATTCAAGGAGAACAATCACCAGAGTAGCAAATGCACTATCTAATCGACATGATCCAGCAGACTAAGACCATTCTCTCTGACAACAACAAATTTATGTAGAGCCTAAATCTAATTTTGGCAGACATTTTTCAGATTTTAACCAACCGGTTACAGGTGATGAGGTAGCATTTTTGTATTCTTTGATTCTTTTTGACATCCTTTATTATTGATGTCAAAGGGGGAGTAGTAGTATGAAGAAAAATAAGGAATAGTATGGAGAAAATAAATGCACATAGGAGATCACTTGCTCAGGGGGAGCACACTTCTTTTTGGATAGCAGTTTTAGATTTTTCTCATGAGTATTGCCATCAATGCCAAAGGGGGGATTATTGGCATTCTACACTCTAATGAGAATAGTTGATGTTGTCATTGATGGCAACCAACTGGAAACCAACTGGAAACCAATTGGCAACCAACCAGCCACTAGTTTCTACACATGCATTGGCATCATAGACATCATGCACTAGTAGGCACCGACACCGACAAACACTTTCACTAGCATCCTGATTACACCAAAAATGAAGTATACCGATACTTAGGCCGACATGGGATAAAGTTTTGCTTATATGAATTATATTGTAAATGTAATTAATTATTTATAAGACAACTTGGTATATTGTAAAGACTCATATATGTATGAGATCTCATAGGTCATTTTGAATAATAAAAAAATGAAGAATGTAATGAATAGGAGATTATTGTATGAGGTGATATAGTGGACAACAAAGGTTTTTGTTAAGGTATCTGTCTGAGCTTAAACTAGTATTGAACTAGGAATTTGAGATGCTATTTTTAGCAATACATTGTATTGGATTTAAATATCCATATTGTATCCAGTGAGACTCTTTTGAGCAGTGCACTCCAGGCAGTTGGTTTTGCTGCACGTGCAGGTCCCTATTGTAAGTAGTATTTATTCATATTGGCCAGTGAGTAAATATTGTGGGTCAAAAATCCCACCGAGGTTTTTCCCACACTGGGTTTCCTCATTAAAATATCTTGTGTTATGGTGTGCATTTATGTTGTCTCTATTATTTCCATTTACTGCACTATTTCTTGCTTACCGGTACATTGTTTTGGGTTGCAAAGTTATAAGTAAGTTCAAATATTTAATCAACCAGTTAGACACTGATTCACCCCCTCCTCTTAGTGTCTTTGGGACTGTCATTGAATCTAACACATTCTATTTACTACATCAGTCGTCTTTTAGCAGGGAATAAACTCAATTATACCCCTATTAAAAGGGCATGCTTAGCACTTGTCTTCAGCACACAAAAACTCTGACACTACATGCTTAAAAATAAAATAAAATAGATTTTTAAGATTGAGCCCCTCAAGTATCTCTTTTCAAGCGTTTCTCTCACAATAAGAACTACTAAATGGGTCATGTTATTAAGTGAGATCAACATTGAGTATGTAGGTAGAAAAGAAATCAAAGGACTAGTGATAGAAGATCAATTGGCAGATGCTCCACTTCAAGGTGATCACCCTATCCTCACAAAATTCCCAGATGAATCCATAATGACTAACACTACATCTTTGACATGGTAGTTATACTTTGATAGTTCTTGCACATAGAACGACTCAAGGGTAGGAATATTGTTGGTCACACCTAAAGGAGATTGCATCCCTAAATCATACAAGATAGCCTTTGCATGTAGTAATAACATTACAGAGTATGAGGCACTGATCAGTGGACTCCATTTATCCATCCAATGGAAGATATTGGAATTACATGTCAATGGTGAATGCCAACTTGTCATTAAACAAGTCAATGATAAGTACCAAACAAAGGATGACAAGATTCTTCCTTACCATAGTATGGTTGAGGATCTCAAGCAGTACTTTACATCAATCAATTTTGACCAAATTATACGCACAAACAATAGAGCTCCAAATGAAATGATTACTATTGGTTCTCTCCTTTAGATACTAGCACATAGTCAAAAATGTGAGTTTTTGGTCAAGAAACTCTTCATATTGGCATACGATCTACCTTAGTCCAAAATGGTGTGTATACTTGTTGGTCCTGAATCCCCTTGGTATCAAGAGACCTTCACCTACCTAAGAGACAACATCAACCCTCCCCACCTCACCAAAACCCAACAACAAACCTTCATCCACCGTTGTGCGGGTTACACCATCCTTGGAGACACCCTATTTAGAAGGCATTTTGATGGATCCCTCCTAAGGTGTCTAGACAAATTAACAAGAGGTTGAATGGGCATTGCATGAAGTGCACAAGGGTATCTATGGGGAATAGTCGAGTGGTCTCACTTTGGCTAAAAAGCTCTTGCGAATGGGATACTACTGACCTGCAATAGAAGAATATGCATATAATTATGTGAAGAAATGCATCCCTTTTCAAAAACATTGTGAAAAGATCTACGCTCCATCATAGGATCTACAACCATTTATCACACCTTGGCCCTTCTCATAGTGTGGGCTCGATCTCATTGGGAATTTGAAGTTGGTGATCTTGTCCTTATGGAAAATTAGAGAAACCTTCAAGAAAGAGAAAAGAAAGGCAATTTCAAGCCTAATTGACTTGGACCTTATGTGATCACAACAAAGTATGGATTAGGCGCATATTATTTGGCTACTCTTGAAGGTGATCCCTTGGATGAGCCTATGAATATCATGCACCTGAAAAGATTTTATACCTAAACCTCAGAAGGTCACCAGTTGTCTAAAAGCACAAAAAATAAAAAATAAAATAAAAAAAGCACAAAAATACAAAAAGAAATGGAAAGAAAAAAAAGTAAAGAAAAATCAATTGATCCATTAGTGAAAACCACTTCATGATGCTATGGGAAAGTACCTTGGTGAAAACCTTTTTACAGGCATCAAGGTAAATAATCTGGATCCATTGTCTATTAGGTTAGACTCTATCTTCCTCATCCATCCACCTGATATCCACATTCCTTAAATCGAATATTATGACGTCTTTTGGACTTCCTTGCCCAACACCTAAGGATAGGAACATCTATGCAAGATGTCACCCTATCCTCTAATTTGAAGGTGGTGAATTTATATACACAGAGACAATCAATTAAAGTGTGTGAAATTAATTGATATGACTCAAGCATTCAGATTTATTGTGCCAATATTCTCTGATGTGACATGAGTCATTACAGGACCTTCCATACTCCTCCACATTCCACCCACTCACCTGTAGCCAGTTGCCTCCTTCATTCTTTAATCCATGCCACTACATACAATTTCTCTCATAGCATCCATCCCCTTGACCATTTTTGGTTGTCTCCTTCATTCTATTAAGAAAATCAATCCGATGACCCTGCCATCCCCCCCCATCTGCAAGAAAAGGAAAAGGAACAATTTTGTGATTCATTTTAGTATCATCTGCAACAACCCTACCCCCTTTTCCCACCAAAATATCATCAACATGCGAGTTATCCATTCCGCCCCCAACATATGATGATGGCTCTCTGCCTAAATTGTGAATAAGGATCATCCCATCAAACTTAGATTTCATCCCATCAAATTGAGCTTTCACCCATTACATTGAGCTTAGTCCCCAGTCCTGAGCTTGAGCTTATTCTTGACTTGCCTGTTATTCAAACATTCATCCACATGTACTCCATCATGTCTTTGCAGTCAAGTACCACATCTATATTCATGTGTCCACACCATCTCTTCTATTTCCTGTTCCATTTAATCAATCACTCCTGCCCATTGGGATGCATCCTTCCCATGTCTGACATCCTATCCAAATCCTAAGTCCTACTCATGGCAAGAGATGTCAATTGGACTTGTGCATTTTGCTTGCATGATTTGGTTTGTTTGCTTTGATTTGCATCACTTTGTACTATGACTGTCCCTACTCATAGTTGCCAGGATCAATCTATATCTTGGTATGTTATAGGTTGGGGCATACTGGGGCATTCTTTTTGTGGTATGGTGTGTTTGAAGGTCTTTCTTATATGAACCTATAGTCTTGTACCTACATCTATATGATGTTTACACAGTTGCATACTGGAGATTCTTGTTTGTCTGAGAGTTAGTCCACACCTTGTATTTTTCATAACATCATGGTTCCTATAATTAGTGGTGTAGTGTATCCTTGGAAATATCAAAACTAGGTTTTCTCTCCACATTTTGCACAACAACAAATCCCTTCCATTCCATCATCTGCATTTCATCCCACCAATATCCATTTTGGAGACCTCAATTTATTCATTTTCTTAATTTCTTCTAATTCTATGTTGTTGTACTATGGTTGGCACATTCCAAAAAATTACTTCATTATTCATTATCATCTAAAATTAATTGCATTGTCCATTTAAGTTGCATTGTCATTAGTTGCATAATCATTAGTTGCATTATCACTTTATTATCATCATAATAATTGTGTTCATTTAGTAGCATTTAATTGCATTATTCATTGCAAACATGCAAACTGGTACATACAATCCTGACTATCTATCGAAATGTATTTGTCATGCATGTTCACAATCACACATCTTAGGTTCATAATAATGTAAGGTTCATTAAAGCCCATTCAAACATTAGTATCTCATATAACATCGCAATCATTAATAATCACACCATTCACTATAAAACATTTAAAAATAATCAAATTTTGATAACTTACTCAACACATTAGGATCCCACTCATTAAATTTTTACATGAATGGTCATGGAAGTCATTGGATGGCCTTAGGGTTTGATTTATTATCTTTTAGTGGCTTTTTATTTCATTACTTGATGCATTTAGTTATTAGTCATTTTGGAACATTTCATTAATCTCCACAATTTGTATACAAAGGCATCATCTATCTATAATGAAAATGACAAGAAATTTAATAGCCTAAAAGGTAAAATTTATGATTACGCTAGCAATACCAAGTCGTATCCGCTGTCAAATCCTTGGTCTATGTGCAAAGAAAATTAGATATAAAGAAAAAATGGACATATGGGATAAGATATAAGTAAGATACTTAAAGAAGAAAGAAACACCATTACATATTATCAATTTGGTCCCAAAGGGCATAGCCTTAGAGATATCTTCTTCAGATCTCATCACATAAAAATCCAAAAACATGCATATCATATCATTCACATGCATCCTTCATACACAAACATGCTAGCACCATTATAGATAACATATGCATACAAAATCATGCATCCTGCATCCACAAACATGTTAGCACCATCATAATTCAAACATGCATCATGCACATACATCTTGCATCCACAAATACGTCAACAACATCACATATATACATATAGGCATCCATCCTGCATCACAAGTCAGTTAGATAACATCCATCACATGCATCACATCAAATTAGTAATCATAACATCATCATATATCAATCATAAATAAAATAATAATCAAAACCCATCAAAGTCAATAATAGAGTCCGTACATGCATATACACTACCAAAAATCATATCTCATATATATAAAAAGTCAGTGAATATGTCAATCATAGTACAATGATACAAATCCCTGAATGGTAAAAATACAATGTCACATACAAAAGGGCTAGCCCACACTCTTTATCTCCTCATCCCCATCTCCTCTCCTAGTTGTACCTCCTGATAGTCCTGCATCCCCTCTAGGTGGCCTCATAGCCATTGATCCTCCTGGCTACTAGCTCTAGGTCTGGTGCCAACTTTGAATCTTGTAAGATCACACACCCTCAATGTATGATGCAACTCTTTGCTCTCTTGGAACCACTCCATGGTACAAGCCTCTATAGTAGGCTACCTCCCTAGATAATTTCTCCACCCTTCCCCTGTACTTACTATAGTCACTGAACACCTGTGAGAATCTTGCGGGCTCTAATAATTGATGGGCTGCATCTCACTCTATCTACAACCTCCTTTCATATGCCTCTGCCCTTCCTAGTTGGGTGCGAAGAGAATCCATCTCTCCATCCATCCTCTCTAGATCCATCCTCAACTGTCTAATTTTTACCCCACTCTTGGCCTCATCTAAGAGTTAGTCTATCTTATCCCTCTCCTCCCTTAGAGCTACCACCTCCACCTAAGCTGCCTCCAAGCTCTCCACTAGGTCATTTGCCTCCCTCCTCAGCCATGCCACCACTGTCTGTAAAGTTTTGATGCTAATAGCTAACAAGATGAGGGGGGGGGGGGTGAATCATACAAACTTAATCTTCCATAAAATCAATAGATTCAACCTCGATAACTTATACTTCAGCAATATAACCAAAAACTGCTAAACATACTAACTCATAAACACATAATCATCATAGCACATATAACACCAGATTTAACATGGAAACCCAAATAGGGAAAAACCACTGTGGGATTTTGGACCCACTGAGAAATATACTCTTCTAGATTATGCTCAGTTAAAAACAAATCCTATTAAAGATTACAAACACATTGCTAGATGTGACCCGGTTAAAGGATTTCCCTCAGATCTGTTAGGATCTTCACTTTGTTAGAAGTGACCTTGTCAAAGGATTTCAAACACTCAATTAGAATGTTACCTTGCTAGAGGATTTACAAATAATATTGTTAGGTCCACTCAGTTGAGAGATTTTCTATCACTTTACAAAATAACAGTAATAAAAATATATCTGCAACTTCACATCTAAAATGCTAAAGAAGATTCTTATTTGCTCAACATTGTCTAGTCATAGGACTTATCTTGTCCCTTTGTTGGGCTCCCTACTCTATTATTCAAATAGTTCTTCAAGCTTATGTGCTCAATAATCAATATGTAGCATCCCTGTGCTTACACTTGCCCGCATACATTGTTCATCAATAATTTCTTATTTATAAACAATTTGCTAACCGCTGAATCTCCTTGATCACATTTCCCATGATCAATCATAGCCATCTGATCTTCAATCTTGACTAGGTTCAATGTATCCTTCGATTTGAAAAACATTTTACTTCACCGAGGAACTTGCATTCCATCCTTGGAACTTGTGCTAGGTTAAGCAGTTCAATTTGTGCTATAGATCTAGCTCCTGAATTTTCAAAGCCATAGATCCTTAACAAATTTCTTGCATGTCATATCAATCATTTAATCAACTCCAGCTAATCAGCTTCCTTCATTAAATAATTCTTTCAGTCCTTCAATTCTGTCTATCATAACTCGGTTGCAACTCGATAAATACTAAACTTCACTCGGTAGACATTCTGCCTTCATTAACTGATATCGATAACCTTAGGGTTTACCGACTAGGTTTCTTAGGGTTTACCGACTAGGTTCTTTGCTCGGTGACATAGTATAGTATTAACCTTACAATCAACGACATATGTAGGATATCAAAACAATCTAAACATCATGATCTCATCATTATCTAACTCGGTAATAGTTGCCCATTGAATAACTTATTTCTCCCCTTATTCATCACATTCTTTCTATGTCTTTTACCAACATTTTAATTCTCTTCAAATCAATCTTCTCAAGATATGGCAACATCATACTAAATCAAAATATCAATTTCTTGACATCAATGACAAAATAATGTTATAAAGATAGTTATCATCCTTCTTCAGTTATATCAATAATCTTCAACAACCTTCTCAATATCCTTAATGAAATATCAACAATCTCCTTCTATTCAAATGCCAACAATCTCCCCCTTTGGCATTGATGGCAATACCAACTTTTAAATGGTAATACCAACAAGATATTCAAATTGATTCAGATTCAAATTGCTATGGGGACTTCTTTTATTATCCTTGAGCTATTTTCTTCTTCTGAAGTCTTCTAGGTGTTCTCCCTCTTTCTCTGATCTTGCATTAGTCTTCTCCATTTTTAGTAATCTTCTCCCCCTATCATTAGTCTTCAGTTATCTTCTTCATTTATGGCTTTACCATTTAGTATACCATTTAGTCTTCTCCCCCTTTGACAACAATGCCAAAAAGTAAAAGAACTAAATCATGAACTCTTCTACTGTGAAGTGCTTGCTTTTGCTGAGCTACACATGCAAATGTACCATCTAAAACTTGATCAGAGCAATCTTTCCTTCAATACTATTTCCTATATCATGTTCCCTGTTCACGTTCCTGCACACCTTTAGAAAACTTCCTAAAGTGCGTAAATCAACATCAATCCACAAATAATATTCTGTAGATTCATCGAATTGATGCTTTCACCGAACTTTGTCAATGAGTAGAAGATAGGGGTAGGATCCCTAACTTGCTTCAAAGATACTCAAAAGTGTCTCTTGGTAGTGGCTTTCTGAAGACGTCTACAATTTTCTCCTTTGTGCTAACATATTCCAACACAACTTTCTTTTCTTGAACTTCTTCTCTGAGATAATGATACTTGATAGAAATATGTTTTGTCTTAGAGTGCATTACCGGATTCTTTGAAATGTTAATGGCACTTGTATTATCACAGAATATAGTTACTAGCTTGGTAACCTTTTCATTTATACCTTCCAACAGTTCTTTTATCCATGCTATATTAGTACAATTCAATGCTGCAACAACATATTCAGCTTGTGTTGTTGACTGTGAAATACATCCTTGTTTCTTGCTAAGCCAACTCACTAGTCTTTCTCCTAAAAAGAAAGCTCCTCCACTTGTGCTTTTCCTATCATCAATGTTGCCTACCAAATTAGCATCAGTATAAACTTTTAAATCAAAATTATTTCTCTTTTCATATACTAAGCCATAATCTTCAGTGCCTCTCAGGTATCTAAAAATTCTCTTGATTGCTGTCATATGGGTTTCTTTGGGATCTGCAGAGAATCTTGCAACAATACCTACTGCATGTGCTATATTCAGTCTACTGTGCACAACATATTGTAACTTTCCAATCATGGATTGGTAAAGTGTCTCATAAACAAATGCAGATTCATCATTCTTTGATAGTTTATAGCTGGTAGTCATAGGAGTACTTACTAGTTTGGAATCCTCCATTCCAAATTTCTTCAAGATTTTCTTTATGTACTTGGATTGAGTAATGAAAATCTCATCTTTCATTTGCAGTATCTGTAAACCTATAAAATACTTTATCTCACCAATTAGTGACATCTCAAATTATTTGTACATTTCATTACCAAAGTTTTTGCATAGAGAATCATTTCCACAAAATATAATGGCATCAACAAATATGGCTGAGATCAGTATTCCATTGTCTTCATCATTCTTCATGTACATATTGTTGTTTTCACTTGTTCTTATAAAACCAATCTTGATTAAGTAAGAGTGTAATATCTCATGCCATGCTCTAGGTGCTTGTTTCAGACCATATAAAGCTTTGTTCAATTTACATACCTGATCTTTATTCTTGTCTTCAACAAATCCTTCAGGTTGTTCAATATAAACTTCTTCTAGTATACCATTCAAAACTACAGATTTGACATCCATTTGATATACCTTGAAATTTTAGAAAGTAGCATATGCCAACAATGTTCTTACTCCTTCAAGTCTAGCCATAGGTGCAAAGGTCTCGCCATAATATTTTCCTTCTTCTTGAGCATATCCTTTGCAAACTAGTCTTGCTTTATTTCGAATGACCTCACCTTTTTCATTTAGCTTGTTTCTAAAAATCCACTTTGTACTGATTACATTTTTGTCCTTCGATCTTGGGACTAGTGTCCATGTGTCATTCTTCTTGATTTGATCAATCTCTTCTGTCATAGCGTTTACCCAATCTTCACTGTTAAATGCCTCTTTTACTATTCTCGGTTCAAATTCAGATATCAGACATGTGTTATGTCTCAGTTTGTTCCTTGTCATCAATGGATCATCCTTATCTCCTATAATTTGACTTGATGCATGATTCCTTCTGACATATTTGGCTAATACAGGCTCAGTAGGATCGGTACGATCTTCTTCATCACTCGGTAATTGGATATTCTCTTCATTTTCTTCAATAACTCTCTCGGTAGGACTTGTCGGTTGAACATAGACAAATTCTTCATAGTCTTCTGGTTCCTTGGAATTTCCTTCATCATTTGTTTCTACAAATTCATCAATTTTCACATTTGCACTTTCTACTATTTTGTTAGATGATTTGATCAGACATTTAAATGCTTTGCTTCTAGAAGAATATCCTAGAAATGTTCCTTCACTTTTCTGATCAAAGTTTCCATTTCTGTCATCTTTGTGTACATAGCATCTACTTCCAAAGATTTTAAAGTAACTTACATTAGGTTTCTCATCATACCAGATTTCATATGGTGTCTTCAAAGTTCCTTTCTTCAGTTGTACTCAGTTCAGGGTGTACACAACAGTGCTTATTTCTTCTCTCCAAAATTTTTGTGGCACTCTCTTTTCAATCATCAAGGTTCTGGCACAATCCACAATAGATCTATTTCTTCTCTCAGCTATCCCATTTTGCTATGGAGTTCTCGATGCATAGACTTGTCTTTTTATACCATGATAATTGTAGAATAAGTTAAATTCATCAGAGGTGAACTCTCCTCCTCTATCAGATCTAAGACATTTCAGTTGTTTTCCTGTTTCATTTTCAACTCTTGCCTTGTACCATTTAAACATTTGAAAGGCTTCTGGTTTTTCTTTTAAAAACATAACTGACATCATCCTTGAATAATCATCCACAAATAATATGAAATATTTATCACCATAATAACTCTGAACTTTCATAGGACCACAAAGATCAGTATGCACAAGATCTAAAATTCCCTTAGAAGTTTAGGACTTACTTGTAAAGCTTGATCTTGTCATCTTACCCATCTGGCATCCTTTGCATATAGCATTCTCAGGTTTCTCCAAACTCGGTAGACCTCTTACTCAGTGATTCTTACTTATTTTGTTTAGATTATCAAAATTTACATGACAAAACCATTTATGCCATAACCAGGTATCATCTATCTTTGCATAAAGACACTTGTTCCAAGTTGAGTCAAGGTGAAATGTGTTACCTCTTGTTTGAATCCTGGTAGCTGCTAACTTTCCATGTTTGTCATGAACTTTGAAAATTCCTTTCTAAAATTCTATTTGGTAACCTGTGTTGTTTAGCTGTGCTACACTCAACAAATTGTATTTCAAACCTTCAACCCAATAAACATCATCACATTTTGCATTGTCAAGAAGTGTGATAGAGCCTTTACCTTTTACCGCACATGGTGCATCATTACCAAATCTTCCATAGCCTCCATCATAATCTTCTAATTTAACAAATTTGTGTTTATCACCTGTCATGTGATGTGAGCATCCACTATCTATGATCCAAGAATCATTATTATTTATGTGATATATTAAGGATTTTTCTTCATACCTTTCTTCATCAGATCCATCCTTAATAGCCACATAAACAACTTCCTCTGTGTTTGTTTCATTAGATTTATCATCATTGGATTCGTCATCGGCAATTAGGCATGTCTTTCTATCTCTCCTTCTAAAATCTTGGTATCCTTTGTAGTGATTGTCTTTTTGTCTGTCATCTCGGTATTCTCTCTTTTTACTAGATTCTTTGTCAAGGCAGTTAGAGGCCATATGTCCTATTTTATCACAATTGAAACATTTCAAAGGTAGCTTTCCTTTATACTTCCATGTGCCTCTCGGTAACCTCCTGGCCAACAATGCTTCAAACTCTTCTTGCTTTTTGATTTCCTCATATAGTTTGTGCACTTCTTCCATGTTCTTACAAAATCTTTCACTGGCTCCACTATGATTCCCTTCAGAATACTTACTCATTCTATCATTTTAATCATTAGATTCACCAAGATAAAAAGAACTGAATGCAGATTCAACTTTATTTACCGAAGACCCACTCTTATCAAAATTACTTAACTCAAATGCATGTAGTTTACCGATAGTAGCATCTAAAAAAAATGACATGTTAGGTACAAACCTCAATTCATTGATTGTAGAGACTCGGATTGAATAAATAGGTAGAAGGGTTCTCAATAACTTACTTGTGACATCCTTCTCTTCAATAGTTCCTCCTGCTCCTTTGATTTGATTGACAATTTCCTTTAGTCATGTACTATACTGGGTTATGTTCTCTCCTTCATTCATCCTCATAGATTCAAGTTGTCCTCTTAAATTGTCCACTTTTTCTCTTTGTACATGTTCATCACCGCCATAAATAGATATAAGCTTAGACCACATTGCCTTTGTATCAATATAGCCTTCTAGATCATTAAACTCTGAGTCAGTCAATGCTAATGATATTTCAATCATTGCTTGAGTGTGTTCTTGCTTTGCCCTTATCTCTTCTATAGTCATCGGGTAGATGATCGGTGCAACATAATCATTCTCTAGATAGTATGTAGCATATTCTCCAATTCCTGATAGGTGCAACTTCATCCTTTTCTGCCATGTGGAAAAACTTGACTTGTTCAGCTTTGGGGCATCCCTCTTATACATCTTCAGGTCTTAACTCAGGTACCTTCAAACTTTTCTTCCGGAGTCCAAAGCTCTAATACCAATTGTAAAGTTCTGATGCCAATAGATAACAAGATGAGAGGGGGGGGTGAATCATACAAACTTAATCTTCCATAAAATCAACAGATTCAACCTCGGTAACTTATACTTCAGCAATATAACCAAAAACTGCTAAACATGCTAACTCATAAACACATAATCATCATAGCACATATAACACTAGATTTAATGTGGAAACCCAAATAGGGAAAAACCACTGTGGGATTTCAGACCCACTAAGAAATATACTCTTCTAGAGTATGCTTGGTTAAATGAAAATCCTGTTAAAGATTACAAACACATTGCTAGATGTGATCCGGTTAAAGGATTTCCCTCAGATCTATTAGGATCTTCACTTTGTTAGAAGTGACCTTGTCAAAGGATTTCAAACACTCAATTAGAATGTTACCTTGCTAGAGGATTTACAAATAAGACTGTTAGGTCCACTTAGTTAAGAGATTTTCTGTCACTTTATAAAATAACAGTAATAAAAATATATCTACAACTTCACATCTGAAATGCTAAAGAAGATTCTTATTTGGTCAACATTGTCTAGCCATAAGACTTATCTTGTCCCTCTGCTAGGCTCCCTACTCTGTTATTCAAATAGGTCTTCAAGCTTCTATGCTCGGTAATCACTATGTAGCATCCCTATGCTTACACTTGCCCGCATACATTGTTCATCAATAATTTCTTATTTATAAACAATTTGCTAACCGCTAAATCTCCTTGATCACATTTCCCATGATCAATCATAGCCATCAGATCTTCAATCTTGACTAGGTTCAATGTATCCTTCAATCTAAAAAACATTTTACTTCACCTAGGAACTTGCATTCCATCCTTGGAACTTGTGCTAGGTTAAGCGGTTCAATTTGTGTTGTAGATCTAGCTCCCGAATTTTCAAAGCCGTAGATCCTTAACAAATTTCTTGCATGTCATATCAATCATTTAATCAACTCCAGCTAATCAGCTTCCTTCATTAAATAATGCTTTCATTCCTTCAATGTTGTCTATCATAACTCGGTTGCAACTCAATAAATACTAAACTTCACTCGGTAGACATTCCGCCTTCATTAACCGATATCGATAACCTTAGGGTTTACCGACTAGGTTTCTTAGGGTTTACCAACTAGGTTCTTTGCTTGGTGACATAGTATAGTATTAACCTTACAATCAACAACATATGTAGGATATCAAAACAATCTAAACATCATGATCTCATTATTGTCTAACTCGGTAATAGTTGCCCATTGAATAAATTATTTCTCCCCTTATTCATCACATTCTTTCTATGTCTTTTACCAACATCTTAATTCTCTTCAAATCAATCTTCTCAAGATATGGCAACATCATACTGAATCAAAATATCAATTTCTTGACATCAATGACAAAATAATGTTATAAAGATAGTTATCATCCTTCTTCAGTTATATCAATAATCTTCAACAACCTTCTCAATATCCTTAATGGAATATCAATAATCTCCTTCTATTCAAATGCCAACACTGTCTTTAGGTTATCCTTCCTCATTCTCTCCACCTGTATATCCTCCTCTTCCCTCCTATATCTCTCGTTGGTAGCATTTAATCCCTACAACTCATCCTCCAAACTCCTATCCCTCACCCGAGCACCATCCCTCTCAGATATGACCCTATCGTACTCACCCCTCGACACTCCATCGTCTGCTGACCCCTAAACTTGTACCTGTACTGGTGCTCCCTCATCATGTACTTGTACATCCAAGATGTCCATCAATTGACCACCACCATCCCCTCCCTCTCCCTCTCCTCTAAGTTACCCAATCTATGCGAGTAGTGGTTGAACCCATAGTGGCACCGGTTGCCTCCCTTAGCCCTATCCTCTCCTCACCCCTCCCCTCCTTTGCCACTAGCCTCCATCCCCTCCCACTACCACTACTGCCCTATCTGTAGGACCCTCATGCTCTCCCCCTATGACCTCATCAATCAATGTTTGTATCTCCGTCTAGAACTCCAGGAATAGTGAGTTGCTCTGACAAGTGAGCCTCCCACTAGCCCCTATGTGTGTCAGTATTACCTGCGTAATCTCCCACCTCCCTCCGCTCATCCCATACCCTAGTGGCTGCACCCTCCAAACTCACTCAAACCTCCAAAGGGCTAATAGCCAACCCCCATGTCCCTGTCTCTTAAGTGATCCTCGGATATAATTGCTCAGGCTCCACTATATCCCAAATATCCCTGAACTACCGAGCCACCCAATGTGGCACATGGTTCTCAATGACATGCACAAATATGCCGAATAACCACATCTCTAACTATGCCTACTATAGCTACCAATATTCTCTCCACATCTCATAACCCAAATAGGGTCTCCATTTGAAGAACATCAACTCATCGAAGACCCTCCTCCAAAACCATATCTCTCCAAGTCTGGTGTAATGGAGCAGCCCACTGTATTGATCCACATAGGGGAACCATCGCCATTTGTCCTATGCCCCCACTGGTCATGCCACCGTGATATGCTACCATGCCCATATATGCAAGATAGTCACTCCTCCAGAAAGACTGATACTCTTGATACAAAACCAAATGCATGTCATGCTACAACTAACCTAGAATAGCCACTCCCCATGCATACTCCATACAATCGTGTACCATGTAGTACACACACTTTCTCCTTCCTATCGGGAAGCCATGACCACCAAGACTTGGTAACACATGTCTGATGATCAATCCACAAATAACAAGCACTGGGTGTAGAATATGCCTGATCCGAATCGCTTTCCCTAGATGCAACCATGTCCCATCCATGGGTAGCCTATCATACACACTTGATGAAGGTAGAACTATGTTGCATCTAACTAGTACTCAAGAATAATGCCATGAATGGGGATCTTCAAGATCCTCCAGACATCAAGTAAAGTGATAGAGACCTCTCTTGTAGGTAGGTGAAAGGTATAGGTCCTATTGTCCCATCTCTCCACTAATGTAGTCATCATGGTTGTATGAACCCTAATCCTTGGCCATTGATTGACAAAACCCAAGACAACCATGCTCAATATCTCCCTCTCATCTTCTCTCAACTACATGTATAGCCTCATGGTGGTCGACTAGTACACACATGATCAGAGTGGTCATCAATCCTCCCACACCCAGTTAATCCACTTCATTAGCTCTTATATTCTATTCTAATCCTCTCTTATTCTAGCCAATTATAGCCTATAACCTACTCCCAAGGCATCTATGTACCTTGTCGATCCTTTCAATCACCATTCACCCTATCATTTTCCCCCTCTCTACTCACCAAGAGAATGCATTGAATCATTCATGGGCACGTGCAGATCTCTAGATCTCTGCCCCCTATTGACTTTGTTGACCCATACTCGCACTGACCAACATGAGCGCATGTGCTAGCTGCGTACACCTGCTCCCATCCCCCTTTAGTTACCCTCAGCTCACATTCGCTTACACTAGGTGTAGGTGCACACACTAACCTAGGGTGATGGCAATGAAACAACGATCAACACCTCCACCACGCTACCCTTTTAAACCCTATTTTTAGCCCTAAAATTCATCCTAATCTACCAAATCACTGAGTGGGTCTAGGGTACGTTCTGGTGGGCCATACAAAGATGGTCTCTCATGTCATCAAACCCTCTCTACATGGTTCTCGTGAATAATAATGCATGCCATCTCTCTCTTCGAGGGATTTGTGCTCTCTATTCTCCCATAGGTTTATGTGACAATGACCTCTCCTAGGGTCGTGTGTGGCTTATATATGATAATATGATGAATCGATAAGAATCCAATCAACTACTGAGAGGGGGGGATGAATTAGTAGACATAAAACAAACTAAACTTTCACCAAACTTAATCCCAACTCATAAACCAACCACTGAACTAACCGGTTGAGACTCTGTAACAAAAACTGTTACTGCACTGTCACGCTTACTAGTTCACTAAAACATCAATGATACAATGTAACAAATCTGAAAATCATAAACCATTTAATCAAAATATTAAACCACTTTACTAATATTAGTAATAGCTCATTTCAGATCACTTTCGGTCATGTAAACATATCTAAGTGGCTTTATCAATTAAACATATTAACCATATCAAAACATATAACCACAAAATCATTCACCACTTGACACAATGATTTTTGACGTGGAAACCCAAATGGGAAAAACCATAGCGGGGATAAATACCCACAAGTATTCTGAACACTTCTAGAGTTCGTACATTTAGGAGCCAAGCCTTGTTAGAACCTCTACAAAAATTTCATGTTAGGAACATATTTGGTCAAGGACCACCCGGTTAAGGGATTGACTACAATACCCTGTTAAGGCAATATCCTATTAAGAGTAACCTCAATAGAGGATTTCAAATCCAAACTAATGGATCACCTAGTTAGAGGATTTAGAAAGTACCAAAACTATTAAATCTTAGCCAGTTAAGGGTTTTAACTATTGTAATTGTTAGAGAAAAACAAGGTCTTGATGATCTGGTAATAGCACTGCTCTTCTTAGTCAGATCCTTTTATGCTTCTGTCTGCCTTCAAAACATCCTACAGACACTCCTTATGGTTTGGCAATAGTCTCACTACCACACTTAACAAAATTACCAGCACAATTACAAACAACTCATCGATCTTAAGAAGAAATACAATAGGTCGGTAACACAACACAAAACCTAAGATCCCATAGAGATTACAAATATATCGGTTCAAACATGACCATTAGATTACATAGCAATCAACTGCACATTGTTCAAGACAACTTTGACTTCTCTTGGATCACCGCACATTGGATCCTATAACTCATCACGCGCTATTCACTTCATTCTATGCATTTGTTCATTCCCAAGATAAAATAGTTATCTCTATGTGCCAAAACCACTTTGAAACTTATCGCGTGCATCATGCATATGTGGCATCTCCATCTCCAATCACCATTTGATCATTGATCAACATAACCAATTCACCAAGCTCCATCGGTTAGGGTTTTGCATATCAATAGGTCAGGGTTACCGATTGATCACTCTGCTTGAAATACCAATACCGGTTTCCTTCACTTCTCTACTACCGGTTGCACTACTGCATCACTATTGGTTGCAATACAACTCCATTACCAGTTATTATTGACATCAATGACAACACTATAGTTTGATGGTATGATGAAAGAATAAGGATCTGGTCAACTACTGAGGGGGGGGGTGAATCAGTAGATAGAAAATTTGATAATAACTTCACCAATCTCAGAATCAATGTCTTAAAGTAAACTTGGAATTGACAAGTTAAACCACTTAACTATAAATACAATATCACCATCAGAATAAACCGGTTGACTGTTACAACATATTAACAGTAAACAACTTGAAACTTCACAAACATCTAAATACTTTACTGACATAAGTAAAACCTTATTTCATATTGCTGTCGGTTATCATGACTTATCAAAGTGAATTAAGTAGTTAAGAAAATCAACCATAATAAACATAACCACCAAAACATTCACCACTTGACACAATATTTTTGTTGTGAAAACCCAAATGGGAAAAACCATGGTGAGATGAGACTCACAAGATAACTATTTGAACTCTTTTGAAGTTTTCCCTATTAGGAGCCAACCCTCTTAAAGCTTTATAAAAAGTTCTGTTAAGAATAGATCCTGTTAGGGACCACCCAGTTAAGGGATTAACTATAATGCCTCTATAGAAGCAATACCCTATGAGGAGTAACCTCAGTAGAGGATTTGAAATCAAAGCTAGTGGACCACCTGGTTAGAGGATTTGAATAACATTAAGCTTGTTAGAGCTTACTCGGTTAGGGGATTTAACTGCGGTAATTGTTAGAAAACAATAGGAGTTTGCCGATCTATTTGAATAGCACTACACTAGCTTGTTCAGATTCTTTTCATGCTCCTATCTGCCTTTACACAAATTAAAAATACATCATCTAGTTTGGCAACCACACACTCAACTAAAAGTTTGCCAACTCTGAAACAAAACAACTCATCGACCTTATAAACAAGTCAATAGGTCGACAACACAACAAAAACCTAATTATCTCATAGAGATTACAAACAAGTCGGTTCAAGTATGACCCTTGGATTACATAACAATCTTTGCACATCATTCAAGAAAGCCTTGACCACTCCTTGATCACCGCTTCATTGAACTTAGTAACTCATCATGCACTTTACATTACATGCAATATACTTTCTCATTCCCTAGACAAAAACCATTATCTCAACGTGCCAAAAACACTTTGAAATTCTCTTCATACAATATGCATACATGTCATAATCATTACCGCTCATCATCAGATCATAAACCAATATAACCAATTCAATGAACTTAATCAGTTAGGGTTTATCAAATCAACATGAAGGGTTTACCAGTTCAACTCTTCATATACTTAGCAATACCTAGTTACAGTTCCCTTCACTAGCTCTTCTTACTGGTTACAAAACAACATTATAACAATATCATTACTGGTTAATTGACATCAATGACAACATAACATATCATTAATGCAATCTTCATGCAAATGCCAACAATCTCTCCCTTTAGCATTAATGGCAATACAAATATCAATACCATTGATTGCTGTGATTGTGAATAGGAATCCTGGTTTACATTTTACCATGTATTCTCCTTATTTTCAGCTTGTAGCTGGCTGTAGATCTTTTATTTATCAATCATACAAATCTTCTTCACATAATCACATAGTTCTTCTCCCCCTTTGACAATAATGCCAAATTGAAAATAAAACATGCAATGTCAAATTTCACTGTGCAACATCAACAACCTGCAACTTGATGGTCCCCCTATGGAATAACTCCACTTCTACACCAATCCTGCTATAAAATTCTGCAAGTAGCTCCGGGACTGATGTACTTTGCATCATGCTCAATTCACCTCATAAAGGGGTACAACCCCTAGCTAACTTCTAAGATACTCAAAAGTAGTCTTAGGCAGAGGTTTAGTAAAGATATCTGCAAGCTGCTCCTTGGTAGAAACATGCTCCAAGATCACATCTTTACTCTATACTTTTTCCCTCAATAAATGATACTTCAATTCAATATGCTTGGTTAGCGTGTGCAAAACAGGGTTCTTGGAAATATTTATGGCACTGGTATTGTCACAAAAGATCTTTACAGGTTCTGTAAACTTCATCTTGAAACCTTCCAAAATGTGCCTCATCTAGATAGCCTGGGTACAATTCATATAAGTTGCAACATGCTCAGCTTCAGTAGTAGACTGTGATATACAACTCTACTTTTTGCTACTCCATGAAACAAGTCTTCCTCCAAGAAAAAATACTCCACCAGTTGTGCTTTTCCTATCATCAACATTAACCACCCAGTCTACATCTGTATACACCTTCAAGTCAAAGTTACCTTCATATGGATACCATAATCCATAGTCAATAGTACCTTTCAAATATTTGAGTATCCTCTTGGTTGCTATCAAATGTGTTTCCTTAGGATTCTTCTGAAATCTAGCAACTAGACCAACTGCATGAGCTATATCCGGTTTGCTATGAACAACAAAGTGCAATTTTCCAATCATTGAACTATACTCCTTTTCATCAATAGATGTGGCTTCATCTTCCTTAGACAATTTACATCCTATAACCATTGGTATCCCAACTTGTTTACAGTCACTCATACCAAATGTCTTTAATACCTCTTCACATACTTAGGCTGTGTGATGAAAATACCACTCTCTATTTGCTGAACTTGCAAGCCTATGAATTTTTTTTATCTCTACTGCTAGAGACATTTCAAATTCACTTTTCACTTCATTTGCAAAGTTATTTCTCATGTCATCATTACCTCTAAATATGATATCATCCACAAACACTTCACTAACCAGTATCTTATCTCCTTCAGATTTGAGATATATGATGTTGTCTTCACTGGTTCTCTGAAAAGCTATCTTCATCAGGTGTGAATGAATCCTTTCATACCATGCTCTTGGTGCTTTCTTTAATCCATATAGTGCCTTGTGCAACTTACATAACATGTGTTTTTCATCATTCAGAGCATAGCCATCTGGCTGGTCAATGTATAATTCTTCTTCTAGTATTCCATTAAAAAATGTTGACTTCACATCCATTTGATATACTTTCAATCCCTTATATCTTGCAAATGCAAGTAAAGTTCTGACACCTTCCAGTCTAGCCACTAGTGCAAAAGTCTCACCATAATCTTCTCCTTCTTCTTGTGCATAACCTTTGCAAACCAATCTAGCTTTGTTTCAAATTACTACACCATCTTCATTCAGCTTGTTCCTGAATACCCACTTAGTACCTATCACATTTTTATTCACCGGTCTAGGTACTAGGGTCCATGTATTTTTCTTCTCAATTTGATCAAGCTCCTCCTCCATAGCTTTGACCCAATGATCATCTCCAAATGCTTCCTTAGCAGTTCCAGGCTCAATAGTGGAGATCATGTAAGAATTCTCTCTAATTCTTCTTCTAACACTCCAATATCCTTATCTCCAATAATCTGGTCAGGATTGTGATTGAGTCTCACATACCTCAGAATAACATGATCATTATCATCATCTTCTTCCACATCTAACTATTCTGGTTGAACTGGTACAACAACATTCTCTTCCCCAGTTTCAGGTTTCACAGGTTCTGGTTCCAAAATTAAAATGTAAGGATCTTCATCCTTTTTCCCCACACTAGTTTCTCCTGAGACTTCAGGATACTCATCCACTCAAACATCAACACTCTCAATGATTCTCTATGTCTGGTTGTAACATTTGTAGGCCTTACTCTTGGTGGAATAACCAAGAAATATACCTTCATCACTTTTAGCCTCAAACTTGCTAACATAGTCACCTCTTTTAATAAAACATTTTCTGCCAAATATTGAAATAACTGACATTAGGTGATCTACCATACTAGTATTCATAAGGAGTCTTATCCTTACCTCTTTCTACCAAAATCCTATTCATAGTGTAGACAGTTGTGCTGATAGCTTCTCTCCAAAATGTTTTTGCTACACCTCCTCGTATCAACATCATTCTAGTAGGTTCAACAATTGACCGATTGTTCCTCTATGCAATACCATTCTGTTGTGTTGTCTTAGTGCAGAAAGCTATCATTTGATACAATTTTCTTCACAATATCTAGTGAATTCCTCATAAGTAAATTCACCACCTTGATGAGTCCTCAGAAACTTTATCTTCTTACCACTCTCCTTTTCAACTAAGGCCCTGAATGCCTTGGACTTACTAAATTCTTATATTTTATCCTTCAAGAATGTGACCCTCATCATTCTTGAGCAATCATCAGTGAACATCATAAAATATCTGTCACCTTGAATACTTTTAATCCTTATTGGTCCACAAAGGTCTGTATGAACCAAATCTAATAGATGTTCTGCTGAAAAAGATTTGCTCTTGAAAGTGGAGGATGCCGTCTTTCCCAATTGACATTCCTTACATAGAGCATTAACTGGTTTGTCCAACTGAGGCAAACCTCTAACTATCTTGGACTTACTCACTTTAACAATGTTATCAAAATTTATATGACAAAATCTCCTATGCCAAAGCCAACTATCTTCTACTTGAGCAATTAAATAGTTGTTGACTTTAGGATTCAGGTGAAACAGGTTACCATTAGTTTGCTTGCCGGTTGCAATTAGTTCACCTTTTCTCCTATAGATTTTGCACATACCATTATTAAAATCCAATGGGTATCCTCTGTCATTGAGTTGAGCAACACTCAAAAGATTGTACTTTAGACCTTCAACCCAGTAGACATCATTTGCAATTCTCTTACCATTAAGAGAAATAGTTCCCTTACCTTTAACCATTCAAGGTGAGTCATCACCAAATCTTACAACTCCACCATCAAATTCCTTCAAAGAAATAAATTTTCTCTGGTCACCTGTCATATGATGTGAACAAACACTATCAATGATCCAATAATCAAAATTATCCATGTGAGAAACTAAAGCCTTTTGATCAGATGTCTCCTCTTTAATGGCTACAAAAAAAATGTCTTCATTAGACAATTTACATCCTGTAACCATTGGTGTCTCAACTGGTTTACAATCACTCATACCAAATGTCTTTAATACCTCTTTCACATATTTAGACTGTGTGATGAAAATACCACTCTCCATTTGCTGAACTTGCAAGCCTATGAAATTTTTTATCTCTCCTACTAGAGACATTTCAAACTCAGTTTTAATTTCATTTGCAAAGTTATTGTTCATGTCATCATTACCTCCAAATATGATATCATCCACAAACACTTCACTAACTAGTATCTTATCTCCTTTAGATTTGAGATATATGTTGCTATCTTCATCAGGTGTGAGTGAATCCTTTCATACCATGCTCTTGGTGCTTTCTTTAATCCATATAGTGCCTTGTGCAACTTACATACCATGTCTTTTTCATCATTTAGAGCATAACCATCTGGTTGCTCAAAGTATACTTCTTCTAGTATTCCATTCAAAAATGTTGACTTCACATCCATTTGATATACTTTGAATCCCTTATGTCCTACAAAGGCAAGTAAAGTTATGACACCTTCCAGTCTAGCCACTAGTGCAAAATTCTCACCATTATCTTCTCCTTCTTCTCGTGCATAACTTTTGAAAACCAATCTAGCTTTGTTTCGAACTACTACACCATCTTCATTCAGCTTGTTCTTGAATACCCACTTAGTACCTATCACATTTTTATTCACCAGTCTGGGTACTCAGGTCCATGTATTTTTTCTTCTCAACTTGATCAAGCTCCTCCTCCATAGCTTTGACCCAATGATCATCTCCAAATTCTTCCTTAGTAGTTCTAGGCTCAATAGTGGAGATCATGCAAGAATTTTCTCCAATTCTTCTTCTGGTTAACACTCCAACATCCTTATCTCCAATAATCTAGCCAGGATTGTGATTGAGTCTCACATACCTCAGAATAACATGATCATTATCATCATCTTCTTCTAAATCTACCTATTCCGGTTGAACTGGTACAACAACATTCTCTTTCCCAGTTTCAAGTTTCATAGGTTTTGGTTCCAAAAATAAAATGTAAGGATCTTCATCCTTTTTCTCCACACTAGTTTCTCTTGAGACTTCAGGATACTCATCCACTTGAACATTAGCGCTCTCAATGATTCTCTATGTTTGGTTGTAACATTTGTAGGCCTTAATCTTGGTGGAATAACCAAGAAATATACCTTCATCACTTTTAGCCTCAAACTTGCTAACATAGTCACCTCTCTTAATAAAACATTTGCTGCCAAATATCTTGAAATAACTAACATTAGGTGATCTACCATACCAGTATTCATAAGGAGTCTTATCCTTACCTCTTTTTACCAAAATCCTGTTCATAGTGTAGATAGTTGTGCTGACAGCTTCTCTCCAAAATGTTTTCGCTACAGCTCCTTGTATCAACATTGTTCTAGCAGGTTCAACAAGTGATCAGTTCTTCCTCTCTGCAATACCATTCTGCTTTGGTGTCCTTAGTGCATAAAGCTGTCATTTGATACCATTTTCTTCACAATATCTAGTGAATTCCTCAGAAGTTAATTCACTACCTTGATCAGTCCTCAGACACTTTATCTTCTTACCACTCTCCTTTTCAGCTAAGGCCCTAAATGCCTTGAAATTATTAAATGCTTATATTTTATCCTTCAAGAATGTGACCCACATCATTCTTGAGCAATCATCAGTGAAGATCATAAAATATCTATAACCTTGAATACTTTTAGTCCTTATTGGTCCACAGAGGTCTGTATGAACCAAATCTAACATATGTTCTACTAAAAAAGATTTGCTCTTGAAAGTTGAGGATGACATCTTTCCCAACTGACATTCCTTACAAAGAGCATTAATTGGTTTGTCCAACTGAGGCAAACCTCTCACTATCTTGGACTTACTCACTTTAACAATGTTATCAAAATTTATATGATAAAATCTCCTATGCCAAAGCCAACTATCATCTACTTGAGCAATTAAATATTTGTTGACTTTAGGATTTAGGTGAAATAGGTTACCTTTAGTCTTCTTTCTGGTTGCAATTAGTTCAGATTTGCTCCTATAGATTTTGTGCATACCATTCTTAAACTCCAATGGGTATCCTTTGTCATTGAGTTGAGCAACACTGAAAAGATTGTTGTTTAGACCTTCAACCCAGTAGACATCATCTACATTGCTCTTCCCATTAAGAGAAATAGTTCCCTTACCTTTGACCATGCAGGGTGAGTCATTACCTTATCTTACAACTCCACCATCAAATTCCTTCAAAGAAATAAATTTGCTCTGGTCACCTTTCATATGATGTGAAAAAACACTATCAATGATCCAATAATCAAAATTATCCATGCAAGAAACTAAAGCCTTCTGATCAGATGTCTCCTCTTTAATGGCTACAAACAAAATGTCTTCATTAGCATCACCCTCATATTCCTCATCAGTGATACCACCATCAACTGCAATAAGACAATCTCTTTTGCCTTTTCCCTTGGACTTCTTGCATTTCTGTCGCTTGTGCTCATTATCACCATTAGATTAGTTAGCTGCAATGTGTCCAATCTTGTTGCATGCAAAACATTTCAAAGGTAATTTACCTTTGTATTTACTAGTACCTTCGGGAAACCACTTGGCCAACAATGCTTCAAGCTTAATCAAACTGTCTTCATCATCAACTTCTCTGGTGGATCTAGATTCATTATTGTGACTAGCATCTCTACTTTTCCTCATAAATGGGTTAGAAACTGAAGCTCTAAATGTAGACTCAAATTTCTGAACACTACCATCATAACCATTTAATTAAAAAGTAGTAAGCTTACCAATGATGGAGTCAAGGGTTACCTTAGTTTTCTCAATTGACTTTAGCTCTTGAATGGCTATAACTCGGATAGCGTAGACCAGTAGCAGGGTTCTCAACACCTTACTAACTACTATGACATCTTCCACTTTACCACCAACACTCTTGATCTCACCAACTATCTCTTTTATCCTTTGACCATACTGTTGTGTATTCTCACCTTCAGCCATCCACATGTCATCAAAATTTCCTCTTAGACTCTCTTCCTTGGCAATCTTCACATGTTCATCACCGCTATAAATCTATTCAAGTTTCTTTGATACCTCATATGTAGTCTCCAGACCATGGACATTTACATACTTTTCATCAAATAAAGAACTGATAATAGCCTCTAGTGCTTGATTGTTTTCTTGTTTCTCTTTATTCTGATTATTAGTCATAATCCCACTAGGTGCAACATATTGAGTACCAAAATGTTCCCCATATTGAATTCCTAGACTCTTGATATAAATTTTCATTCTATCACTCCATATTCTATAGTTCTCTCTATTAAACTTTAGACCTTCCTTCTTCATCATGTTCTACAAGATCTTTACCTCAACCTATTAGGCTTGGACCTTAATGGACCTGAGAAGCTCTGATACCAATTAATGGTATGATGAAAGAATAAGGATCTGGTCAAATATTGAGAGGGGGGTGGGGGTGAATTAGTAGATAGAAAAACTGATAATAACTTCACCAATCTCAGAATCAACCTCTCAAAGTAAACTTAGAACTGACAAGTTAAACCACTGAACTATAAATGCAATATCACCATTAGAATAAACCGGTTGACTGTTACAACAAATTAATAGTAAACAACTTGAAACTTCACAAACATCCAAATACTTTACTGACATAAGTAAAACCTTATTTCACATTTCTACCCTTTATCATGACTTGTCAAAGTGGATTAAGTAGTTAAGCAAATCAACCATAATAAACATTCACCACTTGACACAATATTTTTGACATGAAAACCCAAATGGGAAAAACCACGGTGAGATGAGACTCACAAGATAACTCTTTGAACTCTTCTGAAGTTCACCCTATTAGGAGCCAACCATGTTAAAGCTTTAAAAAAGTCCTGTTAAGAACAGATCCTATTAGGGACCACCCGGTTAAGGGATTGACTATAATGCCTTGTTAGAAGCAATACCCTGTGAAGAGTAACCTCCGTAGAGTATTTGAAATCCAAGTTAATGGACCACTTGGTTAGAGGATTTGAATAACACTAAGCTTGTTAGAGCTTACCTGGTTAGGGGATTTAACTGCTGTAATTGTTAGAAAATAATAGGAGTTTGTTGATCTATTTGAATAGCACTACACTTGCTTGTTCAGATCCTTTTCATGCTCCTATCTACCTTTACACAAACTACAGATACATCATCTGGTTCAACAAACACACACTCAACTAAAACTTTGCCAACTCTGAAACAAAATAACTCATAGATCTTATAAACAAATAAATAGGTCGGTAACACAACAAAACTTAATTCTCTCATAGAGATTACAAACAATTCAGTTCAAGTATGACCCTTGGATTACATAACAATCTTTGCACATCATTCAAGAAAGCCTCAACTGCTCCTTGATCACCGCTTCATTGAACTCAGTAACTCATCACACACTTTGCATTACATGCAATATACTTGCTCATTCCCTAGACAAAAACTATTATCTCAACGCACCAAAAACACTTTGAAACTCTCTTCATACAATTTGCATATGTGTCATACTCATTACCAATCATCATCAGATCATAAAATAATATAACCAATTCACCAAACTTAATCAATTAGGGTTTATCAAATCAATAGGTAGGGTTTACCGATTCAACTCTTCATATACTTAGCAATACCCAGTTACAGTTCCCTTCACTAGCTCTTCCTACCGGTTACAAAACAACATTATAACAATATCATTACCGATTAATTGACATCAATGACAACATAACATATCATTAATGCAATCTTCATGCAAATACCAACATAGTTCATCAATGAAATGTTCATGCAATGCCAACAATCTCCCCCTTTGGCATTGATGGCAATACAAATATAAATACCCTTTTGAATGTGATGATTGAGAGTAATGCACATACAAAGGGATAGGAATCCTGGTTCACATTTTTCATCTACTCTGTCTTCAGCTGGTACTAGCTATCAATCATATATAGTTCTTCTCTTCATCAATCATCCAGTTCTTCTCTCCCTTTGACAACAATGCCAAAGTGAATACCAATATTAGCTAGGTAACCTTTCCATACTTCACCGATCTTCAACAACGATCTACAACTTGTTGCTCCCCTTGTGGAATAGCTCCATTCTACACCAATCCTACTTCGAGATTTTCAATAAGCTCTGAGACTGATATCTTCCACATCGGCTAATTGAATTCATGTAGGGGTACAACCCCTAGCTTACCTCTAAGATACTCAAAAGTAGCCTTAGGTAAAGGTTTAGTGAAGATATCCGCTAGCTGTTCCTTAGTAGATACATGCTCCAAGGACACATGTTTACTCTGCACTTTGTCTCTGAAGAAATGATATTTCAGCTCAATATGTTTGGTTCTAGCATGCAACACCGAGTTCTTTGAAATGTTTATTGCACCGGTGTTATCACATAAAATCTTTACCGGTTCAGAAATTTTCAACTTGACACCTTCCAGAATGTGTTTCATCCAGATTGCCTGGGTACAATTCATATATGTTGCAACATATTCAGCTTCTGTAGTTGATTGTGATATAAAACTTTGTTTCTTTCTTCTCCAAGATACAAGCCTTCCTCCAAGAAAGAATTCTCCTCCAGTTGTACTCTTCTTGTCATCAACATTTCCTACCTAGTTTGCATCTGTAAAGAATTTTAAATCAAAGTTACCTACATATGGATACCATAATCCATAATCAATTGTGCCTTTCAGATATCTAAAAATTATTTTAGTTGCTACCATGTGTGTCTCCTTAAGACTTTTCTTAAATCTAGCAACTAATCCAACTGCATGAACAATATCCGGTCTGCTATGGACAACATAATGTAGTTTGCCTATCATTGACCTGTACTCCTTTTCATCCACTGATGTAGAATCATCCTCCTTAGATAGTTTACATCCTATAACTTGTTGGGACTCATAAAATTTGAGTCAAGTTTTGAGGCCCATTTTGAAATTTTGCATCTGCACTTTCAATTGACCACCTAATCTCATTCAGATAGGCCTACTTTGAGGGCATGTAAAATGGAGCCAGTTAATCATCAAGAGGTAAAGCTTTGAAATGTGTCCTATACCTTTCATCTGGCCTATGAAGTATTTTTTAACTTTCAGAATTCAGTTTGGATCAATTTATCATGTACCCATTTCAAGGGGTGAGTTGAAAGTGTATCTTAGGTACAAATTTAGATTTTATTAAGTGGCCTACTTTGAGCGCCTATAAATTTTGCCCGGTTGATTGTCATGGTGAATTTCAAAGTGGATTGAATTGTATGCATATAAGTGTGCCTCCATGCCAAGTTTTAGGTATTTATGAATCCATTTGATTAGTTTTCCAAGATGATCTTTTTTGCCACTCATTCAGTTTTCTGGATTTTCATTTCTACATTAGTTAAAGTGGCTATTTCCATGAGCGCACTATTTGCACCCAGTCTGCTTCCTGGTCGAACTGAGAATTCAAAGGTCTTCTCTGTACTTTAAGGTAATTATTCCTTGGATTTGGGGGTCTACAGAGATCGTTTGATATTTTTAAGAAAGGCACTTTGAGTTCCCTGCGCTTTGGTTTTATCAGGTTCATAGTGCTGACAAAGCCATTAGGTCATCTTTGACCATTAATATTTCTTCACTTGGGATTCATTTCGAGAAACAACTAGGTAGAGTTAATGTTTGTATATCAGAGTACATGTCTGTCAGTTTGCAAAGTCCAGAAAGGTGTTTTGACTAGTTTGAAAAATACGTCTTTGGGATTGTAGCGTCGTAAAATTATGACACTTGCAATTTCAACTGCATTTGGGTCTTCATGATGGTGGTGCAACGTTGAACCTAAATGGAGACCCTGAAACCTATTTGCGACATCAAAAACTGCATCTTTTCTGCACCTTGGCCTGATCCTCCTTGCACCCTGCTGTCCCGGGAGGTGGGACCATGGCGCCTAGCGCCCTGGTCCCCGGCCCTATTTTGGGCCCGGTCTCTTGTTGGGCATTGGGTCTTCAAGTTTGCAATTTGGAAAATAATGTTCCTAGGTCGGCCTAAGGTCGGAAAAATCAGTCTTCTAACCCTAATTGACAAGTATATAAACTACATTTCCCCTCCCATTTGAGAGAAAAAAAAGAAGAAAAAAGGAGGAAAAACATATGCGTACAAGAGGCGGAAGCGATAAGCAAACATTAAAACATTCAAGCATTCCTTCAAGCAATTGAGCATTCTAGGTCTCCATTCAAGGCTAGGTGTTGCATTCAAGACAAGGATTCAACCATTGAAGAGGAGATCTCATACAACATACAACATACAACATACAACATCATTACACCTTCGCATGTAAGAATACAAACATTCTTACAACAAGGTATCAGTACTTGATTACATTACAAACATTTACGTTTACAACATTCTCATTTCTTGGTTAATTCCAAAACTAGGGTTTGACCTGAAGGCAAACCCCTAATCCCTAACCCCCCAATCGTCCTCTCTTTTCTATGTGTAGGTTGCAGGTACGCAGCTGTAATTGAAGATCTGGAATCCTTGTGCAGAGACGAACAGATCCCCCTTCGTTTCGCAGATTTTTCGGAGGACCGTGTGCACTCCGGGCACCATCATCCCGTCAACTTTTACTCAAACTTGCAGGACAGCATCATCTCAACATTTTACTGCTAATTCTAGGTCCATAGCTTCATCCCATGTCTGTATCTCCATCTACAAGCGAATCTTTCTTACTTTTACACACATTCCTAGTTCAATCCTTCTATCTACATTCTTTACAAAAGAGGGTATCCTTGCTGTCTCAACCCTTGAAACTCATTTAGAATTCAATCTTGCATTGTGTGGGATTGGATCTTGTGAGTTTCAACCCCTCTTTTGAATGTAAAGTCTCTCCTAAGTGAAAACCGTCAATCCTAGTGACCTCCTTTCTCTCTCTTTGGAGTGGGGGGAACACCTAGGGTTCGATTTTCTGCTTCACATTTTGGTGAACCCGACGTGAACATCCTAAGTCTGATTTTTCATGGTTAGATCTAAAAAATTTGCTTCCTTAATTACATTTCCATGTTTGATCTTTTGCAAAAGTTTAGAGGTTGATTGCATAAAAACCCTAAATTTTCTTTTTAGTAATTGAGCTTGTGAAATGTTTAATTGTTAATGCTTGTTTTAGATCTACCCTTCTATTGCAAATTATCAATTCATATTTGTGCTTTAATTCTGAAAATTAAGTGGTTAAGTGTCAAAACCCTAATTTTTAAAACTCTCTTGATTCAACCTTTGACCGATAATTTCACTGATCAGAACACCTCCAAATCGGCTGTAACTTTGGATTCTGCAACAAAATCATAATATCTTTCATCCCTGAAAATTTTGAAAAAAGTTGTGAGGACCGTGTGCACCCCAAGTGCCATCATCCCTGACATTTTTTTTGAAATTTCGGGAGCTAGATCTTACTGTATTTTTTTGCTAAAATCCAGAATCTTGGCTGATTTCATCAATTCTAACACATTCAAAATTAAAGTCAAAGTTGGTCTAGTGATTGCTTGGATTAAGGCTTCTAATCATTCAAAAATTGTTGAAATTGAAATTTTGTGTCAAAATCGTGTTTCTTACTGTCCTAAATCTGAAAAGTGTGTTGGCATTCATTCGAAGTTTCAGTGCTTTATTCAAATTTTTGCAATTTGTGGCTTTTGAAATTAAGTGTTTAATTGCAACAACTTTGATTTCCGCTTTCAAAATTGAATTTTGCATGAAATTAAGTCAACTTTTAAATTTCAAAGCTTGCATTGCTTTTAGTATTCCCTCTAAAATCATAAAATTCAAAATTTCAGTTTCCCTCTCTTTTTCAAAATTCAATTTTTGCATTTTTCAACAATCTTGGTAGGGTTCAATTTTGAGATTGCAACTTTAATTTGGCCTATCTACAGATCGTAAAATCACTCAATTTTTTCAGATTAGCTTTAAAATCATCATAACTTTCATCCCTGAAAATTTTGAAAAAAGTTGCGAGGACCATGTGCACTCCGTTCGCCATGGTCCCTGACATTTTTTCTGAAATTTCGAGAGATTGTCGTGATTGCATTTAATAGCTTAAATCTAGGAGATTGACTAATTTTATTGAAATTTGCTACCTCTAAATTTGAAAATAAATTCAAAATTCAAAATCTTCTCTCTTTCTCTAGTGCATGAGTTTTACAACAATAAGCCCTACTTACACTATTCCCGTTAGACGAAGCCTTAGAATTAAGTCTTTCCAAGGTTTAATTACCGAGGAGATGGAATCTAATTTGAATGGCCCTTTTAACGAGGACATGGGTAATTCCTCTAATCCTCTTAATGATGAAGAAGCTCTCCATGAGGTTTCTGTAGAACAACTTTCAAAATTGGATAACCAATTTGATGATTTTCAGCAATGGATGTCTCACGAATACCCCGATAGTCAAGCTCTTTCATTAATTGAGGGTCTAAAACGTATGGTTCAAAGTGATAAGAATGGAATTGATATTTTACGTAGTATTGCACACATCATGGATTCGAATGTGATGCCTATGAAGATTTGTGCTGAAACTTTAGGTTATACACAACCTCCTACTCAAGTCAATCATTCTATTCCTTTGACAACTTCTGTTGCTAGTATACCTACTTTTACATCAAACATAATGACTACTTCAATACAAAACATTCCACCTATGATCACCAGTCATGGGGGCAATCCTTCCTCTTCAATCAACCCTCTTCCTTCATTCAATCTGACTTCTTCATTCATTCCTTCAATGAGTGTCCCTATTACATCTCCACAAATGAACATGACGCAAGGGGGCAATTCATTCAACCATTCCATTCCTCCTTATAGTGCTCCTTTTTTCCAATCATCTCCTATGACTAACCATCATAGTGTCCCGCCACCTTACTCTCAATCAATACCTTCTTTCAATAACATAATACCTCCATCGCAATCTAACATGTCTAATATGAACTCTTCGACTGAAGTGACCATTAACAATCTTGCACAAACTGTCTCTTCTTTATAGCAACAAATTGCCTCTATGAACCAATCTAAGTTTAGTGTGCCCATATTTGATGTTGCGAGCCCACTTTCTCTTGACATTGTTCAAGCTATCCCCCCTAAGCATGTTGAAATCCCACAATTGGAGCTTTATAATGGTAAAGGTGATCCTCTAACACATGTTAAGACCTTTCAAACAATATGTACCGATTTTGCTCATGACCAAAGGTTGCTTACAAAACTGTTTACTAGAACATTACGAGATAAGGCTCTACAATGGTATTGCTCGTTGCCTTCCTATTCTATTACTTCTTTCCAACAACTTGCAAATTCTTTTATTCAACAATTTCAAAACAATATAAGTCCTAAAGTTACTTTGATTGATTTAATGCATTGTAAACAAGGTGTTAAAGAAAAAGTGATTGATTTCATTGGTAGATATAAGCATTTGTGTGCTCAAATTTCTTTTCCAGTACCTGACAATGATATTCAAAGAATCTTTATTTCTAATTTACAAAAAGATATTAGAGAAAAACTTTTGTTTTCTGAGTTTACTTCTTTCCAACAGTTGTGTGCAACTCTTCACAATTATCAACTGACTGTTAGTCAAATGGAACAAGCAAATCCTATGGCTCCGAGTGATAAGGGTGATAGTAGTCAACAACCATTTGGGAAGTTTAAACCGAACAGAGGGTTCATCAAGTTCAATGAAAACATCACCAACAACAATGTGAATGTAGCATCAGGTGTGCCTCCTATTTCTAAGTTTTTCAAGAAAGAAAGAAAGTTTACTCCTTTGAATGAATCATTGCATAGAATTATGAATAAGTTATTGGAACAAAATGTGCTTACTCTCCCTCCTATAAAGCAAATCAATCCTACAAAGATTAATTCACCCTATTTTGATAACAAATATTTTTGTCAATTTCATCGTCAAACTGGGCATGATACTGAAATTTTTTTTGCTTTAATGGGTAAAATTCAAGATTTGATTGATAATAATACTATCTCTGTTTCAGGCATGAATGATAAAGGCAACACATCTGTAGCTCTTCCTAACCAAAATCTTAACATTTTTACTAATCCATTACCTTCTCATACCTCTAATGTGATTGAGACTAATGATTCCTCTTTCTCACCTGATGGTCTTGTGTCTATGACTCCGAATGTGATTAACTTTGTAGAGCAGTAGAAAATCCCTAAAGAACCTTCCATCACATTTGATTCTAGTGGAACTATCAGGGCACCTGATGGTCCTTTATATATAGTTGCAAAAGTCAAGAATACACCTTGCCGTGGAGTGCTTATTGATCCTTCTTGCATGGTTAATGTCATTACTGAAGAATTTCTTTTTACTTTGCAATTGAATCAAGTGATTTATGACAAAACAAATGTGGTTGTGAAATTATTTGATGCATTTTCTTCTCCTGCAATTGGTTCTATTACATTACCTATTGAGGTCCATAACAAATCTCTTGACGTGAGCTTTGCTATTATTCCATCATCCAAACAATTTCGTGTGAAGCTAGGCTATCCTTGGTTATCTTCCATGAAAGCTATTGCTTCTCCTATTCACAAGTGTTTGAAATTTCCCCATAATGGTGAAGTTGTTACTATCAATCATAGTCTCTTTAAACCAGCTGAAAGAACTTCTAGCGTTCCTATTGATTATTTTTGGCCTAAACAATTCCAATCTCTTCCACCGTGAAGTGATCATCTTTTCAAATCTTATCAAAAGTGGAAAAAAGATATGATCCTATCTCTAAGTGAACCTTGAAAACCCAAACTTGATATTCCTATCGTTCTTGAGAAGGAAGTTCTTCCTTTGAAAGATAAAACTAATGTCTTTCCTCAAGAAGATTACCAACCCATTCCTATGGATGTGACTATGTCTATGTCTAATAAACCTTCTAAAAGTAGACCTATACCTCCTCATCATGATGGACTTGGTCTCCTTCCTAAACCAGATATTCCTTCTTTATATGGAGTAGTTCCTCCTCCTTCCTCTTATAAAAAGAAGAGACCTTCCTCTTCTCCTATTATCCAATCTAAGAGACCACAACCTAAACACCCAAGTGATAAGGATGAGAACATTCCTCCTCCTCAATCTTCTCCACTTCCTACTAAGACTAGACGAAATCGTTCTACGCGTGAACGTCGATGAAAGCATCATCTTAGAGCTCGTGTAGCTGCTTCTCAAACTTTACAATCCCCAAAAACACCTTCAGCTAGTATTATTCTATTTTCTCCTCAGCCAAAAATTGAGCCAAAATCTCCTAAGCATAAGATGCATGATGGTTTTGATCCTGTGCAAGTTAAAGATCCTATTTTTATAAATCTTGATGATGATATAGATGAAAATGTTATTCATGATGAAAATGTTACTCCTCTTTCTTCTGATAGTGAATATGAATATGTTGATATTGATAACCATTTATCTAACAAATTTTCTAAAGCACTTATCCTAGCTCCTAGACAAGAACAACGTGGCTTGGAACATGAACATAGCCCTTGTTTGGATCTTGTGATAGCTCCATCTGCTATGTTAGATGTTCCTCCTCTAGCATGTTTCCTGCCTTCCTGAAATATTGATCAGCAAGATCGGGGGGTGGATGACGTGCTAGACTAGTTCATTAGCATAGCAGACTCTCTCCTCCTCTCTTTTGTTACTTCTTCTATGTGTTATTCTCATTCTTCTATTTGTTGTCCTTAGTGTTGTCTACTTGAGGATGATGCAAAGCATTGAGATCTCTTTTGGTCTCTCTCATGTTGACTCAAAAGACACATGTGTTCCTTTCTTCTAGGTGACCTTCCTTGATTGGGGAATGAAGAAAAATTATGCATACATACATATGATATACATGAATTATCATACAGCATACTGACCCCAAGGAAAGCGAAGTCACCTCGTGATTTGTGTTATGTGTCTATTATCCTTGGGTTTATCTCACACTTGGGGGCTAAATCTTTGTGATAACATGCTCCTTTCTCTTCTCATTTCTTATGTGTATCACTACCTTAAAGCAATCACCCCCGATGAGGCATGTGCGATTGCTTTAACGTAGGGGGCATACACTCCGTTCATATCTCTTCAAGATTCTTGAAAATTTCTTGGCAAACTTAGCTTTGCCTTGAAAATTTTTGGTATGTTTCTTGCATGACTCATAATGAGGGAACCTTACTACTGACAGTCATGATTCTCCCTCATGATCTTCCCTTTTACTTTGTCAATCGAAGTCATAAGATCCTTAGTCCACTGGTGGCTTGGTGTATCTTGCCTCCTTGACGTGGTGAAAGTCTTTCAATGTTGTTTCCTTGTACTTTACCGGAAGTATGGGCGTACGCTTATACTCCCACTAAAGTGGGGGCTAAATGTAGCATCATAAAATTGTGACACTTGAAATTTCAACTGCATTTGGGTCTTCACGATGGTGGCGCAATGTTGAACCTGAATGGAGACCCCGAAACCTGTTTGCGACATCAAAAACTACATCTTTTTTGCACCTTGGCTTGATCCTCCTTGCACCCTTCTGTCCCGAGAGGTGGGACCATGGCGCCCAACGCCTTGGTCCTTTAGGACCATGGCACCTAGCACCCTGGTCCCTCAAGACGTTGGCACCCAACGCCCTGGTCCCTGGCCCTATTTTAGGCCCAGTCTCTTGTTGGGCATCGGGTCTTCAAGTTTGCAATTTGGAAAATAATGTTCCTAGGTCGGCCTAAGGTCGGAAAAATTAGTCTCCTAACCCTAATTGACAAGTATATAAACTACATTTCCCCTCCCGTTTCAGAGAAAAAAAAGAAGAAAAAAGGAGGAAAAACATATGCGTACAAGAGGCGGAAGCGATAAGCAAACATTAAAACATTCAAGCATTCCTTCAAGCAATTGAGCATTCTAGGTCTCCATTCAAGGCTAGGTGTTGCATTCAAGACAAGGATTCAACCATTGAAGAGGAGATCTCATACAACATACAACATACAACATCATTACACCTTCACATGTAAGAATACAAACATTCTTACAATAAGGTATCAGTACTTGATTACATTACAAACATTTACATTTACAACATTCTCATTTCTTGGTTAATTCCAAAACTGGGGTTTGACCTGAAGGCAAACCCCTAATCCCTAACCCCCCAATCATCCTCTCTTTTCTGTGTGTAGGTTGCAGGTACGCAGCTATAATTGAAGATCTAGAATCCTTATGTAGAGACAAACAGATCCCCCTTCATTTTGCGGATTTTTCGGAGGACCCTGTGCACTCCGGGCGCCATCGTCCCATCAACTTTCACTCAAACTTGCAGGACAGCATCGTCTCACATTTTACTGCTAATTCCAGGTCCGTAGCTTCATCCCGTGTCTCTATCTCCATCTACAAACGAATCTTTCTTACTTTTACACACATTCCTAGTTCAATCCTTCTATCTACATTCTTTACAAAAGAGGGTATCCTTGCTGTCTCAACCCTTGAAACTCATTTAGAATTCAATCTTGCATTGTGTGGGATTGGATCTTGTGAGTTTCAACCCCTCTTTTGAATGTAAAGTCTCTCCTAAGTGAAAACCGTCAATCCTAGTGACCTCCTTTCTCTCTCTTTGGAGTGGGGGGAATACCTAGGGTTCGATTTTCTGCTTTATAGGGATTAAATGCGAAAATGTGGTGCAGGCGCTTGAAAGTCATGAAACTCAGTTTAATGATCAGAAAATGGAACTGATCAAAAAATGGTGTTGATCAATTCCAAAGGTATGTTTAAGGTTTGTGAGGCATTTTGAAGGTCAGTTACATGAAAACGAATTTTTTTTAGTTGGACCCACTTTGGGGCCCGACTTGGCTCATGCTCATGCATTGATTTTATTGGCGACTTGGTTCACTAGGAGAATTTCAGAATTTTTTAAATGTTGATTGTGATCATGAGACATGTCATAAGAGTTCAAGATGCTAATAGAAATCCAGGAAATTTCAAATTGGCGAGTTGAATGCCAAATCCTCCTTCAACAATAGAGAAGAGACATTTAAAAAATGCACCTGGCAAGTGGAGTTTTTGGAAGGGTTTTAAAACTTTCAAAATGCAATTGGTAGCCATAATGTCAATTATGGCTATAGTTTTTGGAAGGACTTAGAAACCTCTAGGCAAATGGAAGGAAAATAGTGTTGCATAGAGTGGGGTTGGCAAACTTTTGAAACTCCAGGCAAATTCAATTAGTAGATGTAAAACTTAATTCCAATTTCTTTGTCAGTTCCCCTGATGTGAGTATGGCATTAAGGAGTTGGAAAGGCATAGAAACTTTTAACAAATGCAATTGGCATATTGAAATGCCTTTCCTTTGCCTATTTTTCCCTGCTGTGCGTGGTATGGTGAGGGTTTTTAAAAGAGTTTTAACAACAAATATGCATTGCCAGACAATAGACTTTCTGCAAATGAAATGAGCAGCTGCAGACCTTGCTTCCTCCCCCTTTGCGTGGTACTGGTGAGAAGGTTCGAGGAGATCAGACGATGGGTGCTATACCACAAGGCGAAGATGTTTTCCGGTTAAGCACTATGGATCAGCGACCAAGCATGTGCAAAAATAGACATGGTAAAGATCAAGCAAGTTCATTGAAGATCAATAGTGGTCACGATTCTGCAAGGTGAAGATGGTTGCCGGTTAACCATCACGGAGTAGCGACTAATGATGTGGTAGGTTAGCTGGTGGAGCTTGCTGAGGTGGCAATGACATGGAAGACAAGAGGCAGATAGGTGGCAATGATGTGGCAGGACGCAGGGCCAAAATTGGTGAAAAATTGAAGTTAAATACATAGTTTCAACGATGTGAAAAATTGAAAAATTTAAATGATGGCTTGCATTCAAGATTAATTCACTTAGGGGGTATGTTTTACCCGAAATGGAAAGTAGTATATACATCATCGGAAAGCTCTCAAGACAAGGAATTTAGTCATGTAGTTTGTTTCAACAGAAATAAGATATTTTGAGAGTAGTTTCCATGAGAATAAGAAGAGATATTTTTGTAGTTAGGAAAAAAGGGACACTTCGCATGTTCTGATGCATTATGGTCTTTTTCCCCTCCTTCATATTCCCATTTCTTCTCATTTGTAAGGATTCCAGATTTTTTGTGAGCAAGGCTCCATGATCTTGGTTTCTAGTTCTACATTGTTTTTTAGTTTTTGCAAATAATAGTGTTTTTCTTCTAGGTTTTCAGTGTTGTCTTTACTGTATGTTATGTTTCAATTTGTAGGTTTACACATATGCAAGGCATATATGATTTTCCATGAAATTGTCTCTAGAAAATGTATTAAGATTCATATAGTTTCACATTATCAAGGATAATTTGGATTTGTCTCTTTCAGTCTTCTCTGAGAGTGTAATGTTTGTCTTTTGGGTATTCTTCAAGGAAGGATTTGATTCCTAAAACCCAACATTAGTGTTTCTGAATTTATTTGCTAGATACATATAAGTATGATTTTATGACAGAGCAAAGGATTGTATTAATGTAAGGCATTAATACATGAAAATTTAATGTTGAAAGTATCTTGCAACTAAGATTTCTCTTCCAGTTTTATGCATGACTCTGTGGCCTGGATAAGGCATTGGTCTTTTGTAACATTGAAGGATTATCATAACACAATTTTAAAATAAAAAATTAGAATATCTTTCTTTGTTTTTTATTCCGTGGAAATGTTTCACCTATCTCATGTTCAAGCATGTTGATTTGTCAATGTAGATTTAGCTTATCTACAGTACCCTCCTTGTTTTTGAACCTTTTATGAGATCTATCTGCTTTTATTGATGCTATCATATGTGGGTAAATGAGTCTAATTCAATGCATCAAAGGGTGTCCCCCCTAGGTCTAGCAGAACCTAAAGTGCAGGAGGATCATTAGTATCCTATGTTATGTTGTCCAAGCCCCGAAGTATTCCATTTGTTTGAAACTGGCTATTTCATAGAAAGATTACAGGTGAACTTGGGTTAACTAGATTTGGTGAACAACAATAACCATTGGTGTTCCAAATGGTTTACAGTCTCCCATTCCAAATGTCTTCAATACCTCTTTCACATATTTGGACCGTGTAATGAAAATACCATTCTTCATCTATTGAATTTGCAAACCTATAAAGAATTTTATCTATCCTACCAGAGACATCTCAAATTCACTTTTGATCTCATTACCAAAGTCATCACACATGTCATCATTGCCTCTAAAAATGACATCATCCACAAATACCTCACTAAACAGTATCTTATCTCCTTCAGTATTGAGATATATATTGCTATCTTCACTAGTTCTCTGAAAACCTATCTTCACCAAGTGAGAGTGTAGTCTTTCATACCATGCCCTAAGTGCTTGCTTCAAACCATACAATGCCTTGTGAAGTTTTCACACCATATCCTTTGCTTCAGTCAAAGCATAACCATATGGTTGTTCAATGTAGACTTCCTCTTCCAATATTCCATTTAGAAATGCTAACTTCACATCCATCTGATATACTTTGAATCCTCTATATGCTACAAACACAAGTAGAGTCCTATCTCCTTCCAATCTTGCAACTATTGCAAATGTCTTTCCATAGTCTTCACCTTCTTCTTGTGCATAACCTTTGCATACCAGTCTAGAGGTAAGTGCAAGAAGTTGTGTCCACTTAATGTGGAAGTTTTGGACTTAGTTAAAGAGTCGAAATCGGGCAGAAAGAATAGGAGACAAATCGGGATCCCGTTGGCTCTCGACATCTCGAGCCTAAAATCAAACAGAATCCCTTGGGCCCTAGGATCCTGAGCCTAGAGCTCCAAATGGGATCTCATGTTGAAAATGAAACGGGATCCCATGTTGAAATGAAATGGGATCCCGTTTCGAATATATAATTTTTTTTTTTAACGAAATGCGGTTCATTTTTGTCATACGGGATCCCGATTCAAGGTGTGGAGCCCTCAAAGGAATTGCTAGCAACCCGCCTTCTAGTCTTCCAAGTATGCCCAACACCCATTTTTATTCAATAATTCATGTTTAGATTAATTTTTTAGTTGAAAAATTAGATTTTTAGTTTAAAAATTGTTTTTTTTGTTAATAATTTGTAGTTTTAAATTTATTTTTTTTGTTAGAAAAAAAAGTGTTTTAGTTCAATAATTTTATTTTTATTAGAAAAGTATGTTTTTATTTTAAAAATTAGTTAAATTTAGTTTGAATTTTTTTTATGAATTGATTAGATTAAGATTTTTTTAAAACGAAATGAAAACCCCAAAAAAAATCAAAACCAAAACATTTAGTTTACAAGATCAAAACAAAAATGAAAATGAAAACCAAAACCAAAAAATTACAACAAAAATGAAACTATTTAAAACATCTTTAAATTGTATACAACGTACCCCCTATGACCACATAGGATCACATCACGTCCAACCCCTTACGACCACATATGACCCCATAAGATCATCCATAGTGTCCAAAGGGGTCATGTATGTGGTCTTAAGGGGTCATGTATGCACATTCTAATGTACATGTGTGACCCCTTAGGACCACATACATGACCCCTTAGGACACTATGCATGATCCCATGGGGTCGCACATGTACATTGTAGAACACATGCATGTATCCCCTTAAACCATCTCCTATTTTCAAATTCATTCCCCTTTTAAGCCACATTTGTCCTATAATTTAGTTTGAGCCATGTCTATATTATACCTTGAGTTAGATTGCGTGTATGTGTGTGACAAGCCTTTACTATGACCACATTCTGTTCTAATGGGTCATAATCTGGTCCTAAGGGGTCACACATGTGTTACAACACATGTGTGACCCCTTAGGACCACATATGACCCCTTTTACCATCCTAGTAGTTGGTGTATATTGCATACACTAAGTATAGGATGTTAAAAGGGCTCATATGTGGTCCTAAGGGGTCACGCATGCGTGGCCCCTTACAACACAATGTGGTCCTAAAGGCCCATCACACACATGCCACTTTTTTAACATTTATTTACACAACATGTACCCCTTATGACCCAATTTGACCACATAAGAGAGATCCTATATTGTGTACATACATCCATCCCCTTAAGTCAGGTGTCTTAAGTATATGAAATTAACTAATTAACTAATTATGACTATAGCCCTCTTAAAACATACTATTACAATCATACCCATTTTAATGTATACTAGGACCTATTAACTATATTTAAAGTAAATCTTCTTATAAAATGATCCCCTTAACTATATGTATACTAGGACCTATAAACTATATGTATACTAGGACCTATTAACTATATGTATATACCAGGACCTTATAAAATGATCCCCTTAAGCCACATGTGTGTCCTATATTTAAAGTAAATCTTCTTTCCTTTACTTACCACATACATCCTATAATCTAGGTAGATGGTATTAAGCCACATACATCCTAATTAGGCCTATCATCTTAAGCCACATACATCCTAATTAGCCCAATCCGTTTAAGTCATGTGTCTTAAATGATTAATTACAAAATTTGTAGATGCTAAATTTGAAATTCCTATTCTAAACTTACATGAAATTAACTAATTAAAACTACATAGGCCTCTTAAATAACATGTAATAGGTCCTATTAACTATATATTCAATTTATTAAACTTAATTATGATCAAATCTAATTTAATTTTCTAATTTAATTTCGACCATGTCCCCTTAAGACACATGTAATTGGGAAATGTTGCACATACATCCTATAATTTCTAGGCCTGTCCCCTTAAGCCACATACATCCTATAATTTATGCCTCTCCCCTTAAGCCACATACATCCTATAATTTGTAAATGCTAAATTTGAAATTCCTATTCTAAGTACATTAAATCAACTATTTACAACCATACAGACCTCTTAACATACTATTACGACAATTCCCCTTTTAACATACTAGGACCTATTAACTATATATTATTAAATGCCATATATATTAAATAGCATGAAATAGGTCCTATTAACTATATATTCAATTTATTAAACTTAATTATGATCAAATGTAATTTAATTTCAACCATGTCTCCTTAAGACAAATGTAATTAGGAAATGCATGTACATCCTATAATTTATGCCTCTCCCCTTAAGCCACATACATCCTATAATTTGTAGATGCTAAATTTGAAATTCCTATTCTAAGTACATTAAATCAACTATTTACAACCATACGAGCCTCTTAACATACTATTACGACAATTCCCCTTTTGATATACTAGGACCTATTAACTATATATATTATTAAATGCCATATATATTAAATAGCATTAAATAGGTCCTATTAATTATATATTCAATTTATTAAACTTAATTATGATCAAATGTAATTTAATTTCGACCATGTCCCCTTAAGACACATGTAATTAGGAAATGCACGCACATACTATAATTTAGGCTTATCCTTTTAAGCCACATACATCCTATAATTTATAGATGCTAAATTTGAAATTCCTATTCTAAGTACATTAAATTAACTATATTTACAACCATATAGGCCTCTTAACATACTATTATGACAATTCCCCTATTAACATACATTCAATCTATCCCCTTAAGCCAATCTATTAACATACATCCTAATTAGGCCTACCCCTTTAAGCCAGTTGTCCTAGTTAGGACAATCCCTTTAAGTCGTGTGTCTTAAATGATTAATTACAAAATTTAATTACGACCTATTTAGGCCTATCCCCTTAAGTCAAAATTATCCTATTTCTAGTTTGATCCCCTTAAGCCATGTGTCCTAACTGTAGGCCAATCCCCTTAAGTCATGTGTGTCACTTGATGATTAATTATAAAAAATTTCATGTAGATGTTAAATTTTAAATTCTTATGTACATGATCATATATATTATATGTAAAATCGTACATGTTCTTGATTTCATATGTACACATGTAATTTTTTATCATTTATCTATTTGTAAAGTTTGTATATGTATATATATGTTTAATGTATATATATGTAGATTGTACATGTTTTAAAATTATTTGTAATTTAAATTCATGTTTTAGTTTCAAATCTTAGATTTTAAATTCTTATTTGATTTTTAATTTAATGTATCATGTGTGTATATATATATATATATATGCAGAGCTTAGATTACATACATATCATCACATGGATTTGTTTGATATTGTAGATTCGCTTAATGAAACATGGCCTGAGCAACCCCCCCCAGATGACCCTACCCATCATCAATTGATCTTGATCTATGTGTGTGTGTGTGTGTGTGTGTGTGTGTGTGTGTGTGTGTGTGTTCATGTACTGTATATAGCATGAGATACCAGTGTCATCGACTGCTCCTATAGCACCTAGAGATGTAGAGCCCTCAATAGAGTCTAGAGGAGATGAGCCTACTCATGTACACGTATGTGATACTGAACTTATAATTGAAATTTTTAAATTGTTTATATATATATATATATATATGAACATGAACTACGTAGAACTCTCACAAACTTGAACATTTTTGTCTTGCAGAGTGGATCTTCTCCTCTTCGTCTATGTGGCTTGAAGAGGAATCTAAATCATATTTAGGGCTTACAGCTGTCTTCATTTTAGGGGCTAGATTTGTTACATGTTTCATGTAGTTTACTGACATTTGATCATTCCATCCCATGGGACTTGTTTATTTTGCACGTACACTTTGATTATATTTCACGTTGACACATCTAGACTTGATATACATATATGTAGTGCTTGTACATGTGATATATATATATATATATATATATATATATATATATATATATATATATATGTTTTATGTTGGAGTGTTCACTTCTCTAGTACACATACATACATGTGTTTCATGGACATTATATTTATACATATATATTTATTTATTTATAATCATCTCGAGCTATATGTAAATTTCATTTATTTTTAATCTAAATCTATATATGTATGTGTATGTGTACTTACATGATACAAAAACTAAATAAATAGATTAAAAATAAATGAAGCAAGTGCAATTGAACACATATATGTAGTATGAGCAATTGATATTTATAAAAGTTTAATCCAGGTGTATCTCTTGAATATATAATAATTTAGAGCTTCATCCACATCTCAAAATAGCAAGTGCAACTAAACACATATACACACATGAAGAATTGATATTTATAAAAATAGCACACTTGTACACATGTACATATATATCATGTATTAAAAATAAAACACTTGCAATTTTGATATTTTTCCAAATAACACATGTTTACACACACAAATGTTGTATACATTACAAATTTAATTCAAAGCAATTGATAATTTCTAAAATTACCATGTACATGCACACATATATATACATACTAAAAGCTTAAATATTAAAAAGTTTAATGCAGGTGCATCTCTTGAATATATAATAATTTAGCATCATCCATGTATCTCAAATTAAAAATTTTCAAGATCCACACGTCTTAAATCTATATATATATATATATTAAAGTCTAACTCAATATTCTGAAATCTAAATTATTATATAAGTTTGATCCAATCTAAGACATTTAAAGTAGTTTCAAAAGTGATCTAGATAAATTAGATCTCCATAGTTTCAAAAGTAATCTAGAGAGATTAAATTAAATTAGATCTCCACAATTAAAAGCTTGGTAACAAGATGTACCTACATGCACACACAAAAAAATTAATCAGAACTTAATTAGAAATAATTTATTAAATGCATGTATATTAACTAAGTCAAATTTAATTTAAAATACAAAAATAGGACATGACTAGAAATAAGACACGTTGCTTAAAAGAGGATCATTTGAAGTAAATTATAGGACATGACTTAAGGGGAAATTAATTGATTAGGACATGACTTGGCTTAAGGGGATGGGTGTATGATTGGGACATGTGGCTTAAGGGGATCAAACTAGAAATAGGACATGTGCCTTAAAAGAGGATCATTTGAACTAAATTATAGGACATGGCTCAAGGGGAGATTAATTGATTAGGACGTGACTCGGCTTAAGGGCATGGGTGTACAATTGGGACATGTGGCTTAAGGGGATCAAACTAGAAATAAGACATGTTGCTTAACAGAGGATCATTTGAAGTAAATTATATGACATGACTTAAGGGGAAATTAATTGATTAGGACATGACTCAGCTTAAGGGGATGGGTGTATGATTGGGACATGTGGCTTAAGGGGATCAATCTAGAAATAAGACATGTGCCTTAAAAGAGGATCATTTGAACTAAATTATAGGACATGGCTCAAGGGGACATTAATTGATTAGGACATGACTAGGCAAGTACAATCATTTCAAAAGACATACATAATTTTAAAACAAGTATACGTATCTCTATATATTAAATACTTATTCCATTACATGTAACACAATTGTGTAAGAGCTCTCAATAAGGGGATGGACCTATATATATCAAACAATAATATTTAAACCATCTATATGATCAAATGGTATGTAATAAAAAGAAATTATACATGTACACAATATATACATACATACATTTAACATGTATACATACCTCTTTATTTAAATACTTATTCCATTGTACCATCTGCATCCTCTCTTTTTTCCAAAGCATCTATAATTGTCTCGTGATCTTCCATAGAAATTGTCCACAACTTGTTATTACTAGGCCTGCCACGATATCTCAGTAGTTGTATATTTGTTCCAACAATCAAATGTGAGTAGTGTATTATCATCTTATGTGTTTCATAATCTTCAAAAGTAGGCAAACCATTCTTCCTTGTCAAATATTTCCTTAGCCAAGTTCCAACAACTACCACTAAACTAGTCGGATAATGAAAACCATCATCATCTTCTCGAGGATTAACTAGTTTGTGTTTAGTCTCAACACATCGAGCAAACCAATATTTTGTTTCCTCTTCATTGTCCTCAGGTGCAACAACAACATACACATGTCCTAGACAAACAAAAAATTAATAAATTATCACAATTTAGAATTAAAAAATGCCATTTTTAATTTACACCAAATATAAAAAAGTTTAAAACTAATTTTATTAAATGGCCAACAAAATAATAAAAAATGATTACCTTTCTGTACAAGGTCTGAAACACGATCATAATCATCTGATGCAAATAGTTCATCATTATCTTCAATTGTGTTAATCTGATCTTGTGCTTGAGTAGGAGTCAACGATATTTGATTCCAATCTTCAACCCATTTAGTCTCACATACATCACAATCACCTGAAATACAAAACTAACAAAAACATGCAAGTTCCCTTATCCATATAGTCCATGTGCTTGCATTTTAACTCTTAAATGAATGCCATTTCACTGATCTGCTAATTGTCTCACAATCAAGTTTTGGCACAATGTTTTCCTCTTCAACTAACCAAAAGAATCATTGAATTGTAGAGTTCACACTTGATCCAGTAGATAAGGTTGTGTTGTACCAATCTACAATTGCACGTGCATCTTTAAATTTTACATTATCTTCAAATTTTAATTGCTCTCTAGCAAGAATTCTTTTAACACATGCACCAACTCCATCATGTTCTCCTTTGCCATGTCCAGCTTAAAAAAACTCCATATATGTTGGATATTGTATTTCTTGTGAGCCCTGCTTAGCCAATAAAACATTCGAGCGTTCTTGAATTGTCCAGTACAATTATCTGACCATATAAGATGTTCTGTCATTTGGATTCCTCTTTCTCTTATATTTCTATAATATATGTTGAAACAATATTGAACAAACTTTGACGAGTGCATCATATTATCACTCACATAGAAATGAAACTCCCTTAGGAGTTTTCTATCATCTGCGCGTCTATAAACAATATGAACAAAAATAGCAACTTGAGTGGAATTGTAATATTGAGATTGAATTTCCTCTTGTGGCTTAAGAGTACAGTTTTCTGCAAATTCCACCACTGATAGTATACTTCCAACTAGAAATGTATTTCTACATGTGCGAAATTGAGAATCAAGCCATCTAGCATGTTGAGAGTGTGTCACATATTTTGGTACAATCTTACTTTTAAATTATGACATGAATGCATGTACACTAACCTTCTCTGTGATTAAATTGACACGCTTTCCTATTTTCCCATCCTTTAAGGGATACTCAACATTATTAAATCTTATAACATCCACTAGTTGTTGTCCAAAATCAATTTCACTACTCTCATGCATACATTCTACTAGTGATGAAAAATTGCCATAACTAGAACATTGTCCAGGAATACATGAATGTAAATAAAATAATTGTCCATCAGTTCTTTGACAAAATAAACTTGCTACAAATTCTTTGATTGATTCAGGTGGCATATCAATACCACATTCTTGGATAAGCATGTTACTATGCAAAACACAACATATGTATCGAAAAACATCATAATAGTAATGAAATTGCACGTGCATTTTACAACAACAAGAGACTCTTTGCTTGTTAATTTTCACATACTAGGGCTTGCATTTTTCAAATGATCTTTGACTTATAGTGATATTTCCAGGTAATAAAACTTTATCCAAAAATTTTCTATAAAATTCAGTTTGAGTTGTGTCTAATGGGTGTTTTGGATGAGGGTAACGAATTTTACACCTCACTCTCAACTTTAGAACATCTCTAGCATTACATGATACCCTTGTATTATCATGCCAAAACTTTTCAACCAAATATTTCACTTCAATATTCAATTTCATATCTGACCTGCAAAGTCTACCACTAAAAATCCAACTTTGGTTGATTGGATCACTTTCAATACTTTCTCTTCTTTTAGCTGCTCTAACCAATGTTTTAGGATGCATCTTTAAAATTCCACTAATGTTGCTTACCATCCTTTTATTCAAGGTTGCTTTATTCACTATGGCAGTTGTTATAGCTCGTCGCGCCGCATTCTTATCTTTAGATCAACTCGTTGTACCAATAGATTCAATGGCACTTGCAACAGTAGACATAACATGCTTAACAAATTCATCTTTTTTTTATGGTTTCACATAGATGCCTATTTTTTTCATCACTTTTCTCATTTTCCACACTCTCATCAATTGCATCATAAGTTGACATTGAATTGCAAGTTTTTTTCGATAAAAAAATTCTTTGTATATTCTATTGGCATATGTTCTTATCTATTTCCAAGAAATCTTACCAGGAAGATTATCCAAAACATTTTTTTCAATTTTTATAAAAAAGTTTCCCTGATCTTCAACAATTGGAGGATTTTCATTTTCACCATGTTCAAAAGGATTTTCAATTTCAACATTCAAAAGAATTTCATCTCTACCAACATGAAGGTTTTCATTTTCACAGACAATTCTATGAATCTCAACATTGGTAGATCCAGCTTCTACTAAATCAGCAATATGAAGATCACCTATAATCACATTATCCATGTCTTATAGAGAAGGATTTGAAGATGTACCTAGATTTGAGGATGTTGTACTTGGAATATTCTTCATAATTATTTCATTCACATCATCATCATCCATAATTGCATCATCTACGTCCATCTGATCCCCCAAGGCATCATCTTGAATGTTTGTCTCTTCCATTGTTGTGGATCCGGAAGCATCAGGATTATTCATTTTTCAAATCGTCATTCTTCTATCCCTTTGATGTTTGGCCTCCTTCTCTCGTTCTTCTTGAATTTCCTCAACGATCAATTTCCTCCTTTGTTTCTTCTTCTGACGTTGTTTAGACCCCATGACAAAAAACTTATGCAATAAATGCCACCTTCAAAAAATGGATCTAAAATTGCTACCAAAAAGCATCCAAAGAACAACTAGATCATAATATATCATTTAAAAACTTGCACATTTGAATCGACATGTTTTATTATGTTAAATGATCATATATTTATACAATTCAAAAAATAAAAAAATAATGGTAAAAGCAAATGGGATCCCATGTTGAAAGCGGGATCCCGTTTTAATTTGAAACAAGATCCTGTTTGCTTTTTTTTTTATAAATAAATTGCAATAAAGAACGAGATCCCATTTTCAACACGGGATCCCGTTCTCAACACGGGATCCCGTTCTCAACACGAGATCCCATTTGTAAAAATATCTATTTGGGGCCCACTTGTAGGTTCAAAATTAGGCTTGGTAAATGGTTTAGAAAACCAAACCTGAGGCTCGGAACTGGTTTGACCTGCAACTTCAAGCCTAAATTAAGCTTCATACAAAAAAATGACTTCAAAAATATATCTGAACACCTAATTTTTAGAATTTTTTTAAACAACAAAAACCCATTATAGTACACACAGTTTAGATTCCAAATATATAATTTTTTAAGAGAATGGATCAATATTTTTAATTTTAAAATAATTTCTAATGAAAGAGATCCATAAACTTGAAATAACATAGTTTTTTAAAATTTTAATAACTTTTTTGTCTTTAAGTTGTTTGAAAAAAAATTATATGGCATCAAACTACAGACAAATCTATACAGTTTTTTTTTAAAAAAAGTTAAAAAAATGTTAAGTTTAGGTCAAATTATGCTTGTCCTACATGCGGATTTTTCAAAACAGTGATTATGCCCAATTAAAAAATAACAAAAAAAAATATATATATGAAAAAAATTACAAAAAAAATATCCTCATCAAAGATGAGTGAGTTATAGATCTTTTCCCAAAAGGATAAAGAAAAAAAGTTTCATTTAGGTTAAATTATGCTTGTCGTACATGGGCATGGTATGGTCCTAAAAAGTGACTTTTAAACTATATGTTTTACTAATGCCTATTCAAACTTCCTTTTAAAGATCTGGGTATTGAAAAAAATACATATTTGGAAAGTAGACTTCGAGAACTACATTTTCTATTACTGGATTTTTTCAAGAAGCATCCTTTAAGTGCCTCAAATATTTAGGTCAAATGGGATGAAATCAAAAAAAAAGGGAAAAAACTTCCACTTTTTGGCCAAAAAGTGGACACAACTTCTTGCACTTACCCTAGCTTAATTTCTGACCACTACTCCATCTTCATTCAGTTTATTCCTAAATACCCATTTAGTGCCTATTACATTCTTGTTCTTTGGTCTGGGTACTAGTGTCAATGTATTGTTCTTCTTAATCTGGTCAAGTTCTTCTTCCATTGCCTTGATCCAGTGTTCATCTCCAAAGGCTTCCTTTGTTGTTTTAGGCTCAAAAGTGGAGATCATACAAAGAATTCTCTCTTATTTTTATTCTGGTTAACACACCAGCATATTTATCTCCAATAATTTGATCAAGATTGTGATTGAGTCTAATATACCTTGGAATAACATGATCATGGTCTTCAGGTTCTTCTTCCTCTTTACTTTCTTCATCTTTTGCAGAATCTACCTATTTAGGTTGAACTGGTGTAGTAGTATTCATTTCACCAACTTCTGGCTTCACCGGTTATGGTTCCAAATCCAGAATGTAAGGTTCATCTTCATCATTCTCCTTATTGATTTCTCCTGAATCTTCAGGAAACTCATCCACTCAAACATTATCACTTTCAATGATATTCTTTGTCTAGTTGTTGTAACATTTGTAGGCTTTTATCTTGGTGGAGTAACCAATAAATATGCCTTCATCACTCTTAGCCTCAAACTTACCAACATAGTCACCTCTCTTGATAAAACATTTGTTGCCAAAAAAGTTTAAGTAACTAACATTAGGTGATCTACCATACTAGTATTCATAAGGAGTTTTATCCTTACCTCTTTTAACCAATATCTGGTTCATTCTGTAAACCGCTGTGCTAACAACTTCTCTGCAGAATGTCCTAGCTACACCTTAAATTATCATACTCCTTGCAACTTCAACAACTGACCGGTTGTTCCTATCTGCAATACCATTCTGTTTTGGTGTCCTATATAGGTGCAGAAAGTTGCCTCTTAATTCCATTGTCTTCATAGTATCTAGTGAATTCCTCAAAAGTAAATTCACCACCTTGATCAGTTCTTAAGCACTTAAGATTTCTCCCACTTTCTTTTTCAACTAAGGCTCTAAATTCCTTGAACTTTCTAAATGCTTCTGTCTTGTCCTTCAATAATGTGACCCATATCATTCTTGAGCAATAATCAGTAAAAATCATAAAATACTAATCACCTTGAATGCTTCTAGTCCTTATTGGTCCACAAAGGTTGCTATGAACCAAATCTATCAAATGTTTAGCTGAGAAAGATTTTCCCTTGAAAGTTGAGGATGTCATCTTTCCTAACTAACATTCCTTACACAAAGCATTCACCAGTTTGTCTAGCTGAGGAAAACCTCTTACTGATTTGGATTTACTGACTTTTACAATGTTATCAAAATTTACATGACAAAATCTTTGATGCTAAAGCCAACTATCTTCTAATTTTGCAATTAAACAATTGTTGACTGTAGAACTTAGGTGAAACAAGTTACCTTTTGTTTGTTTTCCAGTTGGAATCAGTTCACGCTTGCTTCCATATATTTTTCACATCCCATTCTTGAATTCTAGTGGATAACCTTCATCATTGAGTTGAGCAACACTCAAAAGATTGTGTTTCAATCCTTCAACCTAGTAGACATCATATGTACTACTCTTCCCGTTAAGAGAGATGGTTCCTTTTCCTTTTACCATGCAGGGTTAGTCATTTCCAAATCTTACAATAGCTCCATCAAATTCCTTCAAAGTAAGAAACTTACTCCTAACACTGATCATGTGGTGTGAGAAACCACTGTCTATAATCCAATCATCAGAACTATCCATGCGAGAGACTAAAGCCTTTTGATTTGATGTCTCTTCTTTAATGGAAATAAAGACAATGTCCTCATTTGCATCTTCTTCAGATTCCTAATCTGTAATTCCTCCATCCACAACAATGAGATAATCTCTTTTTCCTTTGCCTTTGTACTTCTTATACTTCTCACATTTCTTCTCATTATCTCCATTTGCACAGTTGGTAGCAATATGTTCAATCTAGTTACATGCAAAACACTTCAAAGGTTATTTACATCTTTACTTACTGATACCTTTAGGTAACCACTTGGCCAATAATGCTTCAAGCTCAATCAGATTGTCCTCATCATCAACTTCTCTACTAGATCTAGACTCATGATTGTAACTAGCTTCTCTGCTTTTCCTTATCGGTGGGTTTGAAACTGAAGCTCTAAATGAAGACTCTAATTTCTGAATACTTCCATCATAACCATTTAATTCAAAAGTAGTCAATTTACCAATGATAGAGTCAAGAGTTACCTTTGATTTATCAATAGACTTGAGTTACTAAATGGCTACAACTCGGATAGCGTAGACCGGTAGAAGGCCTCTCAACACCTTGCTAACCATTGTGGTATCCTCCATTGTACCACCAACACTTTTGATCTCACTAACTATCTACTTGATCGTCTAACCATACTATTGAATGTTCTCTCCACCAGCCATCCGCATATCATCAAATTTACCTCTCAGAATCTCTTCTTTGGCAATCTTAACATGCTCATCACCGCTAGGATGTCCTCGAGTTTCTTCCACACTTCAAAAGCAGTTTCCAATCCATGGACATCAACATACTCTGAATCAGACAAGGAACTAATAATGACCTCCAATGCTTGATTGTTTTCCTACTGCTCCTTCTTTTGATCATCTGACAAAGTCCCACTAGGCAAGTTATATTTAGTAACAACATGTTCCCAATATCGGCTTCCTAGACTCTTGATATAGATCTTCATCCTATCACTCTAGATTCTCTAGTTTTCCCTATTGAGCTTTGGACCTTCTTTCTTCATCATGTTCTCCTAGATCTTTACCTCAAGCTGTTAGGCTTAAACACATAGAGGACCTGAAATGCTCTGATACCAATTGATAATATGATGAATCAATAAGGATCCGGTCAACTACTGAGAGGGGGGGGGGTGAATCAGTAGATAGAAAACAAACTAAACTTTCACCAAACTTAATCCCAGCTCATAAACTAACCAGTTTAGACTTTGTAACAAAAACTGTTACTGCACTGTCAAGCTTACTGGTTGACTAAAACATCAATGATACAATGTAATAGATCTGAAACTCACATACCATTTAATCATTTGAAAAATTAAACCACTTTACTAACATTAGTAATAGTTCATTTCAGATCACTTCTAGTCATCTAAACATATCTAAGTGGCTTTATCAGTTAAACATATTAACCGTATCAAAACGTATAACCACCAAATCATTCACCACTTGACACAATGATTTTTGACGTGGAAACCCAAATGGGTAAAACCATGGTGGGGATGAATACCCACAAGTATTCTGAAATCTTCTGAAGTTTGCCCTGTTAGGAGCCAAGCCTTGTTAGAAGCTTTACAAAAATGTCCTGTTAGGAATAGATCTGGTTAAGGACCACTTGGTTAAGGTATTGACTACAATACCATGTTAAAAATAACCTCGATAAAGGATTTCAAATCCAAACTAATGGATCACCTGGTTAGAGGATTTAGAAAGAACCAAGCCTAGTAAAGCTTACCCAGTTAAGGGATTTAACTGTTGTAATTGTTAGAGAACAAAATGGTCTTGATGATCTGGTAATAGCATTTCTCTACTTAGTCAAATCCTTTTATGCTCCTATCTGCCTTCAAGACATTTTGTAGACACTCCTTCTAGTTCGACAACAGTCTCACTACCATACATAACAAAATTTCTAACATAATTACAAACAACTCATTGACCTTAAGAAGAAATACAATAGGTCGGTAACACAACATAAAACCTAAGATCTCATAAAGATTACAAACATTTTGGTTCAAACATGACCGTTGGATTACATAGCAATCAACTGCACATTGTTCAAGACAACTTCGACTGCTTCTGGATCACCGCACATTGGATCCTATAACTCATCATGCGCTATTCACTTCATGCTATGCATTTGTTCATTTCAAAGATAAAATAGTTATCTCTATGTGCAAAAACCACTTTGAAACTCATCACGTGCATCATGCATATGTGGAATCTCCATCTCCGATCACCATTTGATCATTGATCAACATAATTGATTCACCAAGCTCCATCGGTTAGGATTTGGCATATTGATAGGTTAGGATTACTGGTTGATCACTCTGCTTGAAATAACAATACTGGTTTCCTTCACTTCTCTACTACTAGTTGCATTACTACATCACTACCAGTTGTAATACAACTCCATTATCAGTTATTATTGACATCAATGATAACACTATAGTTCATCAATGCAATCTTCATGCAATGCCAACAATATAGGATCCCCAATGGCTCTGTTTCCTTGTCCTTCCCCCCTATTCATTGTTTCCTCCTCTTCCTTCACTATTTCCTCTTCTTTTCCTCTCATTTCTTTCCTCATCCCATCATTTCCTTCTTTTTTTGAGATTTTTCCAATTTTTTTTTCAAAAATTACCGAAATATTCTCAAGGGGGCATATACCACCCACATTTTCACGTTGGGGCATTCTCTTATTTTGTCTTTAACCCACCGCCAATTTTGGCGTTTCATAAAATAGGGGCAAAATATAGATGTCCAAAATTAATTAAATTAAATATTTAATTAGTTTTATCCTTTCTACATAATTAATTAATTTATTAATGCTAGCCTTTTATTCCTCTTAGTATTAATTCAATTTAATTAATCATGTCACTATAGTCCAGATAATTGATTTATTTAATAAATCAATTATTCCCTATTATTCTAAGGTTATCTGATTATCCATTTCTTCTAAAATCCCCTTAGTTAATTAATCTAAATTAATTAGCTAAATCAAGTGATTTCTAAAAATCACTTTTCTAAATCCTCCATTACCTTAATTAATTCTTCTAGAGTCCCTCATAATCATGCTTAACATTATTCTTCAATTTTAAATTCCCCCACCCATTCTCTATTCTCCTGTCAAATCTTCCTACAAATCCCACTTGTCATCTAATCTCTCATTATCTCACCTAATCACCCTCTTAATCATTTGCTAGTGACTAATCCCATGATTAGCCACAAAGTCAACTCATAGTCATAAATGGCCAAATCCACGAGCCTCACCTTCCACCTTAAATGCACCCAATTGGATTATTTCAAGGATTTCAAAATATCACATTCTCCTATTCTGCTCACCTTTCCAAGGAATTTTAAATTCCTTTTCGCATTCCCTTTCCCCATGCATTTCATTATTTAACATTTTTTTAATTTGTCATCCATCCTCCAAGGAATTTTTAATTCCCCCAATGTACTTAGAGATAGCTTGCCCATGTGCATTGTGGAGTGTAGAGACAAGAAATACCTTTATGGAAAATCTCTTAGTCTCCAAAATTGTCACCTAATGTCCTCACAATCCATATGTTCCCTCTCCTTCAATCTCAACCCTCTATTTCAATTCAATCTTGACCGTCTATTCATCCTCTCTCAAATATATAAATTGGGGTCTCCTCCCCTTCATTTTCCATCTCCAAGTCAAGTAATCTCATCCTGTCATTTTAGCTTTAGCGATTTGTTGGTCCTTACAACCGGAATGACAACTAGGTGATAAAAACTCAATCCAAGGATTTGACATCCTTACTAAACAACTAGCTTTCCTGTAGCAAAGGCTCATTTACTTTATCAACCAGGGACATAAACTTGAAATGGGCCAACACGGTATGTGCACTAAGTTTTTATTGCAACCATTCTATCCTACTGCAGGAAAGGAAATTATCTGAAATAAATGTGCAAAAAAATAATGAACTAATACTTAATTAGAACTCACAACTGAAAGTAACTTAAGAAACTACTACCAAATGATAATGTTTTGGAAAGCGGATAGGAACTACTCTACCCGTTGTGGCTGTAGGAACAAACACAAGATCTATTTCCAATGGCTGTAGGAAAAGTTGATTGCCAAAACAACAACTATTGCAAGATGAAAAATAATTGAAAAAAATAACGGGACTACTCACCAAGTGGGCCCCCTTGAGTGAGTATATCCAGAATTCTGAGACAACAACTGATAAGCTCAAAATAACATTGATTTCTTTATTCCAAATTGATTGCAAAAATACATGTGTCTAAAAGCTGGTTATTAAAAGTTCTATGGTTGTTCTGTGTCCTCGAGAGGAGATAGAGACCTTTTATTTATATGGAAACTTATAATAGATTCCTATCTGATCAACACATATTCCAACGGAATAGGTGAACAGGTTTATTATACTAAAAGAAGAAGCCAACACAAGAGAACAACATCTATCCTATAGCTGAGAAGATATAGCACAATCTCTTTCCTAGATTTAATCTCCACTAAGAACAACCATAAATGTCCACTCTACTGAAGAAGCGATCAAGTGGTTACAGTCTCCTTCAATGTTGCTTTCTTTTGACTGGGTCTACATCATGGCGTTATGTTTGATGTTCCTTTAAACCGCCAGCTTAGTCTTTCCTCCACGACTGGCCCTGCATCATGGTGTTAATGTGCACAAAAAGCATGTGTATCTACCAATGTTAACATGACATAAATCAAACCATATTTAAAGATTGATTTAGATATTTTGCATAGATGAACCATGTAGAAATCATAATCATGACAACCTTAAGTATCAGACAAATTAGTTCTAGAAACATTTAAAAAGGCATCAACTAGGAAAGTCTCCTAATCCAAATATTGTCTAAACACAGGACCTAGGCAAGAATACTATCACAAAAATCTATCAAAACAGAGCCATTATTTGGGCTCATCATTTCCCCCCAACCTAACTTCTTGTTGATCCTCTAGCAATAGGAAAGTTCCAAATTCTGGCATTGATTCTGAAATTGCTAGGAGTTACCTGCCCAAAACCTCCTATAGACAAACTCCAATAAAATCCTTTCATCTTTTCCAAGTGTGTCCACCTGGAGCATTATGTTGCTTCATTATATGGTGGGTCACTATCCTTGCATCCCATTAGTGGCCATAGGAGGATTGGTGGCTAAAACCTAAGGGGCAACCAATGTCTTCCTTTTGTCCTTCCCAAATCTATATATTTGGGTGCTCTCTTTAGTGCTGCATGATAGTTTGGTAAGGAGTTTGGCTTAGATTGCTTCAACTCATCCGACAAGCTATTCCAACACTAGACCAAATGTCCTATTACTACCTATCCTTCTCTTGTAGTTACTTTCTCATATTTGTTATATATTTCTTCTCTTAAGGGTAGAATATATTTCCCAAAATTTGGCTGATACACAATCTTTTGCTAGTCAAAATAAAGTCTTCTTGGCTCTCTTGATTAAACTCTTAATGGAAATGAAAGGTCAAGTTCTTCCTTTCTATGTATTTGGAACTTCTCTCCCCTTTCAATTTCATTTTGCACCCAAGACATGAGAGCTCTCAACTAGATATCTCCAATGTAGAGGAGAGGGTTCTAATCAATGTCATCAGAAACAACGTAATTATGTAAATAAAATTCATAGAGAAAATTCTTAATGGTTGTAGGAGATGTCTGATAAACATGATAGAATTCCTTAGGTGTCTATAAAGAGGGAATTAGATCCCTGACAATTCTCATCAGTTGGAAACAAATATGTTGTTCCTTTAAATATAGAAATTAAACCCGAGGAGGTGCTCGACATTGCATTAGTTGCGGTACCATAGTGGCTATCATTTCCACCTTATTTTTATGTTGAGCAATCTCCTCATTTTTTGTTCAATGATCTTCTTCTGCTGGTCAATTAACCTCTGCATTTATGATTTTTCCAATTCCCATTCTTGGTAAAGGACAAGTGCCACTACATGACTGGTAAGAGAAGCTAGTGGTCTATAAATAGGTGCTTTAGTTTTTTCCCTTTCAACTCTACTTCCTGCTTCAACAACTTGCTCTGCAACAGATTCTAAACTGTCAAGCCCATCAAAACCTACTTCTTCCTGTAGCTACTCATGAAGGTTTTGTAGCTCTTCTTCTTCTTCATCTTTTTCTACCTCCCTTCTCAGTTTCATAGGTGGGGATGAAGGAACATCACTCTGGTGAGGACTGTGTGGCTCATGTTCTAGAGAATCAACCAGAATGCTGATATTTGGTTCCTCTAATTGCCTCTAACCCTTAGGCTTTCTCCGAAGCCTACTGCTTCTTCTCTGAGATTTTTCTTGAGTGGCTGCAGGAGAAAACATTTTTATGACTTTCCTTTTCTTAGAAGCATGAGAGGCTAAATCCCCACTTTTACTTTTCTCCTCCTTTTCTGTGTCAATTTTCTTTCCTTTTCCTTTTTCCCTCCATGCAACAACCCTAGTTTTCATCAGGCTTTGTGAAGGAACCCTTGTTGGGACTTCTCTTTCAAACAAGGCTTCTTCTTGTGAGGGTTCCCCTGCTGCAGGAACAGTTTGTTCTGGCAACATCCTGGAGCATGAGGGTTCAATGGGGGAACTAGGTCTTTCAATATTTTCCTACTCTTGAGATGGGAGCATTTCCACTGGACCCACATTATCTACCCTAAATCTTCTAATTTCCACAAATTCATTCCAAGATATCGGAGAGACATCTCTTAAAGACCTTTCAACCACTAGCTTAATCAAATAATAATGAGAAATAGAGTGAGGCTTACCTTTCTACACTTATACTACACTTATGGAAAGAAGATTGTACAATATGTTCGAAACATTCATCCTTCGCTCGTAGCGTAGAAGACTCACAAGCTTGAAATGATGGGAATGTAGACATGAGAATCTTCCTTCACTAGTTAAATACTTCAAGACATACAATGCTACTTCTCTCCATTTAGGAAAAAGAGATTCTCGTTTAGCCCCTTGTTTGTCGATTATGAAAGGTGGGTCTCCCTGTCATGTAAACTCTGCTCTCACACTTCGTGCGTCTTTTGATTCAGGGAATTTTTCTCCATCTACTGGCAACCCAGTTACTTCTGCAATTCATTCCTCTATCACCACAACTCTCAATCCTTTTACCTGGTATTCTCCATCTAAAAATGTGTAGGTAAATTCCCTTGCAATTTCCTCATTAAACTTAGTCAGCTTTAAAAAATAATCTATCCACCCACTATTGGAGAATACTGGCTCATAGTCTTGGTCTTGGAGAAGCATTTCATGAACTCTCAGTTCATGACAAATAGGTGGACCACCCATTGCAACAATAATACTCTCAACTCGCCAATGGAATAAATATTCCCAATTTTGCAACTAAAATATGCTCTATTTGGTTGGAACCTAGACACAATTTCAAAATAACTAAGGGTAGACAAAAAGAATAGAGTACATAATATCATTCAGACCAAAAAAATTGAAAAGTTTGAACTCAATCTGCGATGACATAAAAATTATCCACAAGAATAATTCACCTTGTACTTTATTGTACTTTTTTCCCCCAACCTAAGGTGTGACAGGTGTCCACACATGCAGAAAATGATTGAAAACGATACTATGCAAATATCATGATGATAGGAAATATGGTTTAATTATATGCATGTAACAAAAATAAATACACATGCACGTACCTGACAATGTGCGATAATGACTACAACTAAAGAAATTTATTACATAGGAAGTTGATCCGCTATGCATGGAAAGTGAGGTGAAAATGAATGATGAAAGTGGAAGGGAATGAGTGGAGTTGGAAATGGAATATTGTGTAAAAATATACTTCCACTAGATATAGAAATATTTATTATGAGCATGCAACAAAGATTTAGGAAGAAGACTTAACGACAAAGTCGTCGCTTGTTGCTGGAAGAATCTCAGGATTTTCTGGTGTAGAGAACTGCTATAGGAATTCAACATTGAAAAGAGGCTTGTGATAGAGGTGCAAGCGATGACCATTGAACAATAATTTGAACTTGATAGGATCAATTGTGGACAATCGTATTGCACCATTAGAAAATCTTTCAATCACCTCATAAGGCCCTAACCAGCGTGTCTACAATTTTCCCAAGTTGTCCTTATACCTTGAATCATAGAGAAGGGCCCAATTGTCTGTCTTGAATGTTTTTTCTTTTATATAGTGGTCATGCCACTTCATGCATTGATTCTAAATTGTTTTTGTGTGTTGCAGGGCTAACTTTCTGATTTCTTCCAAGGCATTAAGCTGCAGGAGCCTTTCTTGTTGTGTTGCAAAGAGAGTCATATCTAAGGCTATGGCCATTCTCAAGGTTTTATGCTCAAATTCCACAAGAATCATAGCTTTTGTCACATACACCATTTTAAAGGGTGTAAAACCTGTTGTGGTTTTCCAAGTGGTTTGATAAGCCCATATTGCTTCAAATAACCTGCTAGACCAATCCTTACGATGAAGAGCTACTGCCTTGGTCAATATAGATTCAAGTTCCCTATTGGTGGTTTTAGCTTGCCTATTTGCCTATGGATGGTAGGAAGTAGATTTCATATGCCTTATATTATATTCATTGACTAGGGCGGTGATCAAAGTGGAAGTGAATTGTGCTCCTTGATATTTTACAATCTCTCGCGGAACTCCATATCGAGTAAAGATCTCTTCCTATAAGAATTATGCCACCTTATTATCCCTGACATGTTTGAATGCTTTGAGTTCAACCCATTTTATGCAATAATCAGTACATACTAGAATGTATGATTTACCATTTGATGATGGATCAATGGGCCCAAAAAATTCTAACCCCCATTTGTCAAATGGTGTAACAAACACTTGTGGATACAAAGGCATTTCATCAGATTGAGTTGGTCTTCCCATTCACTAACATCTATCACATTTCCTAGTATGCTTGACTGTATCCTTGTGAAAAGTTGGCCAATAATATCTTATAGTCAGTATCTTGAGAGTTGTTCTTTTGGCAGCAAGGTGACCTCCACAAGGTTCATCATGATAGGCATGAAGGATATCATAAGTTTCATCTTCTCTAACACATCAGCTCATGACTTGATCTGGCTTTGTATAGAATAAGTAATCTGCTATCCATGAAAAATTGAAACTCTTTTCTACCAGCAAACTTCTTTCTTTTGGAGAGAAATGAGGAGGGATCTTGATAGCTGCTAAGTAGTTAGCTATGTCGGCATACCATGGAATGGTCACATTAATTGAAAATAAGTGCTCATCTGAAATGGAGTCATCAATGGTTGTAGGATTATCCGGTACTTGAATTCTGGATAGAAAGTCTGCCACTACATTTCCCTTACCTAGCTTTTCAATGATAGTGATGTCAAATTCCTACATTAACAATAACCATCATGCTAACCTACCTAAAATGGAACTTTTATTCATAAGGTATTTGATGGTTGCATGACCAGTATGCACAAAGATTTGATAAGCAGTGATATAGTGCCTGAACTTATTGAGGGCATAGATAACAACTAACATTTCCTTTTTAGTGACAGTATAATTTATCTCAGGTCCTTGCAAATTTTTGCTTATATAGTAAATTGCATTCTCCAAAAATCCTTGCTTCTACCCCAAAACTGCTCCAATTGCAAAATCTGATGCATCTATGTCAATGTGAAAAGGAAGAGACCAATCAAGTCCTTTAAGCATAGGAGCATGGGTTAAGGCTTTCTTAAGTTTAGAAAATGCCTCTTCACATGGTGGTGTCCATTCAAATGCAACATTTTGTGTTAAGAGAGTATACATAGGTCTTTCCATCTTACTAAAGTCCTTGATAAATCTCATGTAGTACCCTGCATGGCCTAAAAAATTTCTTACATCCTTTTGTTTTGCAGGGGCAGGAAGATTGAGTATTACCTCCATTTTGGCTGGATCAACTTGAATGCCTGAATAAGAAATATGATACCCCAACACTATACCTTCTTGCATCATCATGAAGCATTTCTCATTATTGAGGGACAAATTATGATCCTCACACTGCTGCAACACTTCAGAAATATTTTGCAATGCTTCCTCAAAAGTGGCCACATAAGAAGTGAAATCATCTATGTAAATTTCCATACAATCATGGGAAATATTTGAGAATATATAGAGGAAAACCCTTTGAAAGGTTGCAAGAGCATTTCATAGACCAAAAGGAAGGACATAATAGGCATATGTTCCCTAAGGGCAAGTGAAGGTGGTCTTTTCGTGGTCCTCGAGTGCTATTCTGATTTGATTATAACCACTAAACCTATCCAAAAATGAAAAGTATTGCTTGCCTGCTAGAGAATCTAACATTTGATCAATGAATGGAAGTGGGAAATGATCTTTTTTAGTAGTAGTGTTAAGCTCCCTATAGTCCACACAAGCTCTCCATTTTCCTCCTTTCTTAGGGATGATAACTAGGGGAGATACCCATTGACTGTCTAAAATAGGGTATATGAATCCTGCATTTAGTAACTTTTGCAATAGGGTATATGAATCCTGCATTTAGTAACTTTTGACTATCTGAAATAGGGTTGAGGTTGTCTAATGGGTTTACAGTCTTCTTTGATATAAATTCTATGGGTACAAAATGTAGGATTTAATCCCTTCATGTCATGATAATACCATGCAAAGGCCCATTTTCAGTTTTTGAGTAGTTCTATTAATGACAACCTTTGGTCTATTGTGAGTTGACTATTGACATTCAAATTCCTTCCTGAAGCAACTTCTACTTGAGTGATTGACTCAACACTAGATGCTTCAACTATAGAAGGTTTGGATTTCCTACGACAATAAGGTATGAAATATATCTATGGCTGCAGGAGAATCCAAAGAACCTATGGATGGGAGAAGAGTATGCAAAGGATTTGTTGGTATACCACATGACTATTGAGATACCCCATAATCATTTTCTATGATGTTAGAGAGTACCCTATCATCTTCTAGGAGTTCTATGAATGGTTCCCTAGTCAACATCATAAGCTGTTGAAAAGTATTGAATTCCTCTGCTTCTTCTCCTATATCTAGCCATACTACTTGCTCTTGATCAAGTTGTGGTTGTGCAAGAGAATAAAGTGCAAGAGTTTTAGTAGTGATACCATCTGAAATGGTCATGTCCCCTAATCTACAACCCATGTATGAATCAACTGTAGCAAGCCAAGGTCTTCCCAAAATGATTGGATAGCCTCTCAATGTTGCCTTATGAGAAAGTATTGTAAAATCAGTTGGATATTCCCAAGAATTTAGTGTGACAATAATATCTTCAACCATCCCATCAAGTTGGATAGTAGAACTATCCACAAGCTGTAGGACTATTGGGGTAGATCTAAGACTAGTAATATTAAGTTGCTGCATAAAATCCTTGGTCATCATGTTTATGGCTACTCCCAAATCTATCAAGTCATTTTTAATTTGTGTTCCATTAGTAACTACCTTCACAACAAGACTACTTGGGTCAGAATATTTAGGGACAACAACTTTTTCTAACATAATATTAGCCAATTGCCCTACATGTACTATTTTTGGGTCCTTTTTCTTACATCCAAGATTTTTTAAGCATGCCTCTTTAATAACTTTTCCATGTATGGGAATATCATTAATAGCTTGAAACAGTGGAATCTTTACACATATATGTTTTAATTGATCAATAAGATCAAAAGCTATGGCATCATGCTGCTTAGACACTTCTACCTATAATCTCTGAAGAAATGGAGGCATTCTAATAGGTGTGCCTGAATTTTCAGATTGAGGCAACTGCTTAGAGTTTCCAAGTTGATTAGGTGTATTATCATGAGTAATCTCCTTAGATGGTAATTTTTTTATAACTGGAGGAGATGGGATAGGCAAAGTTGTTCCTAAGTGTAAGTGAATATCACTTATATTTAGAGAATATGTAGGATACTGATTAGGATCGGCTAAATAAACTTGTTTCTATTATTGAGGTTTATTATTTGGATTTGGTAGAGGCTATGTTGGTAGTTGAGTTGGCTTAAGTGGAGTAGTATTAGGAGTTGGTGGCATTAAATTTGGTTGTTGGGACTATTGTTGTGGCTGCAGGAAACCTGATGGCTGGTTTGCCCATTGTTGACCTTCCCTCCATTGCGGTGATTGTTGCTAGTTACCTTAAGGTGGAGACCAATTCCCTTGTGGCTTCTACCACTAAATAGAAGGGCTATTGTAATTAGGCCAAGGGTTTTGAGAGCTATTCCAAGACTAAGGAGTATAGTTTCCAAAATTTTGGGAATATGGGGGTTGCCACTGATTATTTTGTGCATTAAAGTTCATATAATGACTAGAAAAAGACAATGTATCTTGTAGCATACCTTGTCTTGGAGGCCAAGGCCTTCATTGTGCAACATAAAAGATTTCTTCGTCATCTCCATAAACTGGCTTGAAATCTAGAGGAGCTTGTTGATTGTCAATCTTAGCGAGGAGTTTACACTTGTAGTGTCTCTTCTTTTGCTGACAGTAAGAACAAAATTCAACAAGAATGGCCTTTGCTTCCTCATGCTTCTTCCTTGCTTGAAGTATATCCAACTGAATAGCCATATTGTTAATAATATCCTCTTTAAAGTCCTTTAGAAGATGAGTTATCTCCATCCTTGAAACTGTTGTAGATGCCTTTGTTATTGAAGAGTCAGGCCTATAGTGTCTTCCTTTCTTGGCTGAAGCTCTGGAATATTTTTGATAGATTTTCTTGATGTCATCCCATTGAACTTGATTAATTTATCCTCCTCCCATGAGGTCCAATGAGTCAACACAATCATCATTGATTCTCCTTAGAAAAATCAATTTCAAGTATTCTTCATTCAATGTGTTGTGCTTGGATTTCCTGACACTGAACAAAAACCTTTCTAAATAATCTTCCAAAGTCTCATCTTCCTTTGTGTCATCTGGAAGATATCATCACCATGTCGATCCATTCCCCTACAATAATCTTTGTACTTCTCCAAGAAGTTTTCCTTCATTTCATCCTAGGTAGTGATTACATCTCTACCTAAACTCATAAACCACCTAAGAGCAACTTATTTTACAGTAGGAGGGAACAACTTGATTTTATGGGCATCAGTGGTATAGTCATAACTTCTATAGAGGATGTCAAATTCAACCAGAAAGGTATCTGAATCTTTTGTGACCAAGCCATAAAATTTTGGAAGAGAGGAGGCTGGTGTATTCTTCAAGTTTGCATTATCATGTTTGTTAGGAATAGGAAACTCAAATGTTGGGTTTGCAGGCGCAAGTGGAGGATTTTTTACCATTGGTCCTTGATGAAGAACCAAAGGTAAGATGTTTTTCTCAGAGGGTTCATTTAAGAAGTCAAGGTCTCCCTTTGACAAATAAAAAACACCTCTATTTCTGACTCGCACAAAGGTTTATGCAAAAGGATTTTCTTCAGGTGCTTGATCTGATCTTATGTCATGAATGGAATGCAAGGGAAGAAATCTTCCTAATCCATCTCTTCTTCTTCTATGCATATATGTTTAATGAAGTAATTATAATAGTGCCAAACTAAGAAACAAAAAATGTTGGTCCTTATAACCAGAATGGCAACTAGGTGAGCAAAAACTCAATTCAGGGATTGGACATTGTTACTGAACAACTAGCTTTCTTGTAGCAAAGGATCATTTACTTTATCAACTAGGGACATAAAATTGAAATGGGCCAGCATGGTATTTGCACTAAGTTCATATTGCAACCATTATATCATACTGCAAGAAAGGAAATTCTTTGAAATAAATGTGCAAAAACATAATGAACTAAAACTTAATCAAAACTCACAACTGAAAGTTGTTAGAATAACCGATGGACAACTGAGAGGGGGTGGGGGTGAATAACTGGTGGACCAGTTTACAACCTTTAACCAAAGCACATAAACATTAAATACCGAAATAGAAGAAACAAATATCGGTAAGCAATAAAAATTAAGAATGAAAAAGAGAATCAACACAATGCAACCATACCACATAACACCATGATTTATACATGGAAAACCCGGTAAAGAGAAAAACCACAGTGGGAAGCCTATTCACAGTCAGATGATACTTCTGCAAAAAGTATGTGATACAATAAGGGGCTTGCACATGCAGGGAGGCACACTTCCTAGAGCCTACTACTCATTACAAAGGAGTCTCACTGACTATAGAAAGGTTATAACCACCTCAATATAATTGGACAATAATCTAGAAGAATGAACTACCAATGATAGCATTTGTCATGCTTGTTTATAGTCTCAGTTAATCTTAATACCAGAGGCCTTTGACCTCTTACATAAACCCAATTTGATCACCTATGATTGACCAAATCTCCTTCGCATATGATATTTCATTTAATGACCATTGTAGGGTAAAACTCTGGTCTGATTCTTTGGATTAACTTAGGACTAATTTGATGCAAGCACCCTCAGTTACACCTAAAAGTGTCAATTTGGGATTCATAAACTAATGAGAGGTATAGTGGCTATTTTCTCAAGGGATGAAGATAGTATGTTAAGTGATTATGAATGCATCTCTAATTTACATGCTTATTCTAAGAACAAATCTAAGGCTCATTCATTAAAAAATTAAACCTCACACTTAAAGTATTTAAACTTAAGTCACACACTTTCAATCAAATCTTTTTAATTAAACACCTCCTTTATGAACATCAATTTGAAATATTCACTTAATCTATTACTAATAATAGAACTACTTTCCTCCAAATGATTTTGACTTAGCAATTTAGAAGGGGAGACAAAATGGTTCTGCTTCCTATCACAGAAGTGACAAGAGGTGGAACAACATGTAAGAATACCAGAATTATGAGTCACAACCTGTTGATTTAAATGTGTATTTGTCCGAGTATCAGAATTCTAAATCACAACTCATTCAATCAGATCAAACTGTAAAGCGGAAAAATCGAACCCTAGTTGCTCTCCCCTCTTCCAACTCCAAGGAGAGAGAAGGGAGGTTACTAGGATTGACGGTTTTCACTTAGGGGAGACTTTACATTCAAAAGAGGGGTTGAAACCCACAAGATCCAATCCCACACAATGCAAGATTGGATTCTAAATGAGTTTCAAGGGTTAAGACAACAAGGCTACCCTCTTTTGTAAAGAATGTAGATAGAAAGATCAAGCTAGGAATGTATGAAAAGTGAGAAAGATTCGCTTATAAACAGAGATAGGAATATAGGATGAAGCTGCAGACCTGGAATTAGCAGTAAAATGTCAAGACGGTGTTGTCCTGCAAATTTGAACAAAAGTTGACGGGACGATGGCACCCGGCATGCACACGGTCCTCCGAAAAATCCGCGAAACGAAGGGGGATCTGTTCGTCTCTGCACAAGGATTCCAGATCTTCAATTTCAGCCGCGTACCTGCAACCTACACACAAAAAAGCGAAGATGATTGGGGGGTTAGGGATTAGGGGTTTGCCCTTAGGTCAAACCCCAGTTTTGGAATTAACCAAGAAATGAGAAATGCTGTAAATGTAAATATTTGTAATGTAATCAAGTACTGATACCTTGTTGTAAGAATGTTTGTATTCTTACATGCAAAGGTGTAGATGTTGTTGTATGTTGTATGTGATCTCCTCTTCAATGGTTGAATCCTTGTCTTGAATGCAACACTTAGCTTTGAATGGAGACTTAGAATGATCAATTGCTTGAAGGAATGCTTGAATGCTTGAATGCTTGAATGTTTGAATGTTTGAGTATCATTTCCACGCCTTTTCCATCTTACCAAAATGGGAGAGGAAATGTAGTTTATATACTTGCCAATTAGGATTGATAGACTGATTTTTCCGACCTTGGGCCGACAAGGAAAGATTGTTTTCCAATTTGCAAACAAAAAGACCCGAGACCCAAAAGAGACCGGGCCCAAAAATAGGGCTAGGTACCAGGGCGCTGGGCACCATGGTCCTGGGGGACCAAGGCACTGGGCACCCTAGTCCTGAAGGACCAGGGCGCTGGGCGCTCTGGTCCCACCTCCCGGGACAGCAGGGTGCAAGGAGGGATCAGGTAGGGTGCTGGAAAAATGCAGTTTTTTGATGTCGTGGACAAGTTTCAGGGTCTCCATTCAGGTTCAGTGTTGCATCGCCATCGTGAAGACCGAAATGCAGTTGAAATTGCAAGTGTCACAATTTTAGGATGCTACACAAACATAAGTTCGGATGGATATAACTTGATTTCTGAACTAAGATATTTTCCTTATCCTACAATTTCTGATTAGACTTGTGAATTACAAATCAAACAAAAAGATATCCTGCTGTGTGGATTATTAAATATTCTGCAAACTCACAATTCCTTCAAACAATACTATGTTGAATCTAAACTAAGCTGTTTACGGAATCACACAATTATCATTATAAACAATAAACACAAATCACGTGAACAAAACATAAAATTACTCACTTCACACTTATAACAAAGTCACCTAATAACGCAAGCAAGGGGGCCTTGCCTGCTCAGTCACCAAGTGCTGAAACTATCAATGCTTGTTACTTCAAACCATGCATTCTCAATCAGAGAATAATAATTGGAACATCAATGTTTTTCATATATTATCTAGTTATCCTTTTGAACAATCCCATACATATTTATATAACACTGCTTACTAATATTGTCTCTAATTGATTACAGGATTGTAACCATGAAACTTGTTTTATACAAAACAAAATGATAGCCATCAACTAATCTAGAGCCGTAGGCCACCGAATCAAAACAATATAACAACTTCAACATGTCTAGGGCTGCAGGCCATCGAATCAAAACAATATAATAGCTTCAACAAGTCTATGCCATTTCAAGATTATACCGAAACTATCTGTCAAAAATAGATCAATTTCATTTCGTTCTCTCATTCACATGATCCATGTGCCAAGCAATCCTTTCTTCCAAGTACCTATCCACCTATAGATCCCCTATTATGGCAATTAAACAATTGAATCAGTAAATAACCATGATTTTCGCTCATAATTTTGGTTTTGACTTTTCTTTCATATTTATTGAATTCCCTCTTTCCTTCCTTACCAAATGGTGACAGGAATGACATGGATACCATAGGAATGACAAATAGTGGCAAATTAAGGGTAAAAGAAATAACACATCCTAGCCTCATCGTTCCCCCCAACTGAGGGTTTTGCATGTCCTCATGCAAAAGAAAGAAAATAAATACAAACCAGATGAAGGAAGTAGTTTTTGTAGATTGCTGGTAACCTCCTGAACCCAATGTTGTTTCAGTTCCTTTACAAGATTTTTCATGTTCTTTGATCGTCAGACAAGGTTCTAAAGTAGCAACTATCTGTTTTGCCTCTACCTTGAGTTTACTCAACTCTTCTGCCTGTAATTTAACAAAAGCTTGTGCATCCTATAGTTGTTTCTGAAGTGACTGATTCTCTATTTTTAGCTAAGCAATAGAATCCCTCAATGCCCAAATCTCTTCTCTCTGTTTCATCAACAGTCCCTCTAGATCTTTATCTTTATGCTTCTCAACATAGGTCATGAGAGTAACATTAGTTGAATCTTGCAGATCTTGGTGATCAAAGTTCTCATGACTGGGATCTTTCTGTACACTCTGTATGATTTGGTGAACATTTTCTTCTTGTTCTTTAGTTAACCCTTCTTGTCCTCTAGTATCACTTGAATTTCCTTGGTCCTTGCTTATGGACAAGGGTTTAACTAGTAAAGGATTATCATTATTTTTTGGATTTTTCGTAAGTATTTCAGTACACCCTTCTATGGATGTATTAATTCTAGTATCTTCGGGAATTATTTCTTCCCCCATGGGTTGATTGATCACATTTTCTTCAAACAAATTTTCACTAAATATGTCTTCACCACCATTAGGAGGAATTTCTCCTTCTTGGGTATCTACCAGAGTAGGACTAAGGGGTTTAGACTATTTAGATTGTTTCTCCTTTTTCCGCCGTTGATTGTTGTGTCTCAATTCTCGTTGCATCCTACCCTGTTTCTTAATTACTCCTGACAAAACCTGCAAATCCTCGTGAGTGGAGGCTATATGAGCTAGATTCTGGAGCTGATTTTTAGGCTTCGATTGCAGAGCTTCATTCATGTCATCGTGAGGACTGGAGGGGTCATCTTGATTCTCCAAGGTCAGCTTCCTCTTGTGACTAGAGCCAGAGGATTTTTCAGAAGCCACCTTAGCCTTAGCAGCTGAGCTACGAGTTTGATAGGGGCTTGGTGTACTGATAGTCTTAGAGTATTTCTTAGCCCATTTTTCAGAAGAATGCTTGGCACATTTTTCAGAGACCCTTCGTTTTGAAACACTAGGGGAAACACTAGGGTTTTGTTCTGGCTCTACTTGTTCTTCCTCATTCTTGGAAGTATGTTCTTCCTCAATAGGACTATATCCCTCCTTACTCACGAGACTACTTTCTTCTTCATTCATAGAGCTATCACCCCTCTATCCTTCAACAGAATTTTCCCTATCAGAAGGTTCCTAGTGTGAATCATAACTAACAAAAGAGTCCCAATTACCAAGGGGAGAGAGTTTTTGCAATTCCCTAATAACTAGTAACCTAATGAGCCCATGATGTGCTAGGGCATGACCATGACCTTCTTGACTCATACATTGCAGAGATGAGTAAAGAGAATAGGGAACATTAACAAGCATTCCTCTTCACAAATGTAATAGTAAGCGGAAATGGTGGGCATACACATAAACATATCTGCCTTCGCATGTCATATACTAGATGATGAATCTAGCCACATGTTTCCAATGAGCTGGAAGTGAAAGCAATTTAGTACCCTAGCCTGAGACAATGACAAGAGATTCCCCTCTATCTAAAAACCTTTTCTGAAGTGGCTTAAGAGCCACTACTTTCTTTGAGATTTCAGGAAAATAATTTTCACCACTGATGGGTAACCCTAAAACTTTAGCTATAGAATCCATTGTGATAGAAATAGTTAACTTGCAAACAATGGCTCGACCTTTGGAAAAATTTTCTATGAATTCCTGAGTAGTGTGTTCATCATAACCCCATAGCCATTTAAAATACACATCCCATCTAGCTTGCTTAAAGACCTTATACACCTTTGCATTTTTTGGGTCCCTTAATTCATCCATTGTCGAAGGCTCATACCGAGGACGTCATTCTCCTACCATGATTGTAACATAGAGTCCTATGGAAACTACCTTCGCCCAAACCACTAACTGTGTAGGAAAATGGTGACGAGGCTATAACAGAGTTTTTTCAAAACTTTACCAAAACCACTATGTGAGAAATAGTGACAGAAAGTTACAACCATGAGGGTAAGATAAGACAGACAAGGCAATGATGACAAGGAAAGGATTTTAAGGGATGACGAAGAGATTATGATGGCCAAGACACATAGACAACACAATGTCCCCCCAGCTAAGCAGCAGACCCATCCACGGGGCATGTCACCATAGGGTAGAGGAAAATAAAATAGAAAATTAAATAAATAAACAAAAGAAAAATAAAACAAAACCATTACTAAATACCGAGGCCATTGAGGACAAGACATGGCAAGGAGCGCTAATTATGGAGGATGTGACCAGAAGCTAAAGTGGAGCTAGCAAATCAGACGTCACATGAGAGCAAGTAGCCACAAATCATAAAGAAAGATTGCATCCACAGGCGAAATAAAGAGAGGCACGACCTAGCACGTGGAGGATGGGAAACGTGCCCAAGGAAGACACTAGGCCAGTGTGGCATAGACGTGGATGGGGCAAGAAGGACTTCCTGCCAGAAAAATGAGAGGAAGAAGAGAGCATGTTCCTGGCTGAAAAATGACAGGAAGGCGTAGGAGTCCAAGTCTAAGCGAACAGGGTTGCTGTGTTTTCCATGTGGTGATGGAATTTTTTATTGTTTGATTTAATTGGATTATTTTTTTATTATTATTATTTTTTTTTATTTTTTTGTATTTTTTATTTTTTATTTATTTTTATTTATTTATTTTTAATATTTTTCTTTTGTTCTTCGACAATAAACCACTAGAGACCCGATTTTCAGTCTATCACTACCTAGGGGCATCGGAAAACCGATTTTCACCCCTAAGATTATTTAGCAGTGGATAGCCGCTGGGAAACCGGTTTTCAACTGGCAACCGGCCAATAGCGCCCATAGGTTTTCACTATCGGATCTTTTATTGCTCTTTTTTTTTTTTTTTTTCATATTCAATTTTGAAGGAGGCCAAAGGGAACCATGGTGAGTTCCTTAGCCACACCAAGAAAGAAGGCTTCCTTTGAAAGAGGTTTTTGATACAACTTCAAGCGGTGACCATTAACGAGGAGCTTGTTCCGTTTAGAATCCACAGTGTGGAGTTGAATAGCACCGTTATCATATACATGCTCAACTTTGTAAGGTCCCAGCCATCTTGTATGAAACTTGCCTTTGAAATCCTAAAATTGGGAGTCATACAAGAGTGCCCAATCCCCAAGTTGAAAGGATCATTGGCGAATATGTTGATCATGCCACAGAACCCGCTACTTCTGGATGACCTCTGTGTGAAAGAGTGCATCCTGACAGAGCTCATCTAAAGAGTGTAGTTGGGCAATACGGTCCTTCTGGGCATCAGAGAGACTTAGGCTGAGTTGCAATGTAGTCTGCAGAGTCTTAATCTTAAACTCAATCAGAATAATTGCCTTCTTACCATAAACGAGTTCATAAGGGGTCAGACCTATAGTGGTCTTCCACATCGTGTGGTAGGCCCATACAGCCTCAGGAAGCCACATGGCCCAATCATGCATATGAAGAGCAACCACCTTGGTAAGAATGTTCTCAAGCTCTCTGTTGGTGACCTCAACTTGTCCATTAGCTTGGGGATGGTAAGGAGTGGACTTCCGGTGACGGATCTCATATTCTTTGACTAGAGCAGCAATAAGTTCTGAAGTAAACTGGGGTCCTTGATCTGTAGTGATTTCTCAAGGAACACCAAAGTGAGTGAAAACTTTTGAATATAGAAAGTTAGCCACTTTAGTGTCTCATGCATGTTTGAGTGCAATGACTTCAACCCATTTGGTGACATAATCTGTTCAAACAAGAATATATTCTTTATTCCAAGAAGGTGGATTAATAGGACCTATGAAATCAAGGCCCCACTTCTCGAAGGGTTCCAGAGATAGCTGAGGGTGTAACAACATCTCATCAGAGTGTGTAGGATGACCCATCCACTGGCACTGATCACAATGATGAACATACTGCTTACAATCCTTATGAATTGTAGGCCAATAATACCCAACAGTGAGAATTTTCTGAGTGGTTCTCTGAGTAGCAAAGTGTCCTCCACATGGTTTAGTATGACAAGCTCAAAGAATGTCAAAGACATCCTCCTCAGGTACACATCTGCGCATGATGTTGTCAATGCCGGTGCGAAAGAGGAGACCATTAATCCAAGTATACTATCCACTAAGGCCCACCAACTTCCAATGTCCACGAGGTGATAAGTGAGGAGGGAACTTGCATGTGACCAAGTAGTTGGCAATATCAACAAACCAAGGACTCTTTGCAGAGATAGCAAAGAGGTGTTCATCTGGAAAGGTGTCATCAACTGGAGTTGGTTCATTGTCTGGCAGTTGCAACCTGGATAGGAAATCTGCAACCACATTTTCTCAACCAGGCTTATCAAGTATAGTGACATCAAATTCTTGTAATAAAAGCAACCACCTAATGACTCTGCCAGTGACTACTGGCTTATTCATTAGAAAGAGAATTGCCAAGTGGTCTGTGTGAAAAAACACTTTATATCCAGTAATATAATGACAAAATTTATTAATAGCATAAACAATAGCTAAAAATTCCTTTTCAGTTACCGTATAATTTACCTCTGCACCGATGAAATTCTTGCTGATGTAGTAAATAGAATAAAAGAGATTGTCTTCTTTTTGTCCAAGCATTGTGCCCATAGAAGAGTTAGAGGCATCAGTATGGATGTGGAATGGCAATTCCCAATTTGGACCCCTAAGGACTGGTGTGGTCACAAGCTTGGTTTTAATAGTTTTAAAAGCCTCCTGACACTCAAGCGTCCAAGAAAAGACAACATCTTTAGCTAAAAGAGGAAACAAAGGAGAGGCAATCTTGCTAAAATTTTGAATAAATTGTCGGTAATACCTAGCATGGCCAAGAAAGCTCCTAACATCTTTTGGATTGGATGGTGTAGGTAGGTCCTGAATTATCTGGACCTTTTTAGGATCAACTTGAACGCCTTTTGAAGAAATGAAATGTCCTAACACAATACCCTCAGTCATAAGGATGTGACACTTTTCATGACTTAAAGATAGATTAGTATCTATACATCTTTTAAGCACTTTCTCTAAGTTTGCTTTTGCCTCTTCATAAGTATTGCCATGAACTGTAAAGTCATCCATATAAACTTCTACACAATCATTCACAAGGTTAGCAAAAATACTTAGCATAGCCCACTGAAAGGTAGTTGGGGCATTACATAATCCAAATGGCAACACATTGTAGGCAAATGTCCCCTAGGGACAAGTGAAGGTGGTCTTATCTTGGTCTTCAGGTGCTATTTGGATCTGATTATATCCACTGAATCCATCCAAGAATGAGAAGAATTGTTTACCTGCAAGAGTGTCCAAAACTTGATCAATAAATGGTAATGGAAGATGGTCCTTTTTAGTTGCTTTATTTAAAGCTCTGTAATCGACACAAATATGCCACTTACCATTTTTCTTCAGTACCACTACTAGAGGAGATACCCACCCGCTATCTAAAATAGGATAGATGAAACCAACATTGAACAATTTCTGTAGCTCCTCCTTGACTATGTCTCGCAAAATAGGGTTAAGTCTTCGTTCTGGCTGTCTGATAGGACGACTCTCTTCCTCAATATATATGTGATGTGTGCAAGTGTCAAGATGAATACCACATATATCTTGGTACTCCCAAGAAAATGTGGCTTTATTGTCCCTAAGCATGGTAATAAGGTCCTTAATCTGTTCTGGACTTAACTATGGATTAATATTAAGGGTACGACTTTGTAAAATCTCCATAGGTTGTGACTGTATAGGGGAATCCAGAGCTAACACTTGTGATGAACCATGACTTTCTAAAGATAGTAATGGACTGTACAAACATTGGTGAGGTAACAATTGATGTAATATGAAAAAGTATTGAATGGACCAAGAACCACCTGCTAGAGGAAAACTTCCAAAGGGACAACTAGTAGTTATATGCGAGGGAAAAACCAAGTTGTCTAAAATGTCATTCGACTTGTACCTATTCTGAACAAAATTTACAAGAATTTAATCCTTAGTGGTTTCTTCAAAATCATGCACTTGTTCAATGGTTAGGACTGGTAGGGACTCTTCCAAGTCACTGTCAACCCAAATAGGATCTTCTATTTCTAACAGGGGCTAACATGTGGATATAGTGTTATTTGCTTAGTTTGTTCTCCATTAAAGATAACCATATTACCTGACCGACAGTTGATAAAAGCATTAGCAGCAGCTAGCCAAGATCATCCTAAGATTAAGGGATATCCCCCCAGCTTAACTTTTGGTTGCAAGATCATACAGTCAGTTGGAAAATCCCATGAATCAATAGAAAGGACCACATCTTCAATAACCCCTTCAAGCTTGACCAGTGAACGATCAACCATCTGGAGAACTATAGGTGTGGGCCTAAGTCCTTCAAGAGATAATTTTGTTTTGGTCTCGTTAGTCATTACATTAATTGCAGCACCCAAATCCACAAGTTTATTAGGAATAGTAATCTTACCAATGCTTAACTGGATTACTGGGCTTTCGGGATCTACATATTTTGGAATTGTCAAATTGCCAAGCATAAGATCTGCCAATTGCCCAATAACTTGAACAATCTTTGGATCTTCTTTCTTCTTTTGCCTTCATGTACATAACTCTTGAACTATTTTATTATACACCAGAATATCCTTGATAGCCTGCAACAAAGGAATCTTAATGTTAACATTGTGGAGTTCATTAATGAGATTGAATTCAATTTGCATAGGTTCCTTCATTAATGAGATTGAATTCAATTTGCATAGGTTCCTTTTGTACAGGTTTAGAAAGCAACCGGTCAGGAAATGGAGGTTCTTTTTCTGACTCCACTTCAGGTTCTTCATTTATTTCTATGATTGTGGGACCTTGGAGGGTTTTTCCCGACCTCAATTGTACTCCTTCTAGTTCTACTGTATTAACCGGATAAGTGGGATAACCTGCCACCTCATTATTATACATGGGTTGGGATGGCTTATTATTAGGATTTGGATTTGGTTGAGTGGGCATTGATGTTGGCTTTGGTGGTTGTGGTGGGTCAGGTAGTGGATTAGAGGAGGATGCTAGAATAGGTGGAAGGAATTGTTGTGGTTGTTGATAAGGATTTATTAAAGGTGGAAGTGGAAATTGAGTTTGAGGTGGATAGGGTTGTGGGTATGGTTGTGGATATGATGTAGGTGGTGGCGCATGCAGCCTCCATGCCTATTGCCACGCTTGAGTTTCAAACTGGTAATTTTGGGACCACTGAGGATAGGATGAAGGTTGTTGCCAACCCCTATACCATGTATTTGAATTGGGGAAGGTTTTACTTTGACTAAGAAAATACTCATTAGGAAAACCTGGCTGCATTGCTCTTAGTAGAAAAGGACATCATGGGGCCATAAAATATACAGGTTCCTCTGCATATTCCATACTAGCTAGTGCTTTTGGAAGAGGTCTTAAGGTAGAATGCTTACTTGCCTCCTCTAGGGATGAAATATTTGTTCTATTATATGGACAATCCTTAGGACCATGCTTTTTATGGCATGTAGGACAATATACTGCTAAAGCCTTTTCTGCTTCTTCCTATTTCTTGTGGGTATACAAAGTGTCTATCTATTTTCCCATATGATTTAATAAATCAGTTTTAAGATCCTCAAGTAGATTACCTATTTTGCATTTCAAAATACTTGATACTCCTTCTGAAGTAGGCAACCTTCTGGAGTGACTCCTTAGGGGACGTTGAGACCTAGAGTAATTCCTACAAATTTCAATAATATCATCAAAACTCAACTTTGAAATATTTCCTTTACCCATTAAATTTAAAGCATCCATAGTCTCATCCCTTATTCCTCTAAGAAATAACATTTTAGTAGTGTCAGGAGTGAGTCCTGGCTGTCTTGATTGTTGAAGACTGAATATGAAACGTTCTAGGTAATCTTCCATGGATTCATCCTCCTTTTGGTTCATGCGAAAGACTTCATCCCACATGTCTTTGGTTTTGCAGTAATCTTGATATTTGTCCATAAACAACCATTTCATCTCATCCCAAGTTCAGATGTTTCACAGGCTCATAAACCATCACAATGTTGCATCCTTGAGTGTAGCTGGAAATAGTTTAAGCTTTTGAGCATCATGCCTATAATCATAGCTATTACACAGGACTTCAAATTCAAACAAAAATATGTTAGGATCTTCAATAGATAAACCATGGAAAATAGGTAATGCAGAATGAGGAATGTTTTTCATGGGGGTGTTCTCATCTGAGTGTTCAATGGGGAACTCAAAAGCAATAGGTTCATTGTTTACTAATGCCCTTTCATTATTATTACCTTGGTTTTGACCTCTCAAGTGTCCACCCAAGTTTTCCCCATTATTATTATTAGCATCACCCATGATGTCTATTGCCCAAGGGGTATAAACAACTGTAGTTGGCTTGTTATTTACCAAAGATGAACCTGCTCTTAAGTCATAGGACTCGTTGAACTATTTGGCAACCCTTTGATATGCTTCCTCTAAGGACTCTAGAGATTGCTCCATTGGAGCCTCTACAGGGGTAGATTCAAGGGCACATTTTTCTAGATCTGGTTAACTGGATGTGTCTTTCAATGGATCATCAACTTCTTTATTGTGTTTGACTTCCCCTTTCGGTTGTATTTCTTGTTGTGAGTTCTCTTTTTGTATTTGTTTCCCTTTTAAAGATGTTTGAGGACTTAAAAGTTTGGACTTACTTTTTGATTTTTCTAATGTTGTCTCTTACTTCTTAACAAATCTACCTTTACTATCTCTAGCTCTATTCATGCACCTATACGAGTTACTGTGGCGCAAACCTAAGGTACTAGCTCAAGAAAGGTTGACAATTGTTCAAGCTTTTGCTAAGGCGCAGTATTCCTAACTTAATTTACTATGGCTTCATGCCTTTAATACCTCTCCCCGGCAACGGTGCCAAAAATGTAGGGTAAAACTATGGTCTGATTCTTTGGATTAACTTAGGACTAATTTGATGCAAGCACCCTCAGTTACACCTAAAAGTGTCAATCCGGGATTCGTAAATTGATGAGAGGTATAGTGGCTATTTGCTCAAGGGATGAAGATAGTATGTTAAGTGATTATGAATGCATCTCGGATTTACACGCTTATTCTAAGAACAAATCTAAGGCTCATTCATTAACAAATTAAACCTCACACTTAAAGTATTTAAACTTAAGTCACACACTTTCAATCAAATATTTTTTAATTAAACACCTCCTTTATGAACATCAATTTAAAACATTCACTTAATCTATTACTAATAATAGAACTACTTTCCTCCAAATGATTTTGACTTTGCAATTTAGAAGGGGAGACAAAATGGTTCTGCTTCCTGTCACAAAAGTGACAAGAGGTGGAACAACATGTAAGAATACTAGAATTATGACTCACAACCTATTGATTTAAATGTGTATTTGTCCAAGTATCAGAATTCTAAATCACAGCTCATTCAATCAAATCAAACATAAGTTCAGCTGGATATAACTTGATTTCTGAACTGAGATATTTTCCTTATCCTACAATTTCTGATTAGACTTGTGAATTACAAATCAAACAAAAAGATGTCTTGCTGTGTGGATTATTAAATATTCTACAAACTCACAATTCCTTCAAACAATACTACGTTGAATCTAAACTAAGCTGTTTATAGAATCACACAATTATCATTATAAATAATAAACACAAATCACGCAAACAGAACATAAAATTACTCACTTCACACTTATAACAAAGTCACCTGATAATGCGAGCAAGGGGGCCCTGCCTTCTCGGTCATCAAGTGCTGAAACTATCAACGCTTGTTACTTCAAACCATGCATTCGCAATTAGATAATAATAATTGGAACAACAATGTTTTTAATATATTATCTGGTTATCCTTTTGAACAATCCCATACATATTTATATAACACTACTTATTAATATTGTCTCTAACTGATTATGGGATTGTAACCATGAAACTTGTTTTATACAAAACAAAATGATAGCCATCAACTAATCTAGGGCCGCAGGCCACCGAATCAAAACAATATAACAACTTCAACAAGTCTAGGGCCGCAAGCCATTGAATCAAAACAATATAATAGCTTCAACAAGTCTATGCCATTTCAAGATTATACCAAAACTATCTGTCAAAAATAGATCAATTTCATGTTGTTCTCTCATTCGCATGATCCATGCGCCAAGCAATCCTTTCTTCCAAGTACCTGTCCACCTTTAGATCCCCTGTTATGGCAATTAAACAATTGAGTCAATAAATAACCATGGTTTTCGCTCATAATTTTGGTTTTGACTTTTCTTTCATATTTATTGAATTCCCTCTTTCCTTCCTTACCAAATGGTGATAGGAATGACATGGATACCATAGGAATGACAAATAGTGGCAAATTAAGGGCAAAAGAAATAACACATCCTAGCCTCATCAACCATTACCACCATGATCTACAATGAGATCTTACATCAATTTATATAAACCCGAAGGCCTAAACCAATTAGGTTGGCCACCTAAAATATATTACAATAAGATCATTACATACATCCACATTACAATGATATACAATGTCGGCTTTAGACCAAAAAAACATTAACCAATCCATAAATCATCGCAGTAACATGTAGAGAACATGTAACATGATACCGGTCCATAACCTAGACCCAAATAGATTCACCATGCCAAAGCAATGTCTCCAATTAGTCGAGGCACAAATAAAGATCACCTTTTGCATCCTGAATTCCATCTAGAAGCTGCACCAACACCACTTGCGCATCTTGTCAAAGATTATCAGTAAAAGCTCTGCTGATAAAACCTTAAACCTTTACCGGTATAGGCTTACTAGAGTGTATGATAGCATCCGATCATCAAGTCAATACCAACTGACCAAAACATAATCCAAAAACATCAAACCAAATATATTCTATTGATCCAAACATGTCGGTAGTATCCAACTGATATTCCCTTCTACCGGTAACACTAGTTCTTCTACCGGTAACCAAAATCAGTCTGTTGGTAACCAATCATAACAGCTATTGTTGACATCAATGGAAAAACATCAATGCAACATATAATCAATTCACTCATATTTCCAACAATCTCCCCCTTTGGCATTGATGGCAACACTAGATGTGAAAAATAAAACATATAAGTGCCAAGAAATGCCCAAAATTTATCATAGAAGATAACAATGAAAAACTGAAAAATCTCAGCAACTCCTCCTGAGGAGTGCAATCCAATCTGAAAATAATCTTAATCTCTCTCCCATATGACATATTATGACATTATTTTCACATATAACTCTCCCCCTTTGACATCAATGCCAAAGATATGACATAGATATCAAAATCATGTGAATCTCAAAGCTGACTACTCCCCTTGAGTACTAGCACCACTACATCAATCCAGAGCAAAGGATAAAGAAGATGATGCATACTAGACTAATGCTCTACTCCATCAGTTAAGTTTCTATCAGAGGCATAGATACCCCTAACCTATCAATCAAATATTCAAATGATTCCTTAGACAACAGTTAAGTGAATATATCTACAATCTGTTCTTTAGTGTTCACATAAACCAATTTGTCTTCCTTTTCCTCCACCTTTTCTTTTAGAAAGTTATATTTTATTGAAATTTGCTTAGTCTTAGAGTGAAATACTAGATTCTTAGATATGTCAATAGCTACAGAGTTATCACAATAGATAACTACTGGTTCACTACAATTTACCTTGATATCCTTCAACATTTGCTTCATCCACAAGACTTGAGTGCAATTAGTTACTGCTGCAACATATTCAACTTCTATAGTAGATAAAGAAATGCATGAGTGTTTTTTTTCTGATCCATGAAACCAATTTCTTTCTAAGAAAGAAAGCTCCACTAGAAGTACTCTTCTTGTCACCAGTATCTCCCACCCAATTTGCATTTGTATATGCACATAAAGTGAAGTTATCATCTCTAGAATACCATAAGCTATATTTTGTTGTTCCTTGCAAATACTGAAATATCCTCTTTACTGCACATTCATGATTTTCTTTAGGATTACTTTGACATCTCAAAATAATACTTACTGCATTCATAATATCTGGTCTAGTCTGAGTTATATATAACAAGCCACCAATCATAGACTTATACCTTGTCGAATTTACTAGTGCAGACGTGTCTTTGATAGATAATTTCTCAATTGTCACCATATGAGTACTTACCGGTTTGGAATTATCCATACCAAACTTCTTCAACAATTCCCTTAGATCCTTAGTTTGACAGATAAAAATGCCTTTGTCAGTTTGAGTAATCTGCAAACCTAAGAAAAATCTCATCTCACCAATCATAGACATTTCAAATTCATTCTTCATATTATTAAAGAATTCCATGCACAATTTGTCTTCACCTCCAAAAATGATATCATCAACAAATACTTCAATAATCAGAATATCATCATCAATGATCTTGTAATATAAATTACTATCAGCACTACCCTTAGTAAAACCAAGCTTCAAAAGATATTTATCCAACCTTGCATACCAAGCTCTAGGAGCTTGTTTCAATCCATATAATGCTTTCCTTAGCCTGCAAACCATATCTTTGTCATCTGTTAGTGAAAATCCATTAGGCTGCTCAATGTATACTTCTTCCTCAAGTTCACCATTCAAAAATGCACATTTAATATCCATTTGATAGACCTTATAGTTCTTGTATACTGCATAGGCAAGAAATAGTCTAACAACTTCAATTCTAGCTACTGGTGCAAATGTCTCACCATAATCAATTCCTTCCATTTGAGAATATCCTTTACAAACTAGTCTAGCCTTGTTTCTTACAACTTGACCATCCTCATTTAGCTTATTTCTAAAAACCCATTTAGTTTCAATAACATTCTTATTTTTAGGCTGTGGAACTAAAGTCCAAGTCTTATTCTTCTCTGTCTGATCTAATTCATCTTCCATAGCCTTTAACCAATGTTTATCTTTACAAGCTTCAAAAATAGATGCTAGTTCCATTTGAAAAATAAGACATACCTCTTCATTTTCTAGTCTTCTTCTTGTCATAACTCCCTTGTTCCTGTCTCTAATGATTTAATTTTACATACCTTGGTGTCTACTGAACTTCAGGTTCTCTAATTTGATCATCAATCACAGTTGAATTTTTTGATTGTACTAGTGTAACTATCTCAGTGTCTTGTATCGGTTGAGGCATTGTTGGATCAATTATGATCACTTCCACTATCGGTTCTATTTCATATGATATAGATTGATCTTTGTATTGCTCATCCACTTTCACATTTGTGCTCTCCACAATTTTGTGCAATCTTTTGTTATAGCATCTTTATTCTTTGCTTTGAATTGAATATCTAAGAAATATCCCTTCATCACATCTAGGATCAAAGTTCCCAATCGAATCATCCCTTTTGATATAACATTTTTTTCCAAAATTTTTAAAATATTTAAGAGTAGGTGTATGTCCAAACCATAATTCATAAGGAGTCTTACCGGTTTCACCTTTGATATGAACTCTATTGAATGTGTAGACTATTGTAATCACTGCCTCTCTCCATTAGATGTGAGGCAATTTAGCTTCCATCATCATGGTTCTTGGTGCATCCAAAATGGTTCTATTCTTCCTTTCCACTACTCCATTTTGCTGAGGAGTCCGGGGTGTCGATAATTGTCTCCTAATTCCATTTATCTCACAAAAACTATTAAATTCATGAGATGTGAGCCCGCCATCTTGATCTGATCTTAGACATTTGATTTTCAATCCAGTTTCTATTTCCACTTTTGCTTTAAAGATCTTGGATTTCTCAAAATATTCAAATTTATCCCTTAGAAAAGTCACCCACATCAATCTAGAATAATCATCAATTATTAGCATGAACTACCCATCACCTTGAAAGCTTCTAGTCCTTGGTGGACCACATAAGTCAGTATGAATCAAATCAAGCACATCATTAGATTTATCATGTATGCTCTTAAAAGAAGTTCTAACTTCCTTTCCCAATTGACATTCCTTACATACTGGATTATGAGGCTTTATAATCTTAGGTATATCTCTAACTGCCTTTGTTGAACTAATCTTAACAATACAATCAAAATTAACATGACACAACCTATTATGCCATAACCAACTCTCATCAATATGAGAAATCAAACATGTCTTATCACTGGTGTTCAAATGAAAGATATTACCTCTAGTTTGAGTACCGGTTGCAATCTCCAAACTAGTTCTGTTAATGATTTTGCATTTTCCATCTTTGAACCGAAGTTGGAATCCCTTATCCACCAATTGACCAACACTTAAAAGATTATGCTTTAAACCTTCTACATAATAGATATTATCAGTAATATGCTTTCCATCCAGAGAAATAATACCTTTACCTTTGATCATACATGATTTGTTATCCCCAAATCTAACTTGACCGCCATTGTATTCTTGTAGGGACATAAATTTTCTTTTATCTCTAGTCATATGATGTGAGCATCCACTATCAATTACCCATTCATCCTTGTCTTTAAATTTTTCTGCCAGGACCTTTTCTTCATTCTTGATAACTAGTTCCGGTTCATCTTCCTTTAAAGCATAGAACACCCATTCCTTTCCATTGTTGGATCCACTAGCAGAGTCTTTTATCAGTTCATTCTCTGAGTCATTACTTACTCCTTCATCATCTGCTATGTAGCATAGTTTATTTTTCTTGAATCTATATTTGTTCTGATTAGGCTTAAATAGTTTCTTAACTCTTTATTCAAATCTTACATTCCTTTCAGGACATCTACATGCAAAATGACCAATCTTATTACATACAAAACATTTAAAAGGTGCTTTTCCTTCATACTTACTTTTTGTCAGTCCTTTAGGTACTCTTCTAGAAAATAGGGCTTCAAGTTGCTCAAATTCTTAATCCTCTTTCCTCATATCTTCCATTTCTTTTGCATATAGGGCTTTCCAATTACTTTTGCTAGTAGATGACGATGCATGAAAAACAGGGTCAGATTTTGTAGCTTCAGAGGGTCCAAATTCTTCAAGCTCAAAAGCATATAATTTCCCAATTAGAATGTCTCTATTAACTCAAGTGTTTGCCATTGTTCTCAATTCATTAATTTTAGTAGCCTTCATCTTGTAAGTTAGTGGTAGGGCTCTCAAAACTTTAGAAACTATTTCATCTTCACTCAGAGATCCTCCATAACATTGAATTCCCATGACAATCTCATTTACTCTTTCCATAAATGTAGCAATTCTTTCATTATCCTCCATCTTCAAGTTCTCATATCTTAGTCGGTAACCATCAAGTTTAGAAATTTAGAAATTTTGATAGTAGGGTCATCTTCATTCGGAGTTTTCAATTTATCCCACATAACCCTTGCAGATGATTTATCAGTGAATCCCATGATTTTCTGTTCAATGAGTGCATACAAGAGATCTTCTCTTGCTCTGCAATCATTTCCAATATTTTTGTGTAAGTCTACTGGAGCAAGATTCACAGATGTTGGATTATAAGATGCATATCTTTTCTAAGTGATCTCCCAAATATCATTTCCAAGACATCTAAGATGAGTCTCCATTCGTATTTTCCATATCCCATAGTTTGTTCCATCAATCTTAGGAATTTCTCTTATGAAAATAGTTGTCAGTGGATTTGAATTATTAGTTGTTATAGGATCTACCTCAAGAGATTAAGCTTCTACAAAAGAGGACCAAAGCTCTAGTACCAATTATTAGAATAATCAGTGGACAACTGAGAGGGGGAGTGAGTCAGTTGTCAACAGATTATATTAATCAAACCACTTTATAACCTTTAACTAGAGCACATAAATATTAAATACCGGAATAGCAGAAACAAATATCGGTTAGCAATAAAACTTAAGAATAAATAGAGAATCAACACAATGCAACCATGCCACATAACACCATGATTTGTACATGGAAATCTCGGTAAAGGGAAAAACCATGGTGGGAAGCCTACCCACAGTCAAATGATACTTCTATAGAAAGTATGTGATATAATAAGGGGCCTGCACATGCAGGGAGGCACACTGTCTAGAGTGTACTACTCACTACAAAAGAGTCTCACTGACTACAGAGAGGTTATAACCACCTCAATATAATTGGACAACAATCCAGAAGAATGAACTGCCAATGATAGCATCTACCATGCCTGATTACAGTCCTAGTTAAGCTCAATACCAGAGGCCTTTGACCAAATCTACTTTGCATATGATATTTCATTCCATTACCATTACCACCATGATCTACAAGGAGATATTACATCAGTTTATACAAACCCTAAGGCCTAAACCAATTAGGTCGGCCACCTAAAAGATATTACAATAAGATCATTATGTACATCCATATTACAATGATATACCATGTTGGCTTACTAGAGTGTATGATATCATCTGATTATCAAGTCAATACCAACATCTGACCAAAAAATACTCTAGAAACATCAAACCAAACATATTCCATTGATCCAAACATGTCGGTAGTATCTAACTGATACTCCCTTCTACCGGTAACACTAGTTCTTCTACAGGTAACCAAAACTTGTCTATTGGTAACCAATCATAACATCTAGTGTTGACATCAATGAAAAAGCATCAATGAAACACATAATGAATTCCTTCATATTGCCAAAAAAAGTAACTTAAGCAACTACTACCAAATGATAATATTTTGGCAAGCGGATAGGAACTACTTTGCCCACTTTAGCTGTAGGAACAACCACATGATCTGTTTCCAGTGGCTACAGGAACAATCAATTGCCAAAACAACAACTATTGCAAGATGAAAACTAACTAAAAAACACAAATGGACTACTCACCAAGTGGGCCCCCTTGAGTGAGTATATCCATAATTCTCAGACAACAACTGAAAATCTCAAAATAACATTGATTTCTTTATTCCAAATTGACTGCAAAAATACATGAGTCTGAAAGTTGGGTATTACAAATTTTATGGTTGTTCTATGTCCTCGAGAGGAGATAGAGACCTTTTATTTATATGGAAGCTTATAACAGATTCCTAACTGATCAACACATATTCCAATGGAATAGGCGAACAGGTTTATTATACTAAAAGAAGAAGCCAAGGCAGGAGAACATCTATCCTGCAACCGAGAAGATATAGCACAATCTCTTTCCTAGATTTAAGCTCCACTAAAACAACCATAAATGTCCACTCTACTGAAGAAGTGATCAAGGGGTTACAGTCTCCTTCAATGTTGCTTTCTTTTGATTGGGTCTACATCATGTCAGTATGTTTAATGTTCCTTTAAACCACCAGCTTAGTCTTTCATCCTTCACAGCTGACCCTACATCATGGTGTTAACATGCACAAAAGGCATGTGTATCTACCAATGTTAACATGATATAAATTAAACCACATTTTAAGATTGATTTATATATTTTTCATAGATGAACCATTTAGAAATCATAATCATGAAAACCTTAAGTATCAGACAAATCAGTTCCAGAAATATTTAAAACGGCATCAACTAGGAAAGTCTCCTGATCCAAATATTGTCTAAACACAAGACCTAGGCAGGAATACTATCACAAAAAGCTATCAAAACAAAGCCATTATTTGGGCTCATCACAATCCATCGAGAGAATCACCGTTATATTTAGTTATCCATTTAGAGTTTATATCCATTATTTAAGAACCTATCACTCCATCCCTTTTATCTTTGTTTTGCATCTTGGAGAGCAATCCACATCAATCAAGAAGGGAAAATTCAAACAAGTGGAGCACAAGAGTGCATCTTCACTTCATCAAACCCAATCTGAAGGAGAAGGTAAAAATAGAAAGGTATGAATGGTTTCATTTTATATTTTGAATGATTTATTTGAATATAACCATTAAATATTGTTTTGTTGTTTTTCTCCTCTTCAAAATTAAATAATAATACCATTCACATGCCAAGTAGGGTTTTATCTCCATTGTCTCTTATCTCTATTGATCTTCTTTGATATATTTGCTCTCAGATTTTGTATGTGCACAAGAGCTCAACAAAGAACTGACTGTGGGTGTGAAGTCGCTTGATTGCTTGAAGGCTTAATAGATGCATTAATTAGGGTTGTAAAAGGAAAAGAGTATCCTCTTATATAGAAGACACTTTATAAAATGGATGGATAAGATTAAGAGGGGAAAAGATAAATGGTCAGCTAGGATTAAAGGGTAGTTAGGAAAAATAATAAAATAATGAAGGGGATAAATGACATGTGTCATGGAGGGAAAAAGCTAATGAAATAATTAAATAAATAAATAAATATTTAATTAATAAAGGAAGTGTAACCAATTAAATAAATAAAATATTTATTTAATTTACAGAAAAGATAATTTAAATAAATAAAAATATTTATTTAAATAGGGAAGGCTAGAAAAGGATAAATTCATTTATTAAATAAATAAAAATCTATTTAATTAATAGAAGGCTTAGGATAAAATAATTAAATAAATTAAAAATATTTATTTAATTATGATAGGACAAATTTAGGCATCTATACAACTAGTATTAGAATGAAGGAACACTGAGATTGGGGGGTGAATCAGTGTTCTGCTGGAAATCAAACTCACAAACTTATTCTTTATCCACCGATTAGCAGTTCATAACAGTAAAAAACATAAGCAAGTAATAAATAAACCACAAATCCATAACACCAAAATTTTTACGTGGAAACCTAGAAAGGGAAAAACCACAGTGGGGCTGAAACCCACAATATTCATATACTATGGCCAAGAGTACATAAATATTACATAGATGGGGAATGCACTAGCATTCAGGCTCACTGTCTAGAGCTCACTACTCAATTACAATAATCCGAAAGGCTACAACCTTCAAGGAAGTCTCACTGACTTACAATTTAATTGCAATGAGGAAATATAATTAAAGAATTCTGAAATATCATCTAACAATGCAAGAATAAGTTCTAGTTAAGCACAAGATCTATGACTGTAGTTGCTCTGCAATATGCTCTGTTTCTATCTTATTCAACTACCAAATCACCTGGGAATCAAATGCATATGTGAAACTATACTCAATTGCACCAAAACATATCACCATAATAGTAATGCATTAAAAGCCAATCACCATTTTTAATCTTATAAATTTGGTCATATAAAAAACATCTCCTCCAAGACGACTATCAAAAATCTAACATATAGCTTCAAGTCAACTTCAATCTCTAACAAAACATATCACCAAACCAAAACATTTTTTCCAAATGCTTCACCAATGTTGGCCTCTTCATTTTCACCTCAAACTTAGTCACCAAAACCACCGCAATCATCAGAAATCTTTCTGGACCAAAACTATATTGGAATAATCTTGATTTACCAGTTAACTAGCTACCGGTTAACACTTGCTTCCGGATAATAAGAATTACAACCACTAGATCAAATCTCCAAGAAGAGTTGCCATCAATGACAACCCTAAACTATAAATCAAGCATAAAAAATCACTAGATGAGTGTCAATTGCCAACAATCTCCCCCTTTGGCATTGATGGCAACACCTGTAAAAAATGGCCAAGTGTTGAAATTTGTGAAACCTATACACTAGCTCAAGAATGAAAAAATGATAAGGCTCCCCCTTAGATCAAAAATCCAAAAACCTATAGAAATCTGTACACTCCATTCACACTGTATATTTTTCACCTTATCTCTCTCCCTTTGAAAGCAATGCCAAAGATAGGGTATGGATTCAAAAATTACCTTGTACATGTATACAGACTGGATGACTAGATCTATACATACTTGAGTACATCTACATATATAGACTTAAGAAACCCAAAATAGATATTCCAACCTGCTTGCAATTTTTCCAAAATTGAGACAAAACTCTTCAGAACATAAGCGTGGAATTATATTGCATGTAGCTCATTTACTATCTCTTGAGTCATATTTTGAAGACATTCCATCTTATGGCACACCAAGGTGTCTAACTAGAGACCAACTAGATTCTAGAGTTCACCTGCCCCCCTTTGCATCTTGTCCTTCTCCTTCTCTAGATCACCAATCTATCCCATAAGAGTCAAAATTTGACCTTCAACATTTTTGGTCAAGTTTACTATGGGATCATACACCTGACAAATTTGAGCTAACCGTCCTCTTTAATTATCTATCTGCTTGTCTATTTCAGTAGTAAAATTTGTCAAAATCAGATGACTTATAAATCTTACCACCTTCCTGTAAAGCCTCATTAATTAATTTTAGTTCTTTGTCTAGCTGGGCCTTATCACTATCAATCATTTGTAAAAATGTTTGTATTCTTGCATCTTTAAATTTCTCCAAAGCCTGCCTAGCTGAAGCCTTGGTCAAATAATCAAACTAAGTAGATATATGATCTATCAAGTGCTGGATCTTACTGGATGACTTGCCATTAGCATCAAGTTACAATTTCGATGCTACCTATTCTAAAACTTTAATAGTTTTCTCAATAAGATTCTTTTCTTCTGACTTGGATTGTGCTAACGCATAACTAGCTTGAGCTTGAAGAGCAACAATAGCAATCATTCTTTTAGTCGAAAACATTTGATTAAATGACTTGTCAAAACTGATGTTAAATTAAGGAAAATTCCCTTGGCTTTGAATTTTGGAAGTGTCAATTACCATGAGGATTGGAGTTTTTGACACTTTTATTTTCTTCTTGTCCTATTTCTCTTGCTTCTCCTCTCCCTTTTTCTCTGCCTCATCTTGCTTGGTATTCTCTTTATCCCCTATGGGTGCCTTAAGTGTGCCGGTGTCACCACTTGGTGCACCAACCTCTATCTCAATTGATTTATCTTTTACCTTATCAGGCTCAACCTTTGTTGTATCCAAAACTTGTTTCTCTACAACATCCTGTGTATCTTCCATCTTTTCTTCATTAGGTACCAGAGGGTTTTTTGTCTGAGTGGCTCAATCTTGTGAATTAGATTATACTAGCCGGTTCTCAGTAAGAAATTTCTTCCATATCTCAGTGGTTTCTTTTTTGATTTCCTCCACTCTTCCTACCATAAGTTTGTTTACTCTATGTTTGCTCCTAAATTCCTTTCTATTCAATTGCAAAATCAATCTATTTATGTCTTCACTAATGATACTGGTGCACTAACTAACCATTTAATTTTCTTTCATTTCTTTGTCCATTTGACTTGCTCATTTTCTTCTAGCATCAAGAAGACTATACAAATCTTTTGGAAGATAACATTCTAATTCAATTAAAGTTTTGCTAAATACATCCAGATGTAATATTATAGCATCCTCAATCTATCTTTTATCATTATCATCTAAATTCTCATAATATGCATAAATGTTTTTTCAAGTTCCCATCCTTGATAATTCCATCAATTAATTCTTGGTCTGAGCTGTTTCCATCTTACCAGAGTCAATCGCTTCATCCAAGTCAGATTTAACTCTATGTCCCCTCTTTGGTTTGTTGGTTGGAACAGGTTCAGATTTCACCTTCTTCTCTTTCTGCCCTTTCTTCTCTTCACCGAATTGAGGCTTCTAGATTACCCTTGCAAATTATCCTTGGTTTGAGTTGTTTCTATCTTACTAGATTCAATCGCTTCATCCAAGTCAGATTTAACTCTATGTCCTCTCTTTGGTTTGCTGGATGGACCAAGTTCAGATTTCACCTTCTTCTCTTTCTGCCCTTTCTTCTCTTCACTGGATTGAGGCTTCCTAATTACCCTTGCAAATTATCCTTTCTTGGGGGCCTTTTGAATTTATTCATCTGATTCACTTTTAGATGCCACTAGAGATACTGCTACATACTCCCTCTGAGGTTTCTGCTTCTATCTAAGAACACCCTTGCCCTTAGCTGATGATGCTAGAGGGTTCAGACTGAGACAGAAGTGTCTTCATCAGAGAAAGAGAAGACCCTATCACCTTAGATTTGGCTGGAGCTGGAGTAGTCTTTGGCTTCTTGGATTTTTCCTTAGTATCTCTCACACCCCTTGCAACACTAACTCTTTCTCTTGGGTGACCTTCCTCCACAAAGATTTCTTCAACCATCTTAGCAACTTTCTTTTTTCTCTCTAGTTCAGTGAACTTGGCGTGAAGTGTTAATCTTATGAAGATCTGGTCAATACTAAGAGGGGGGCGAATCAGTATTAATAATAGCTTAAACTTTGAAACTTCTTAACAGATATCTTCACTTCTACAATCAGATCTAACAACCTTTTAATCATATATGCAAAAACTATCTATCATAATTATCTGCATCTTTATCTCTTAATTAGTCATACCAATTTGATCATTCAACCAATCAATCTTATCAATTGAATCAAGTCCTTAATCATTTCATATCAGTATCGGTAATCTCTAATAAACTATAAATGACATATCAAAACTGGTGTCTCAAAAATAATGCATGTAAACATAAACATCACAAAAAGACATTCCACATATAAACACCAATATGTTTTACGTGGAAAACTAAATGGGAAAAACCATGGTGGGAATTGGTACCGACAATAATTTGTAATCTGAAGTATGCTTGGTTAGGAGCTTAGCTCAGTCAAGAGCTTACAATACGCCCGGTTAGGAGCAAACCCTATTAGGAGTCACCACTTAAGGGATTTGCCTATCACTCCAACTAGGACCTTAATGATCTATTAGGATCAACTTGGTTAGAGGATTTAAACACTCTTTTGTGAGCTGCCCTATTAGGTGACTTAGATGACAAAGGCCTGTTAGGACCTACCCGATTAAGGGATTTATGCTATTGTAACTGATAGTTCTGATACGTAATATAAGTACAGATCCAATAGCCAACAAGATGAGAGGGGGGGGGGGGGTGAATCATACAAACTTAATCATGCATAAAAACATCAGATTCAACCTTGGTAACATGTATATCAGTCATATAACCAAAAAATTGTCAAACATGCAAACTCAAAAGCATATGAACAATATAAACCTCATAACACCAGATTTAACGTGGAAACCCAAATAGGGAAAAACCACTGTGGGATTTTGGACCCACTAAGAAATATACTCTTCTAGAATATGCTCGGTTAAAAGAAAATCCGGTTAAAGATTACAAACACATTGCTAGATGTGACCTGGTTAAGGGATTTCCCTCAAATCTGTTAGGATCTTCACTTTGTTAGAAGTGACCTTGTCAAAGGATTTCAAACACTCAATCAGAATGTCACCTTGCTAGAGGATTTACATATAAGACTGTTAAGTCCACTTGGTTAAGAGATTTCTTATCACTTTCACAAAATAATAGTAATAAAATCTATCTACAACTTCACATCTAAAATGTTGAAGCAGATTCCTATTTGTTCAATACAATCTAGACATAGAGCTAATCTTGTCTATCTGTTGGGCATCAATACTTATTCTAACAGGTCTTCAAGCTTCTATGCTCGTTAATCTCTATGTAGCATCCCTGTGCATACACTTGCCCACATACATTGTTTATCAATAGTTTCCTATTTATAAACAATCTTCTAACCACTTAATCTCCTTGATCACATTTCCCATGATCAATCATAGCCATCAGATCTTCAATCTTGTCCAGGTTCATTGTATCTTTCAATCTGAAAATGTTTTACCCCACCTTGGAACTTGTGTTAGAATAATGCGGTTCAATCTGAGCTATAGATCTTCCTATCGACTTTATATTGCCTTAGATTCGTTAACAAACTTCTTCCATGGCTTACCAATCATTGATCTGCTCTAGCTCATTAGCTTCTTTCATTAAATATCACATGTAAACATTTAATGCATTCTGTTATAGCTTGGTTACAACTCGGTGAATACTAAACTTCACTCAGTAGACATTTTGCCTTCATTAACCGATAGCGATAACCTTAGGGTTTACCGACTAGGTTCTTTGCCTGATAACATAGTATAGTATTAACCTTTGCATTTTACAACATATGTATGATGTTAAAACAATCTAAAACATCAAGATCTCATCATTGTCTGACTCGGTAGAGTTGCCCATTGTATAACTTATCCCCTTATTCATCATATTCTTTCCTGTGTCTTTACCGACTTCTTTATAATCTTCATATCATACTTCTCAAGATATGGCAACATCATACTGAATTAGAAAATCAATTTCTTGACATTAATGAAAAAATAATAATATCAAGATAGTAAAACATCTTTAATTAGTTATGTCCATAATCATCAACAACCTTCTCAATATCCTTATTGAAATGTCAACAATCTTTTATTGTCTATTATAATGTAATATTGCCAACAATCTCCCCCTTTGGCATTGATGGCAAAACCAATTGATTTTACCTTTAAAAGATTCAGATTGTTGTGATTCTAAAATGTTGAAATGCTCTCCCCCATACATTAGACTTCTCTTGTGTTTTCAGTCTTTATTTCAATCTGTAGTCTTCTATCAGTCTTCTCCCCCTTTGGTAGGTCTTCTCCCTCTTGGTAGGTCTTCTCCCATATAGTAGTCTTCTCCCTCTTGGTAGGTCTTCTCCCATACAGTAGTCTTCTCCCCCTTTGAAAACAATGCCAAAAAGAAAAGAACTAAAACATAATTTGTTTCTGTAAGAAGTTACTTCCTGTTGTTGTGTATCAACTGAGTCTTGGTCAGAGCATTTGTCTTCAATTCCTATTCCCTGTATCATTCTATGTATTATTTCAGTATTACTTCCAGTACACTTTTTAGAAAAACATTCTAAAGGGCATCACTCCAGCATCAACTCCCCAAGAGATATTCAATAGAGTCATCAAAGTGATGCTTTCACTGAACTCAGTCAGTGAGTAGAAGATAGGGGTAGGACCCCTAACTTCTGAGATATTCAAAAGTGTCCTTTGGTAGTGGCTTGGTGAAGATATCTACTATTTTCTCCTTTGTGCTAACATATTCCAACACCACTTTCTTCTCTTGAGCTTCTTCTCTAAGATAATGATATTTGATAGATATGTGCTTTGTCTTAGAGTTCATAATAGGATTCTTTGAAATATTAATGGCTCTAGTATTGTCACAGAATATAGTTACAGGCTCAGTAACTTTCTCATTTATACCTTCCAATAGTTGTTTGATCCATGCAATGTTGGTACAATTCAGTGCTACAGCAACATATTCAACTTCGGTTGTTGACTGAGAAACACATCCTTGTTTCTTGCTAAGCCAACTCACTAGTCTTTCTCCTAAGAAGAAAGCTCCTCCACTTGTGCTTTTCCTGTCATCAATGTTGCCTGCCCAATCAGCATCAGTATAAACTTTTAAATCAAAATCCTTTCCTTTCTAATATACTAAGCCATACTCTTTAGTTCCGTTCAAGTATCTGAAAATTCTTTTGATTGCTATCATGTATATTTCCTTAGGATCTGTAGAGAATCTTGCAACAATACCTACTGCATGTGCTATATCTGGCCTACTGTGATCAACATATTGCAACTTTCCAATCATAGATCGGTAGAGTGTCTCATCAATAGATGCAGATTCATCATTCTTTGATAGTTTACAATTGATAGTCATAGGAGTACTTACTGGTTTTGAATCCTCCATTCTAAATTTCCTCAAGATTTCCTTTATGTACTTGGATTGGGTAATGAAAATCTCATTTTTCATTTGCAGTATCTGTAAGCCTATAAAATACTTTATCTCACCGATTAATGACATCTCAAATTCTTTGCTCATTTCATTTCCAAAGTTCTTGCATAAAGAGTCATTTCCACAAAATATAATATCATCAACAAATATGGCTAAGATTAGTATTCTATTTTCATCATTCTTCATGTACATGTTGTTGTTCTCACTTGTCCTTATAAAACCAATCTTAATCAAATAAGAGTGCAGTCTCTTATACCATGCTCTAGGTGCTTGTTTCAGACCATATAAAGCTTTGTTCAATTTACATACCTGATCTTTGTTATTGTCTTCAACAAATCCTTCAGGTTGTTCAATGAAAACTTCTTCTTCTAATATTCCATTCAGAAATGCAGATTTGACATCCATTTGATATACCTTGAATTTCTTGAAAGTATCATATGCCAACAATGTTCTTACCCCTTCAAGTCTAGAAACAGGTGCAAAAGTCTCACGATAATCAATTCCTTCTTCTTGGGCATAACCTTTGCAAACTAATCTTGCTTTGTTCCGAATGACCTCACCTTTTTCATTTAGCTTGTTTCTGAAGATCCACTTTGTACCGATTACATTTTTGTCCTTCGGTCTTGGGACTAGTGTCCATATGTCATTCTTCTTGATTTGATCAATCTCTTCTGTCATAGCATTTATCCAATCTTCACTGTTAAATGCCTCTTTCACTATTCTCGGTTCAAATTCAGATATCAAACATGTGTTCTATCTCAGTTTGTTCCTTGTCATCATTGGATCATCTTTATCTCCTATAATCTGACTTGGTGCATGGTGTCTTCTGACATACTTGGCTAATACAGGCTCGGTAGGCTCTATATGATCTTCTTCATCACTCGATAACTGGACATTTCCTTCATTTTCTTCAACAGCTATCTCGATAGGACTTCTTGGTTGCACATAGACAAATTCATCATAGTCTTTTGGTTCATTGGAATTTCCTTCATCAGTTCTTTCTACAAATTCATCAATTTTCACATTTGCACTTTCTACTCTTTTTCTACATGATTTGATCAGACATTTAAATGCTTTGCTTCTAGAAGAATATCCTAAAAATGTTCCTTCTTCACTTTTCTGATCAAACTTGCCATTTCTATCATCTTTATGAACATAGCATTTACTTCCAAAGATTTTGAAATAACTTACATTAGGTTTCTTGCCATACCAGATTTCATAAGGTGTCTTCAAAGTACCTTTCTTCAATTGAACTCAATTCAAGGTGTAAACAACTATACTTATTGCTTGTCTCCAAAATGTTTGTGGAACCTTCTTCTCAATGATTAGTGTTCTAGAACAATCCACAATAGATCTGTTTCTTCTTTCAGCTATTCCATTAAGCTATGGAGTTCTCGGTGTAGAGACTTGTCTTTTAATACCATGATCATTGCAAAATAGGTTGAATTCATTAGATGTGAACTCTCCTCCTCTATCTGATCTAAGACATTTTAGTTGTCTTCCTATTTCATTTTCAACTCTAGCCTTGTACCATTTAAACATTTGAAAAGCTTATGATTTTTCTTTTAAAAACATTACTGACATCATCCTTGAATAATCATCCACAAATAATATGAAGTACTTATCACCATAATAACTTTGAACTTTCATAGGACCACAAAGATCAGTGTGCACAAGATCTAAAATTCCCTTAGAAGTGTAGGACTTACTTGTAAAGCTTGATCTTGTCATCTTACCCATCTGGCATCCTCGGCACATAGCATTCTCAGGTTTTTCAAGACTCAGTAGACCTCTTACTCGGTGCTTTTTACTTATTTTGATCAGATTATCAAAATTAACATGACAAAACCTTTTATGTCATAACCAGGTATCATCAATCTTTGCATGCAAACACTTATTGTGAGTTGAGTCAAGGTGAAATGTATTACCTTTTGTTTGTGTCCCGGTAGCAACTAACTTTCCATTCTTGTCATGAACATTGACAATTCCTTTTTCAAACTCTATTCAGTAACCTGTGTTGTTTAGCTATGCTACACTCAACAAATTGTATTTCAAACCTTCAACCCAATAAACATCATTGCATCTTGCATTATCAAGAAGTGTTATGGATCCTTTACCTCTTATCGGACATGGTGCATCATTACCAAATCTAACATAGCCTCCATCATAATCTTCTAACATAACAAACTTGTGTTTATCTCCTCTCATATGATGTGAGCGTCCACTATCTATAATCCAAGAATCATTAGGGTTTATGTGAGATATAAGGGCTTTTTCTTCATACCTTTCTTCATCTAATCCATCCTTGATAGCCACATAAAAAACTTCCTCTATATGAGTCTCATCTGATTTATCATCATTAGATTCCTCATTAGCTATTAAACATGTCTTTCTATCTCTTCTTCTGAAGTCTCAGTGTCCTCTGTAATGGTTATCTTTCTGTCTATCATCTCGGTAATCTCTCTTTTCAGTAAAATCTTTGTCAGGACAGTTAGAAGCCATATGTCCAATCTTATCACAATTGAAACATTTCAAAGGTAGTTTTCCTTTATACTTACCTTTGCCTCTCGGTAACCTTTTGGCCAATAGTGCTTCAAACTCTTCTTGCTTTCTGATTTCTTCATACAGTTTGTGTACCTCCTCCATTTTCTTCCGAAATATTTCACTTGCTCCATTGTGATCTCCTTCAGAGTACTTATACTTTCTTTCATTGTAATCATTAGATTCATTTAGATGAAAAGAACTAAATGCAGATTCAAATTTATTTACCGATGACCCACTGTTATCAAAATTACTTAACTCAAATGCATGTAGCTTACCAATAGTAGCATCCAAGGAAACTAGCATATTAGGTACAGACCTCAATTCATTGATTGCAGAGACTCGGATTGCATAGGCAAGTAGAAGGGTGTAGCGTCATAAATTGTACGCACTTGCTAGGGTGGTACAATTTCACACCTAGGTTAGCACCCACCTTGGCACATTTTGCATTTTGCATTGCATTTTCCCTTTAGCACTTAATTAATTAAATTAATTAGGTCTAAGGTTCTATTTCATCATCTTCCACATCATAAAGTTGGGCTCTTTCATTAAAGTGTGCCCTTTTCATTTTATTCCTCCAATAGATCATTTAATCAAAAACCCTAATTAGGTCCTATTTTGAACTTGGGGGCTTGATTTCGGGGGTCGAAACATCTTGAAATCACCTGTAACTTCGAGATTCTCTCTAAAATCATCATATCCGATGGCCCTGAAAATTTGGTGAAAAGTTGCCAGGACCATGGCGCCCGGAGTGCACACGGTCCCGAACATTTTTCCCGAAATTTTAGGAGCACGATCCAATCATAAAATAAAGCTTAACCCCAAGAAATTGGTGGGATATTCAATCTCTAAGTCAGCCTAAAGTTGAAATTAAGACCTAGGGTTTCATATATAAGAGCTCTCTTTCTTCATTTGAAAGGATTGAAATTTTGGTTTTCAGAGACCTTCTATGCAGCGAAAGAGTAGATCTTTGAAGACTTCAATAACATTCAACATCCATCCATCAAGCATTCATCAATTTCATTCATCCATTTAGGGCTTTGAAAGTATTGAAGAGCAATAAGGGATCACCGACTGAAGATTGGCTTGTACCCCTCCCTTGGGGTTGGGTATGATTTCATGTTGTTTTCATGTCTTTGCATAAGCCTCATTATATCATTTGTATTCATGCTTTAGATCACTTTGCATCTTGGTTTGGAGCATTTACATTATCATTTACAAGCAATTGAGGTTTACTTTCTAGGTTGCTCTAGTTTGCTTACTTGCATTTTAGGATCTTGCAAACACACTACTTTTACAATACAACTTGGCTATTCATGGAGGTGGAAATCACCAAAGCAGGGGTTTGACTAAGGCAAAACCCTATATAGACACCCACCATACCTTTTCAGATATAAGTGTAGATTTTGGGATTCGGAAGAAGCAGACCGAGACAGAACTTCACACCAAATTCCAACCTAGAAAGATAGGACAAGGGCATGGGGCGCCTTGGCCTTGCTAGGATAGGGGCACTGGGTGCCCTAGTCCCTGGGATAGTGGTGCTGGGCACCCTGGTCCCTCTGTCAGATAGCAAGTTTCAACATTTCCAACAGCTTTTCAGGTTGTAAAACAACAGTTTCAGGAACAGAATCAGGACAGTGGCGCTGGCGTCCCCATCCTGAACATTTTCACTTAGATTTTAACTCTGGGTATGCATCTGCATTCTTGTCTTGTCCTTGTGTTTAGAGCTTTCCATTGTTTAATTTCAATTCTGTAATCTTGCTATTAGTTCATACTTGCACTTTGGGGTTAGGAATTGAACTTGCATCATTCTATCTTTCAATTACAACAAAGGAATAGAAACCCTAATAGGTAGCCTGTGGCTCTCTCTTCTACAAAAAGAAGTAGCCAATTGTGTGATACCTCTAGGCTCTTTCGTATTCCACAATGTGTGTCAAAAGGTGGGATTAGGGCATGTTAGCCTAGTCTCACTTTTTCCCCTACACATTTTGGTGAACCCGACGTGAACTATTATTGCTTTCTCTTGCATTTCATTTGTTAGATCTAGATCTAGATTTAGTGTGTTTCATTTTTCATTTAAAAAAAAAAAAAAAGAGAGTGTGTTTCTTTGTTTCTTTGCATTGTGTGTTTAAGTTTTATGCAATTTTTATTTCAAAATGTCAGATTTTTATTTGCAAGATGTTCATATTTATGATGATGTATGCAATTATGTTGATTATGAGTATAGCCAAGAGGAATCAGATGAAGCTTTAGATGAGTTTTTGAACCCTAAAGATACCAAACCTTCATTTTACCAAAAACTCATAAACATTGTTACTATGCCATTTCGGTGTGATGAGAAAGATAAGTCGAATGATTCCTCTCAAGGGTACATTCCTATCAACTCTTCCACTAAATCTAGTAACATGGTTGTTTTCAATGATCCCCTCTATGAAGAGATGTCTCCTTTTGAATCAAAAGATAAACCTTTTAATAGATATGATCATGCTTTGTTGGATGATGCTCTTGATGACTTTGTGGCTTTATCGAAATCTTTAGACAAGAACAAAACTTCTAAATTAGTTAACATGATAAACCTGAATGAGCATAATAAGCCTCTCTTTGAAGTCCAAGGTGCTTATCCTTCTCCCACCTTTCAAGTTCCTAAATCACCTCTCCTTACTGTCCAAGGAGGGTATGGTCATGATTCCTGTTTTACTCCGAATAAACCTATCATCACTATGCAAGGAAGAAAACCTATAAGTCCTTATAGTTATGCCAAGCAATTAACTAGAGAGAGTTATAATGCAGTTGCCCATACTTATAATACTAGAAATAATAGGCAGCCTAATCCTCCTCCTGTTACTCCAGTTTCTCTTCCTAATCCTCAACCAATTCTTCCGCAAGCTCCATGTATTTCACAAATGCTTAGTAAGGACTATGATCTTATTGAACAACTTAAAACTACTCTGACAAAGATTTCTATTTGGGATTTAGTTCAAACTTCACCTACCTATCATGGGATGTTACAAGATGCCTTAAAAAATTTAGATGTCCCACCTGCAGTGACACCTAATAATAATAATAATAACATGGCTTCCTTGATTGATTCTACAAGAAAACCCAAAGCTCAAATTGTGTTCGCACAAGATGAGTTACCTTCTCATGAAATTCAAAATCAATATGATCCTCTTATGATTGTAGTTATTATCAATGAAAGTGCTATAAGATGAACCCTTGTGGACAATGGATCTGACCTTAATGTTTGTAGTATTGATTTATTGGACAAGCTTAATGTGGATCATTCTCTCATTAAACATTCTTCTATTTCTATTCAAGGCTTTGATAATGTTGGTAAAGAGTGTTTGGGTATCATAATCTTACCTATTACAGAAGGTCCTGTTACTTTACCTACACCTATTCATGTCATCTCTGGTAATTTGACTTACAATCTTCTATTAGGGAGACCTTGGCTTCATAGTATGCAGGCTGTCCCCTCAACTTTGCATGGGCAAGTCAAATTCATTTATGACAATATAACATACACCTTGCTAGCTGATACTAATCTTCAAGAACCATTACGAACTGGATCTTCTTGTTCAACTACTTCCAATCCTTCTACCACTTCAAATGCATCTACTTCCTTTAAGGATTTTGTCCCCTCTAGTACTCTTGATCCTTCTACTCAATCAAAATCTTCTCCCAAAGATATCTTTTCTCCTGAAAAGGCTCTCTTGGATGATGATTGGGGATCTTTAGACTTTAACCCTACTTTTGTAGGAGAATATAGAGTGCCTAAGATTGAGAAGGGAAAATCTAAGGAAGAAACTAAAGAGAAGCCCACTTTGTCTAAGCAATTCAGTAACAACTTTGTGGCTACCTCTGATTCAAATAACTCTTCAACATCTTCCTCTAATACAAATAGCACTGAGACCTATGGGGCATCACCATCCCTCTCTGATTTAGCATCCCTTCATGGTCATGGTTTTCACATTTTGGCTAAGAGTGGCTATAGTGGAAATGGTTGTGGCACAAATGAACAAGGAATTAAAGTTCCTTTAGAACATGACATGCATGAATATTCGTTTGGACTTGGATATAATCTTTCTAAGCCCACCAAAGCATCTAAAAGGCCATCTCTCAATGTGAATGCTATATTTAGTAGTGATGATGATCTCACTTCAACTAAATCATCTTCTACTTCTATCAACTCTCATTCCCCTCATAAGGAAATCTTGGCGATGAACAAATCTCTTTATGACTCCCCTCAAATTTTTAAATCCACTTATGAATCTTTATCTCCTATTCATCATAAAGTCCTTCCCTCTAGGGATAAGGCTCTAATAAATTACACTCATCCCTCTTCTAAGATTTCTTGTGACTTTTCTTCTTCAATTTTTCTCATTTTATACATGTTTTTGATCTCACTTATAGTTGAGCATTTAGCATGTCATATTCAAATACCTCATTCAATCTATCATGTCTTTAAATAACATTAATGGCTATTATGTTGCTCATCATTATGTGACATTGGTAGCTCATTTACTTGGGGCTCATTATCATTCATGATGGTACAATTTCAAGTGCAATCATATTTTTGAAGCAACATAATAGCCTAATTTTCTATGTTATCTCTTGTTCCTATGGGGACAAGAGTGATTTCATACATCTCTTCTTTTTATGGTTAAAATTTCCCTTTGGGGTAATAGTGTGGAAATATTGATCATCTTTTCTTTAGAACCCTCTTTTCCTAGATATGGGAGAAGATGTGTATTCTCTTTCTTATCCTACCCACTTCTTGTGAGGAGCATTTTACATACACTAATGTCTTGCTTGCATGAACTCATGTGAGTATGTAGTACATTTTGCTTATGTCTAAATCTCTCCCTAGAAGATTGTGTAAGTCCTTCTCATTGTCCTTATCCTTGGGAGGCAAAGATCTTTCCTTATTTTTATCTAAGGATCCACTTTTTCCTATTTCGTGGATGTTGTGAACTTTATTACTTGATGTTATTCCTTGTATGCATTTGTTGTTGTTTGTTCAAGGATTCTCTCTTACAAGAGGTGTAAGTCCTTGACTACAACCTCTTTTGCACTTGATAAAATACATCCATAATGAATTCACTCTCCCAATTGGGTTAAAAAGAGCATCATCCTTCATTAAGAATCACTTTCACCTCACAAAAGAAGGAAGTATTACATTCTTATTCTCTTCTTTGTCTTATTCTAGAAGATGTTATATTTGTCTAAGACAATTCCTCTCGGGGATAGGTGTCTTTTGTACAAAGATCTCTTCTCCTCTAAGGATCTCCTTTACACATACTACAAGATATCCCTTTTCAACTATCTTATCCTTTCTTAAAGAGTGCAAAACTCTCTTGCTTGTATCTATGACATTGTTTCATTTTTGGGGTATCTTCTTTTGTGATGAAGGTAGGTATCCTTGTTCTACTTTTCTTATGACATAAACATTACACTTTTTGAGCAATGGGTCATACTCAGAACCAGAGCATAGACTCTTAGAGCAAGATGTCATGCTTTTGTACTATACATATACAGGTTGTAGCATACTTGGGCATAGACTCCTATGAGGTGCTTCTAACCTCCCTTACACACACATGCACAAGGTTGAGTGGAACTAGCAGCATAAGGCTAGACTTTCTCACTCTCCTCCCTTACATGGATCACCTAGATAGACTCTAGGGGCTAGTTTTCCATGTCCTTTTCCCATGGATCACCTAGACAAGATCTAGGGGCGAGAAGTCCATGTTTTCTCTCTCACTATTCTTCTCATGGATCACCAATGTGTGTATTCATTCTTTTTGCCTTTCTTTTCTTCTCTTTGCATTTTGTTTCCATTTACATCCTTCATCTTGTGTTAGAGAACTCTCAAATCCTCACACTCTTTGTTGTGTTGGAATTGAGATTTAGTCCTCTTTCTTACCAAATGATTCTCTATTAGTTTTGATCTCATATCAAATCTTCTTGTGAGCATTTGTCATCAATATTCTTTAACAATTCGAAGTGGTAAACATGATACCCTATTTCAACTCACTAAAATTAGCAAGCCGAAACAGGGGGGGGCATATAGCTACCCTCAAATTTTCATCACCTTCCTTAGTAAGCATTAGGTGATTTCATGATCTAACGTGTGTTTTGTAGGGTGCGGTTCCTAACTGTGTACTGCAGATACCACTGGGGGCTTCGTTCGACAGACTTATGGATATATCCTTTTTCAAATAATGTTTACTTTCCTGTACTTTAGCTTGCATATGCACGTAGTACTCATATGACCGCTAAAGTGGGGGCTAAATGTAGCATCATAAATTATACGCACTTGCTAGGGTGGTACAATTTCACACCTAGTTTAGCACTCACCTTGGTGCATTTTGCATTTTGCATCGCATTTTCCCTTTAGCACTTAATTAATTAAATTAATTAGGTCTAAGGTTCTATTTCATCATCTTCCACATCATAAAGTTGGGCCCTTTCATTAAAGTGTGCCCTTTTCATTTTATTCCTCCAATACATCATTTAATCAAAAACCCTAATTAGGTCCTATTTTGAACTTGGGGGCTTGATTTCGGGGGTCAAAACATCTCGAAATCACCTATAACTTCGAGATTCTCTCTAAAATCATCATATCCGACAGCCCTGAAAATTTGGTGAAAAGTTGCCAGGACCATGGCGCCCGGAGTGCACACGGTCCCGGACATTTTTCCCGAAATTTTAGGAGCATGATCCAATCATAAAATAAAGCTTAACCCAAAGAAATTGGTGGGATATTCAATCTCTAAGTCAGCCTAAAGTTGAAATTAAGACCTAGGGTTTCATATATAAGAGCTCTCTTTCTTCATTTGAAAGGATCAAAATTTTGGTTTTCAGGGACCTTCTATGCAGTGAAAGAGCACATCTTTGAAGACTTCAATAACATTCAACATCCATCCATCAAGCATTCATCAATTTCATTCATCCATTTAGGGCTTTGAAAGCATTGAAGAGCAATAAGGGATCACTGACTGAAGATTGGCTTGTACCCCTCCCTTGGGGTTGGGTATGATTTCATGTTGTTTTCATGTCTTTGCATAAGCCTCATTATATCATTTGTATTCATGCTTTAGATCACTTTGCATCTTGGTTTGGAGCATTTACATTATCATTTACAAGCAATTAGGGTTTACTTTCTAGGTTGCTCTAGTTTGCTTACTTGCATTTTAGGATCTTGCACACACACAAGGTCTGCACACACACTACTTTTACAATACAACTTGGCTATTCGTGGAGGTGGAAATCACCAAAGCAGGGGTTTGACTAAGGCAAAACCCTATATAGCCACCCACCATACCTTTTCAGATATAAGTGCAGATTTCCTGATTCGGACGATGCCGCAAGTTGCAGATTTGGAAGAAGCAGACCGAGACAGAACTTCACACCAAATTCCAACCCAAAAAGCTAGGACAGGAGCGTGGGGTGCCCTGGTCCTACAAGGACAGGGGCACTGGGCACCCTGGTCCCTGGGACAGTGGCGCTGGGCGCCCTGGTCCCTCTGTCAGACAACAAGTTTTGGCATTTCCAGCAGCTTTTCAGGTTGCAAAATAGTAGTTTCAGGAATAGAATCAGGACAGTGGTGCCGGCATCCCCATCCTGAACATTTTTACTCAGATTTTAACTCCAGGTACGCATCTGCATTCTTGTCTTTTCCTTGTGTTTACAGCTTTCCATTGTTTAATTTCAATTCTGCAATCTTGTTATTAGTTCATTCTTGCACTTTGGGGTTAGGAATTGAACTTGCATCATTCTATCTTTCAATTACAACAAAGGAATAGAAACCCTAATAGGTAGCCCGTGGCTCTCTCTTCTACAAGAAGAAGTAGCCAATTGTGTGCTACCTCTAGGCTCTTTCATATTCCACAATGTGTGTCAAAAGGTGGGATTAGGGCATGTTAGCCCAGTCTCTCTTTTTCCCCTACACAAAGGGTTCTTAACAACTTACTTGTCACATCCTTTTCTTCAATAGTTTCTCCTACTCCTTAGATTTGATTTACAATCTCCTTTAGTCTTGTACTGTACTGGGTTATGTCTTCACCTTCATTCATCCTCATAGATTCAAGTTGTCGTCTTAGACTATCTACTTTTGCTCTTTGAACATGTTCATCTCCTCCATATATAGATATGAGCTTAGTTCACATTGCCTTTGCATCATTGCAACTTTCTAGATCATTAAACTCTGAGTAGGTCAATGCAGATGTTATTTCAATCATTGCTTGAATATGTTCTTGCTTCACCTTTATCTCTTCCATAGTCAATGGATAGGTGCTTGGTGCAACAAAATCATTCTCTAGATAGTATATAGCATATTCTCCAACTCCTGATAGATGTAGCTTCATCCTTTTCTACCATGTAGAGAAACTTGACTTATTCAGCTTAGGTGCATCCCTCTTATACATCTTTGGATCTTTAACTCAAGTGCCTTTAAACTGTCCTTTCGGAGTCCAAAGCTCTAATACCAATTGATAGTTCTGATACTTAATATAACTACAGATCCAATAGCCAACAAGATGAGAGAGGGGGGGGGTGAATCATACAAACTTAATCATCCATAAAAACATCAGATTCAACCTCAGTAACATATATATCAGTCATATAACCAAAAAACTGTCAAACATGCAAACTCAAAAGCATATGAACAATATAAACCTCATAACACTAGATTTAACATGGAAACCCAAATAGGGAAAAACCACTATGGGATTTCGGACCCACTAAGAAATATACTCTTCTAGAGTATGCTCGGTTAAAAGAAAATCCTGTTAAATATTACAAACACAATGCTAGATGTGACTTGGTTAAGGGATTTCCCTCAGATCTGTTAGGATCTTCACTTTGTTAGAAGTGACCTTGTCAAAGGATTTCAAACACTCAATCAGAATGTCACCTTGCTAGAGGATTTACATATAAGACTGTTAAGTCCACTCGGTTAAGAGATTTCCTATCACTTTCACAAAATAATAGTAATAAAATCTATTTGCAACTTCACATCTAAAATGCTAAAGTAGATTCCTATTTGTTCAATACAATCCAGACATAGAACTAATCTTGTCTATTTGCTGGGCATCAATACTTTGTTATTCTAACAGTTCTTCAAGCTTCTGTGCTCGGTAATCTCTATGTGGCATACTTGTGCATACACTTTCCCACATACATTGTTTATCAATAGTTTCCTATTTATAAACAATCTTCTAACCACTTAATCTCCTTGATCACATTCCCCATGATCAATCATAGCCATCAGATCTTCAATCTTGTCCAGGTTCATTGTATCTTTCAATCTAAAAATGTTTTACCCCACCTTGGAACTTGTGTTAGAGTAATGCAGTTCAATCTAAGCTGTAGATCTTCCTGCCGACTTTCCATTGCCTTAGATTTGTTAACAAACTTCTTCCATGGCTTACCAATCATTGATCCGCTCCAACTCATCAGCTTCTTTCATTAAATATCACATGTAAACATTTAATGCATTATGTTATAGCTCGTTTACAACTCGGTGAATACTAAACTTCACTCGGTAGACATTCTGCCTTCATTAACTGATAGCGATAACCTTAGGGTTGACCGACAAGGTTCCTTAGGGTTTACCGACTAGGTTATTTGCCTAATAACATAGTATAGTATTAATCTTTACATTTTACAACATATGTATGATGTTAAAACAATCTAAAACATCAAGATCTCATCATTGTTTGACTTGGTAGAGTTTCCCATTGAATAACTTATCCCGTTATTCATCATATTCTTTCCTGTGTCTTTAACGACTTCTTTATAATCTTCATATCATACTTCTCAAGATATGGCAACATCATACTGAATTAGAAAATCAATTTCTTGACATCAATGACAAAATAATAATATTAAGATAGTAAAACATCTTTAATCAATTATGTCCATAATCATCAACAACCTTCTCAATATCCTTATTGAAATGTCAACAATCTTTCATTGTCTGTTATAATGTAATATTGCCAATAGTAACTGTTAGGGAACATTACTGAAAAATGATCTGTAACTTTGCACTTTCATCTTGCTAAATTAGATCCAGTTTTGCTTCATAATCTGCAACACTCAAGCAAATCTCTATCTTCTCTGGGATGGCTTAACTCATTCTCCAAATGCCACCGACACATAAAACATCAGTTGTGTCACCTTAAATAGCCATAAAAACTAAATCAGCTATAAAACCTAATTACATCTTGAATTTACAATACAGATCATAAAAGATCAATATACAAATCATTACAACAAATTACAATGCAATATCAACCATTGATTATTTATAACCCATCACAAAAATCTGATCTGTACATAAGTCAAACCCTTAGAACATTTTGCTAAGAACTTTGCACATTCCCAATAAATTATACCATCTTCCACACCAAAACACATTTCAAATGATTCACACGGGTTGTGTCATGTTATCTTCTTTATGTAGATTCGCCACCAATCACCGTCAAATAAAAAATCATTATCGGTTGAGTGAATTCATCATCAGTCCTAAAACCCTACTAAAATCTTAGCACAACTCCATCAGAATTTCAAAAGATGCCTTCTGGTAATCAACATAGGATGCAGTTCTGGTCACATACACAAATTCATCATAAAAGCTTATGTCTCAAACCACAAGTTTCCAACCATCACCGATTTACCGATTCCATCAAAATCTTTGTTTTTACTAGTTGAAGTCCTAATTCTTAGTCATGTTGATAAACCCTGTCAGACTTACAAATTCTAAATCCAGTAGACCAAATTACTTATCCAATAAGTCAAACATCAAATTTCATCTGTAACCATCATCAAACATTAATTGACATAGGTTGTCATCAATAAAAACACTAATAACTGATCATGTCATCATCATTCCTCTACCGGTACAATCATCAACTCATTTGCATCAGTTATGCCAAACATGCCAACAATCTTCCCCCCTTTGGAGTTGATGGAAACACCAATCATATATACAATCATAGAATCATGAGATCATATATGCCAAACATTTTTTGGTCTTCTCTTTCTTTTCTTCTCCTCAAGCCTGATCATCAAATTTCTTTCTCTTCTCCCATAACTGATTATCTGATTTCTTTTTCTTCTCCCCATTTGATAGAAATACCAAACAAAAATGCATCATTTGACTTCAATTTGATCAAAGATGTAATTCATATCATACTATATCAGAGCCACTCCCCCTATGGAGTAGCCCACATCTTCATCAATCCTTAGTGAAGAATAAACATGAAATCTATAGGATCGAGGCAAATTCAACATCATAGTTCTTCCAATGTAGGGATCTAACCCCTAATTTACTTCTGAGAAACTCAAAATTAGTCCTTAACTTAAACAACTAATGGCATAGCAATAGAAGAAGAGGATGTTATTTCAAATTTTTAGAAGTTTAAACTCAGATATGTTCTTCAAAAAATACCTTAACTTTTGTTGGATTCCCTAACCTTCTTGCTGAAATGCTTCTAGCTCTCTAATCACCTGAAAATCTTGATCGCCTTGTTCTTCAGCTCAAAAATACTTATTCATAAAGTGAATAATGACTCTCATATTTTCCCTTTTAACCTTGCAAACCCTAATTTTACTTTGAAATAAATGCACATCAGATATCCAACTGGATGCCCTATTTAGCTATCAGATACTGAAATCTACCATCAGAGTTTCAGGTATCAACTAAAATTCAAAACCCACCATTTGTAATCCATTGACTATAGATCTCATCAAGGGGTACTACAAGATTTGCATGAATTTTCCTCCCCCCAAGATGAAAAGCCCTAGTTACCGAATGAGTGTTCTACACCAGATTCAGGTACAGATCCACCATCTGCTTTAGATTCATCTTTTCTCACCCACATCTTCTCATGTTTGTCTCTGATCTCTTCTACTTTCACTTTTCGCTTCTCATATGATTTGTTCTTCTCCACCAAAGCATTGTTCTTGCTTCTGTAGTACTTGGCAATGTGACTGGTTTTGTTACATGCACGACAAACAACATCATTCTACATAGGTATGAAGTTCATTTGATTTAACCTTGTCCTACACTGATTAGAATATGTCCCAACATCCCACAATCATAGCATATTTTATTTTGGAAGTTATTCATTACTTTTCTACACATATTTGACTTGTATCCAAAATTATTGCATATGAAACACTGACCGGTAAAGGGAGGAACATTATTCATGTTATTTATTTCATTATTCATCTTGCTTCTACATTGATTCACCATATGACCAAACTTATAGCAATTAAAGCATCTACCATTGGATTTGTGAGCATTAGGCTATCTTACCAGAGGATTCTTTCTCTTCTTTTGATTAGGTTTTTCATTGCCTTATCCAAATCTGGAGGATTCACCTTTCTCAAATCCTAGACCTTGCATGTCCTTTCCATGTCTATGACTTTCTAGCATCCCATCAAGCCTTGTTGAGCTATGTTTGAATTTGTCTTTGTATTCATTAGCAATAGTAATTTGTCTTTCAAGTTATTGATTGTTATTTCTTGACTATGTCAACTCAAGCTTCAACTGATCATTCTCATAGGTAAGCCTAAAGCATTCATCTTCTCTTTCCTTCAATGATTGTGCTATATTTTCTTCATTTTTCTTTTGGTCATAATTCTCCTTAGTCATCCTCATAAAAATGGATTGCATCTCATTCTTCAAGGCAACATTCTCTCTCTCAAGCTTGTTAACTTCATCATATTTATCCTGATATTCCATGATTTGATCTTCTTTCTCCTTTAGCTTGTACATGAATTCATTCTTGTTCTCTCTAGAGATGTTATCTTGATCCTTTAGATCATTAATGAAATCATCAGTAGCATTTAGGTTCTTCTTCAAGGTACAAATCTCATTTCTAGTTGCATCAAGATCTTCAAGTGCCACACTAAGTTGTCTTTGAAAATTGAAATCCATTGAATCAATCTCCCAAATCTTCCTAAAGCAGTTAAGCTTTCCCAGAGCAACTAGGCTCTGAGACCAATTGTTATAATCAAGGAACACTAAGAGGGGGGTGAATCAGTGTTCTACTGGAAATAAAATTTACTAACTTATTCTTTATCCACCGATTAACAATGCATAATAGTAAAGTGTGAGGCCCTACCTCGAGCCATCATAGCATTTCAGTTATTTCTCATGTTTTGGAATTATTATTGATACTTTATTTTGATGCATTATGAACATAGATTCTATATGATCCAATGATTGGATAATATTGATATGGTGTATGTCACTTATCTCTGATTTGCAGTACTTTATTTTGATTCTAGAAATTATGGATGCATGCTTTATAAATGATTAAATTTCATGATGATTATGATGATGCCATTTAGTAGATTATTTAATGTGGATTTAAGTGGATAATTGGAAACTTGATTATTATAATTGAAATTGTATGCAAATATCTGAATCGTATTCTTTTCATATGATAATATTATATGTGATTATTGGAGTTACTAATGTGCAAAGTGAGATGTGCAGGAAAACTAATCCATGTGACCATGGAAACTATTCAGAGAATCAAGCCTAAACCTATGTGCATTTGTGAAGCCAAGGGATGTCTATTTGGAGAGACAACACCTTGTGTGTAAATGTGTTTTATTTATAAATATTTATTTTTGGGTGTGTTTTTAATTTGAAATTATTAAATTTATTAATTCCAAAAAGGGACATTGCCATGTGTATTTAAGTATTGTGTAATTTTGTGGGGTCACTTGACACGTGTTGTGAAATGAGTTAGCAGTGACATGTCCCTCAGAGGGAATTTGTTTTACCAATGCATTTTTAAAATATCCTAGTATGGTCCCAAGAAAGTATTGGATAGGGAGCCATTAGAAAGGTCAACTCAAGGTTGACCTATAGGTAAACTTTGGGTGAGTTTCTAGAGGGTTAAACTAACTCCTAAGGTTAGGTTAGGGGCATTTTTAATGGACCATATGTTATACCTATGGGTAAAGGCAAATTTGAGCCATGTGTCCTCTCCTTGGTGACTCTCTAGTCACCTCAAAAGTTGAGTTTTTCAAGATGGCCTAGTTTCAACTTTTGAGGATCTTACCTAGGTTAGACAACCTTCCTAATGTGTGATATTTTGTCTTCCCCATTTTCTTTTACCTTTTTAGGGTGCCTTGTATAGAGAGATTGTAAGGTGTTGGGAAGACCAACCTATGAAAATATCTCACCCTTCCCAAGAGGATTGGAAAGAGTGAGGAGTTTCTTCTTAGGGAGTGGTTTGAGAGGGAGAATTTTGATCACCCACTCTCCATTTTTGGAGACATAGAATTTTTGCTCAAGTTTTTGGTTCTAGTTTTTGGAGTTGGATTTTTTTCTAAGTCTTGAGAAGGAAAAAGAATAGTGGATTGGGCAACTCTCCAACTTCTCCTCATATATATTTGCAAATTTTTAAGGTTGGTTTAAATACTTCTTTGTATATATTGTATTATAAATGTGAAAATATTGTTTAGTTGTTTCCTTTGTAGGCTTAGGAAGATTGTTTTGAGTTCTTCCTTGTGTATTTTGCATGTTGCATGTTATATTTTTTTGGGTGTTTCAAGGTCATACTTACCCTTGAGAGGGTAGAGTAGCCTTGGGGGTGAAGGGTTGTTTGACAACCTAAGACTGTAGAGACTCTCTTCTTGGAAGAGAGTGATACACAAGGGTTATGGGGCCCTTACTGCATTGTTGTTTTTATGTTTATGGAATGAGGGTCATAAGGAGAGATTTGGGCTTGTATGCCATCGGGGACATAAGGATATTTGTTGGGACAAGTTTGAACTTGTGGTTATTCTACTTGGTATCCTTGCAAAAAACTTATGTTCTCCTATTTATAGATTCTCCTCTAGGTACTTGGTCCACCTTCACCGCACAAGAGATAGTCACTTGGTGACTTTGCTTAACCTTGGGATGTGAGTGAAAATGTTCTAAAATTCTCTTGTGTTGTGTTTGCATGTTTGTATCCCATTTAGCCTTGGTTCTCCTAGCTCAGGGGTGGCTTCATGTAAGCCTAGGTTGGGAGGTGAGCCTCCATGGTCACAACCTATAAATGTTAATTGCAGGTTTGCTTGGATTAAAGATTGGAGTGGAGTCTACTTGTAAGTTCCTATTTTATTGCATTTAGTTTTTTAAAAAATGTATTTGACAAGCCCTCATTTGGTAGAAATGAAGGGGCTTGAGTTTTGTAATCTTCCTATTTGTGTAAAGGAAATAATGATGAAACAAATGTATTTATTTCATTGTATTTATTTATTGCTTAAAAAAAAAAGGTGGAAAGAAATCTATTTTTTGTTTTATTTGTTAATAAAATGTATGCATGTAGGAAATGAGAAAGAAAAATAGATGCATATTTCTTTTTTTTAATAAAAGTGGAAAATCCACTAAACTTATATATTAATAATAAAGTATTTACACTGGGTTCAAAAAAATGCATATCGGCAAGAAAGAACCTGCAAGAAAACCTCCGGTTGTAGCCTTCAAAAAGATAAAAATAGGCACTACCCTTACATCATATGTTCTATCCAGTCAGACCCCCCAACCCCCTATCTCTACAATTTTTACAAGGGTCCCATAGGACAATTCCAAAAAACTAGACTATCACCGAATGAAGGGCAGATCAAAATTGCCATGAAGGACCACCAGGAAGATAAGTGAGATGAAGTTCCTTGCCAAAGCCATAGATAATCAACCGAGCATGATAGAAGCTGAAGAACCTTCAAGCCTACAACACCAAAAACCATTCCACCAACTACAAAAAGAAAATAGTTAGATATCCAAAAACCTGGAACTAGAGCTCTCCTCCAGAGGTTCATGAGGTGAGGCCGGAGGTGGAATAACCCTTAAAGAAAAAGCTAAACAAATAGGAGTAGAGCACAAAGAACCTAGGGTGATTAATGAATGTAATGCCTGAAAGACAACCCAAGCTCTATCCACATATTGATCAGGAGCCAAATACAACAAAAAATCCATGGAGGCTCGAGTGTCTTCCATGGAATCACATATCAAACCCATTCATAATTCATGCAATAATTGGCTAGACCAACCATTAGCCATAAGCTCGTGACAAGGAAGAAAGCCGCCATAGTAAAAAGACCCCATATGAAAATGATAACCAGCCAATGTGGGAGAAACCAATGCCCAATTGCATATTTACAGATAAATAAACGTGGAAACCAAGAGGTGGAACAAGTCCACATCAAGTAAAACATCAAAGCAAATAGTAACAAAGTGAGAGAGAATCTCAACATAAGAAACATGAGGGAAAACTTGCAACCATCAACACCCCAAAAACCTAGAGAATTCAAAATCCACCGCAGGAGTAAACAAGTTAAAAACCTTACCAAGCTTGATAGAATTGTCCTCATTTTCTTCCCCCAATATTCAGGCTTCTAAAACCACTCTATAAACACCAATGGATAGAGAAGAAGACATTTGCAGGAGGAAGGGCTCCAAAAAAGCCACAAAGAGCATAACATAAAAACTGCTATGACAATAGCATGAGATAATATAAATGAAAAAATTGCCCTTAAACTTTCGATAATGATAATGTACAATATCCATAGCAAGCTTACTTGATAAGAACAATTCGCATGGATTAACAACCCTTACACTAAAACCCATAAATGCATCTTTAGCAAGCGAGGGCGCCACCCTCGACAATGATTTTCCCATAAGCTAGTTCTGTCAAGGCCAAAACACACACAAGTCGCCAGTGATATATAGTACTTACATCAAGTAATAAATACCTAAGATCATACCAAATGTTAAAAAGATATAAGCATGCCAAATCCTATAAAGGACTAAAAATAAAGACTGCATAAGTCACACATGCCACCATCCTATAGATGTCTTTATCAAAGACAAATACTCAAAGACAAAATGCAGTATCCATATTAGATATCGGCCTATACAATGCATCTCACTGCATATTTAAGTTGTTCTGATTAATATGACAAATAGGTTTTAAGGACCCAAAACCTTTAACATAGGAGCATATAATAGATCATCAAAAAGCATCCAGACCAACTAAGAACATCTTACAAGATGACTGACAAAGAGGCTAGTTAACCGAAAGGTGAACAAAAGAAAGGAACATGGAAGTAGAAAAACCAGGGAAAACACATCACAACTTTAAATACTTAAGGAGATCCGCCACCTTATTGACCAGCTGGTCATAGTTTACCGTAGCAGCTTTGAGTTCTTCCAGGTCCTTGTTTGGCTTCTTCTCCTTCTTTTTACCTCTGGTCATTGTTTTAGGTCCTTGCACTTCTCTCGTGCCTTCAATGTCAGGTTCAATCTCCAGGGAGTCCTTCTCCTCCTCCAGTTTGTTGATGAAGATTTTTGTATTGCCAGCAAAGGCCTTCAGAATGTTCTAGGTCCTTGCACTTCTCTCGTGCCTTCAGTGCCAGGTTCAATCTCTAGGGAGTCCTCCTCCTCCAGTTTGTTGATGAGGATTTTTGTATTGCCAGCAGAGGCCTTCATAATGCATATTTAAGTTGTTTCATTCTATTTTTTTTTATCATTCTGCAAAAATAAGTGTTAGAAATGTAGTTAAAAATAAATAGGAAAAGCTATTTTTGTCTAAAGTTTAAAAAAAGGGAAATGTAGAAAGAGAAATAATAAGTGTTAGTTGTAAATCTTCTTAAATTTTCATCTTGCTATTTTATTTATAAAGAAGAATATGAAAGAAATAGTGCAACTAATAAATAAATTATTTTTGTTATTTATACCCATTTTCTAAGTTAGTGTAACAGAAAATTAAAGTCCAGATTGTAGGAATATATATATATATATATATATATATATATATATATATATATGTAGGTTAAATATTCTAAATACCTATTAATTTGTGTCAATCTAATATGCCATTTAAAAAAAAAAAGACATTAACTAAAATATGTGTTGCATCTCATATACATTTAAAATTAGATTTCTTCATACATTTAATATTCTGTTAAAAAACATAGATCTTTTCAATCTCTGTGTGTGTGTGTGTAAAATATATATAACATATATTTTATGCTGCTATAACAAAAATATAATAAAAAAAAATTATGTAAAAAAAATAAAAATGGTTTAAGTTTCTTTTGTTGGGGGTTCGGCCCTTATGGTGGGGCCGTGGGGGCTATGGTCACCCACAGCTGCAAGGCTTACCCCTGCGATTGTGGGAAGGTTTACCCATAGTCATAGGGCCGAGGCCCCATGGCCTATGGGGAGGCATCCCCACAACTGCAGGGGGAAACCCTACAACTGTGGGCATGGCTGCCGCGACGGACTACCCCTTGCAGCGAGCAACCCCTTCCTCTATTAAACCCCATGCACCGCCTAGAACAAACACTACCCCCTCTACGCAATCCCCTTTGGCCACCTTTTGCACTGCCTGGCCCCCTCTCACAGCTTTGTTGCCTCTCTCTCACCACTATTGCCCATCCTTCACCACGACCGCCTTCTTTGGCCTTCCTTTTGGCATGCCGCTGCCAAGCTCACCTGCACACACACATGCCAAAAAGAAAATGTTAAGGGTTGCTCCATAAAACCCTAATCCAATTTCAAGTTAGGGTAAAATGGAGAGAAGAGAAGGTAAAAGAGAGAGTTAAAATATTTTAAAATAAACCCTAGTTAGGGTTGAAAAATAAGAAAAGAGATAATAATAAAAGAGAATAAAATTATAAAAAAAGGGGAAATCCCTTTTAAAATTTGAAATGAGAATTGTCCCATGTAATTTAAAGTTATTATTTTATCTAGTTGATTCTCTTTAGGAATTATAATTAAAATTGGGAATAATTATTTATTTAGTAATTTTATACTCATATTGGGTAAATTTATTAGAAGAATTTATTAATGGAGACTTTAAATAGTATAATGATTAAATTTAAGTTAAGGAGACATTTTAAATGTCGAATATTAAATATTTGATTATTTCAATGTTGAGGTAGTTTAATAGCAAATATTTAATATTTAATGTTGGGGAAATTTTATTCATCAATTAAATGAGGTTTTTGACGAGATTATTTTTATATTTGATTTAGTTAATTTTAATAGACGAATTTAAAAACCTTATTACTATCGCTCAATTAATTATTTTAAATTCAATAAAATAAGTGTTAACATTATTTTAAATAGTCCAAGAGCAATTAAATACTATTTTGGATAATTAATATCTCTTGAATAATAATTAGAGAATTTAATTGGGGTAAATTAATTAAATTAATAAATTTAGTTGTGATGACACTTTTGGGGTATAATTAGTCTAGTTTAAATTGTAAAGTTATAATGGTGGAGTTAATTATATTAACTTTAGGACCCCATTCTTTTAACACATGAGATAACCCTTAGCTTAGACAAACATATTTATCTCATCTTTATCATAGAGTATTTAGTATTTTTATGTTGTTTTAAAAAAAAAAAATTGTTGTTGCGTTTTCGCCCAAAAGTTTGGGCATGACATTTTGGTATCAGAGCAAGGTTTCCAGCACTAGGAACATTTCTCCATTATGTTTCGCTTTAAATATTATTTTCTTTAAAAATTATTATTTATTTATTTATTTACTTTATTTTATTTTATTGATCATTAAGGATGCCCCCGATTACGTGACAAGTTCATAGGTGCAGTAGGGGTTCTAGACATGCTCGCATGGCATGCGAAGCCATTGTGTTGGATAAGCCAGTTCCAGAAGGGGATTAGGAAGCTCCTCCTGAACAACCAATTGACCCTAACTGAGACATTTTGGTTGCACTTCAGAATCTGATAGGAATAGTTCAAGATAGACTCCCTATAGTAGATCGTCAGGCAGAGCACTAGATTTCTAGGAGCCATAGATCAATAGCTAGGGAGTAGAGTAGAAGTCCACCTCCTAATCATATAGAGGATGAGCTTGAGGATGAGCCCGAGTCAGTCCATCTATCTGAACCATGTCCCGTTGTGGCACCAGTAATTTTTGAGAGAGCAACCCATGACCCCAAGGATTAGATCAGAGAGATTTTACATCTTCAAGCACCATCATTTGTAGGATCTACCAATAGGGTAGAGGTTGAGGCTTGGCTATTGAGTCTAGAGAGGTGCTTCAGATTGTGTCCGTATGAGAGCAATTTGAAGGCACAAATTTTTATTCACCTTTTGAGAGGGATGACTTCCACATGGTGGAGGCAGGAGGAGTACAAGAATAACATGGTTGTGGACACCGTCACTTGGGACATCTTTATGGAGAGATTCAGAGACAGATACCTATCAAAGAACTTTAGGCAGCGCAGGATTGATGAGTTTCATGACCTTCAGTAGAAGGGTCTCTCAGTGTCCTAGTATGAGAGCAAGTTCTTCGAGCTCTTACCCTATGTTGACTACCTGAAGGATGAGAAGCTATTCGTTAGCCATTTTATCAGAGGATTGAATGCCAATATAGTAGGACCAGTTAGGATGGTAGCTTCAGGAAGCCTTTGGGTTACTGTGGAGAAGGCCTTGATATCAAAGGAGATTCAGGGTAGACCTCAGGACACGTGGGATCGACATTAGAACTGAAACCCTATACCTAAGTCCTTTGGGTTTCAGAAACCCCACTAGAAGGGTAACCATAGGGATTCATCGGGGTCCTTCAAACCCCCTCCTCAACAGCCATAGCAAAATCAGAGGCAAAGGCCTCCATAGGGTCATCAAGGCTTTAAGCCCAAGCAGTGGCAAACATAGGGTCCTAGGTGCGATCAATGACCATAGGTTCCATACACACCTCCGACATGGACTCGACAATCCTCCAGGGGTGGTTTTAGTGGATCAAGCAGGATAAGAGGATAGACATGCTCTAGGCCACAAGGTGTTTAGTTTCAAAAATGTGGTGCTTGTTTCACTTGTGGGGCCATGGGACACATGATGAGAGAGTGTCCATAGGGTCAGATGGTAGGTAGTCAGTGGATGGCAGGCTCGGAGCCTACAGTTGGGGACATGGGTAAGTCCCACAGAGTCTTCACAACAGTTGACAATCACCATGTAGAACATCATACCATAATCATAGAGGCCATAGGTATGATCAGAGGTAGCAGTGTTTCTATCTTGTTTGATTTAGGAGCTATAGATTCTTTTATATCTCCATTGTTTGTGGAGCATTGCGGGCTAGTGGCAACTAGGAAAGGTGTTATCTAGGAAGTGGAGTTGGCTTCAAGAGCTAGAGTATCTGTTGAATCAGTGGTTAGGGATTGCTAGCTTCAGATTGGGAGTACAACCACCTTAGTAGACCTTTGAGTCACACCTATAGGATGTTATGACATTGTTCTTGGCATGGATTGGCTATACGCCCATAGAGCTAAGATGGATTGTCACCAGAAAAAGATTAAGTGTGTGAATGATCATGGTATCTCCATAGTAATTTAAGGGATTCAGAGGCTCGTATCACCTCATATTTCCAATATGTAGCTTAAGAGGAGCATGTAGAAGGAATGCTAGTTATTTTCCATCAACAACAGTGATAGAGAGGAAGAAAATGAGCCTTCCCTAGATGATCATCCTATCCTTGAAGAATTTGCAGATGTGTTTCCTTTTGAGCTACCCGGTATGCCACCTAGTAGAGAGATTGATTTTCACATAGATCTTGTACCAGGTGTTGAGCCAGTTTTGAGAGCACCATATAGGATGACCACTAATGAGCTTAATGAGATCAAGATGCATCTTGAGGAACTCTTAGAGAAAGGTCACATTTGTCCTAGTGTCTCCCTTTGGGGCACACCAGTCATCTTCGTAAAGAAGAAGGAAGGATCCCTTCGGTTATGTATGGATTACAGACAATTGAACAAAGTGACCATCAAGAATTGATATCCTTTTCCCAAGATCGATGACTTATTTGATCAACTTCAGGGTGCCAAAGTATTTTCTAAGATAGATCTGAAGTCAAGGTATCATCAGTTGAGGATAGTAGAGAGGGATATCCACAAGACCACTTTTCGTACTAGGTATGGCCACTGTGAGTTCACTATGGTTCCATTCGGTCTCATGAATGCTCCAACTATATTTATGAGTGTCATGAATGGGGTATTCTGCACTTTCCTTGACCGATTTGTGATTATATTCATTGACGACATATTGATATATTCTCAGAATGAGAAGGAGCACAACGAGCACTTGAGGTAGGTATTGTAGTGCTTGAGAGGCAATCAGTTGTATGGCAGTCTATCAAAGTGTGCATTCTTTAGATCAAAGGTCAGATATCTAGGACATGTTATATCCGGTGATAGGCTCTTAGTTGACACATCAAATATCAGAGCTATTATGGATTGGCTAGTGCCAACTAGTGTGATAGAAGTCAGGAGTTTCATGGGTCTTTCAGGGTACTACATACGCTTCGTTGAGGGGTTCTGTAGGGTTGCACATCCTATTACATCTCTTCAGCTAAAGGGAAAGAAATTTGAGTGAATAGAAAGGTGTGAGAAGGCCTTTCGGGAACTTAAAAGGGCACTCACTAGAGCACCTATTCTTGTTGTGCCAGATCCCTTGGCCGATTTTATGGTATGCACAAATGCTTTCCTTGGATGGTTTAGGAGCAGTCCTTATGCAGGAGGGTCAAGTTATAGCATATAAGTCTAGGAAAATTAAGACTTACCAGCTTAACTACCCTACACATGACTTTGAGCTTGCAGCAGTGGTCCACGTACTTGTGAGGTGGAGATATTTTATTTCGGGTCATTGTTTTGAGCTTCATTCAAATCATCAGAGCTTGCAATACATATTCACTCAGCCTAATCTTAATGCTCATTAGAGAAGATGGATGGAGTTTTTATGTGAGTATGATTTTGATGTTCACTACATCAAGGGGAAAAAGAACATAGTTGAAGATGCCTTGAGTAGGAGATGTCATGAGATATGCTCCATGTCTATAGACACATATTTGAGAGATCGTATATTGTAGCAGCTGCTAGAGGATGAGTGTTATTTAGAGGTATGTTAGGTAGTGCGATCTCAAGAGACCCTAGAAGAGAAGTATGTAGACTATTCATTAGAGTCCAATAGACTACTACGCCATAGAGGGCACATCTATGTACCTTCTTCCAAAGGATTGTGTGATTTGATTGTGATGGAGGCTCATAGAGCTCCTTATGCAGCACATCCCTGAGTTAACAAGATGCATACAGATTTGAGACAGTTATATCATTGGCTAGGTATGCAGCAATTAATTGTTGGACTAGTAGCCCGATGCCTTGAGTGCTAGAGAGTCAAGGGGGAGCACTGTCATCTAGGTGGGTTTCTCTAGTCTCATGCGATACCAGAGTGGAAGTGGGATACTATATCGATGGATTTTGTCATTGGTCTTCCTATGTCATTGCGTCGTCATGTTGCCATCATGGTGACAGTTGACAAATTGACCAAAGTGGCCCACCTCTTACCAGTTTGGACTGCCTACACAACACCAGTAGTGGCACATGTATTCTTCCAAGATATTGTCAGACTTCATGGCGTTCCATGCAAGATTATCTCAGATAGAGATTCCCTCTTCACTTCTTCCTTTTGGAAGGCGTTATAGGTAGCAATGGGTACTAGACTCAACTTTAGCACAACCTATCATCTGGAAATGGATGAACAGAGAAAGAGGGTAAACCAAGTTCTAGAGGACATGCTTTGTATGTACATCATGAATCATCAGACTAGATGGGAAGAGCACGTTCCTTTGGTAGAGTTTGCCTATAATAATGGGCATCACACTTCTTTAGGGATGCCACCTTTTCAGGCTTTGTATGATAGACCTTGATGGAGACCTTTGAGTTGGGACCGCATTGAGTTAGGGGCAGTTTTAATGGGCCATATGTTATACCTATGGGTAAAGGCCAATTTTAGCCATGTGTCCTCTCCCTAGTGACTCTCTAGTCACCTCAAAAGTTGATTTTTTCAAGATGGCTGAATTTCAACTTTTGAGGATCTTACCTAGGTTAGACAACCTTCCTAATAAGTGATATTTGCTCTTCCCCATTTTTTTTTACCTTTTTAGGGTGCCTTGTATAGAGAGCTTTTAAGGTGTTGGGAAGACCAACCTATGAAAATATCTCACCCTTCCCAAGAGGATTGGAAAGAGTGAGGAGTCTCTTCTTAGGGAATGGTTTGAGAGGGAGAATTTTGATCACTCACTCTCCATTATTGGAGACATAGAATTTTTGCTCAAGTTTTTGGTTCTAGTTTTTGGAGTTGGACTTTCTTCTTAGTCTTGAGAAGTAAAAAGAATAGTGGATTGGGCATCTCTCCTACAACTTCTCCTCATATCCATTTGCATATTTTTAAGGTTGGTTGAAATACTTCCTTTTATATATTATATTGTAAATGTGAAAAGTTTGTTTGTGCTTTTCTATGGTTGTTTCCTTTGTAGGATTGGGAAGATTGTTTTGAGTTCTTCCTTGTGTATTTTTATTGCATGTTGCATGTTATATGTTTTTGGGTGTTTCAAGGCCATACTCACCCTTGGGAGGGTAGAGTAGCCTTGGGGGTGAAGGGTTGTTTGACAACCTAAGAGTGTAGAGACTTTCTTCTTCGAAGAGAGTGATACACAAGGTTTATGGGGTCCTTGTTGTTTTTATGTTTATGTAATGGGGGTCATAAGGGGAGATTTGGGCTTGTATGCCATGGGGTACATAAGGATATTTGTTGGGATAAGTTATAACTTGTGGTTATTCTACTTGGTCACCTTGCAAATGCATTATGTTCTCCTATTTGCAGATTCTCCTCTAGGTACTTTGTCCACCTTCACCCCACAAGAGATAGTCACTTGGTGATTTTGTTTAACCTTGGGATGAGAGTGCAAATGTTATGAAATTCTCTTGTGTTGCGTTTGCATGTTTGTATCCTTTTTAGCCTTGGTTCTCCTAGCTCGAGGGTGGCTTCATGTAATCCTAGGTTGGGAGGTGAGCCTCCATGGTCACAACCTACAAATGTTAATTGCAAGTTTGCTTGGATTAAAGATTGGAGTGAAGTCTACTTGCAAGTTCCTATTTTATTGCATTTAGTTTTAAAAAAAATGTATTTGACAAGCCCTCATTTGGTAGAAATGAAGGAGATTGAGTTTTGTAATCTTCCTATTTGTGTAAACGAAATAATGATAAAACAAATGTATTTATTTTGATTAGTCCATTCAAAGAAATAAAGAGTAAAGAAAGGCTTGAGTTATTTCATTGTATTTATTTATTGCTTCAAAAAAAAAGATGGAAAGAAATCTATTTTTTGTTTTATTTGTTAATAAAATGTATGCATGTAGGAAATGGGAAAGAAAAATAGATGAATATTTAAGTTGTTTCATTCTGTTTTTTTTTATCATCCTATTGACTGTGCCCATATATATATATATATAATATATACAAATATATATATATATATATATATATATATATATATTTGTATATATATATAATATATAAAACATATATTTTATGCTGCTATTAAAAAAATCTAATTAAAAAAAAATTGCATTAAAAAAAATGGTTTAAGTTTCTTTTGTTTGACGTTTAGCCCTTATAGCGGGGCCGTGGGGGCCATGGCTGTCCACATTTGTAGGGCTTACCCCTACTAATATGGGAAGGAAGCCCCACATTCACAGGGCCGAGGCCCCGTGGCCTGTGATTGTGGGCATGGCCGCCACGACGGACCACCCCCTCGTAGCAAGCCGCCCCTTCCTCCATTAAACCCCACACACCGCCTAGAGAAAACACCGCCCCCTCTGCGTAATCCCCTTTGGCCACCTTTTGGACCACTCGACCCCCTCTCACAACTCCGTCATCTCTCTCTCATCATTGTTGCCCATCCTTTGCCATGGTCGCCTTCTTTGACCTTCCTTTTGGCATGCCGCCACCAATCTCACCTGCACACACACACACCAAAAAGAAAATGTTAAGAGTTGCTCCATAAAACCCTAACCCAATTTCAGGTTAGGGTAAAATGTAGAAAAGAGAAAGTCAAAGAGAGAGTTAAAGATTTTAAAATAAACCCTAGTTAGGGTTGAAAAATAAGAAAAGAGATAATAATAAAAGAGAATAAAATTATAAAAAAAAGGGGGAATCCCTTTTAAAATTTGAAATGGGAATCGTCCCATGTAATTTAAAGTTATTATTTTATCTAGCTGATTCTCTCTAGGAATTATAATTAAAATTGGGAATAATTATTTATTTAGTAATTTTATACTCATATTGGGTAAATTTATTAGAAGATTTTATTAATGAAGATTTTAAATAGTACAATGATTAAATTTAAGTTAAGGAGGCATTTTAAATGTTGAATATTAAATATTTTATTATTTGAATGTTAAGGAGGTAGTTTAATGGAAAATATTTAATATTTAATATTTAATGTTGGGAAGATTTTGTTCATCAATTAAATGAGGTTTTTGACTAGATTATTTTTATATTTGATTTCGTTAATTTTAATAGGTGAATTTAAAAACATTATTACTATCGCTCAATTAATTATTTTAAATTCAATAAAATAAGTGTTAACATTATTTTAAATAGTCCAAGAGAAATTAAATACTATTTGAGATAATTAATATCTTTTGATTAATAATTGGAGAATTTAATTGGGGTAAATTAATTAAATTAATAAATTTAGTTGTGACGACACTTTTGGGGTATAATTAGTCTAGTTTAAATTGTAACATTATAATGGTGGAGTTAATTAAATTAACTTTAGGAACCCATTCTTTTAACACATGAGATAACCCTTAACTTAGACAAACATATTTATCTCATCTTTATCATAGAGTATTTAGTATTTTTATGTTGTTTTAAAAAAATAAAAAAATATGTTGTTGCCTTTTTGCCGAAAAGTTTGGGCATGACATAAAGAACATAAGCAAGCAATAAATAAACCACAAATCCATAACATCAAAATTTTTACGTGGAAACCCAGAAAGGGAAAAACCACGATGGGGCTGAAACACACAATATTGATATACTATGGCTAAGAGTACATAAATATTACATAGATGAGGAATGCACTAGCATTCAGGCTTACTACCTAGAGCTCACTACCTAGAGCTCACTACTCAATTACAATGACCCAAAAGGCTACAACCTTCAGGGAAGTCTCACTGACTTACAATTTAATTGCAATGAGGAAATACAATTAAAGAACTCTAAAATAGAATCTAACAATGCAAGAATTAGTTCCGATTAAGCACAACATCTCTGACTATACTCAGTCTTCAATATGCTTCGTTTCCGTCTCAGTAAGCTACCAGATCACCTGGGAATCAAATGTGCACATGAAAATGCACTCAATCATACCAAAAAAGATCACCATAATAGTAATGCACTAAGAGGAAATCACCAATACAATCTTATATATCTGGTGATATAAAAAATGATCTCCTCCAAGTTGGCTATAAAAAATGTAACATGTAGCTTCAAGTCGACTTCAATCTCTAACAAAACATATCACCAGACCAAATTAATTTCCCAAAATGCTTCACCAATGTTGGCCTCATCATTTTCACCACGAACTTAGTCACCAAAATCACTACAATCACCAAAAATATTTCTGGACCAAAACTGTACAGGAATAATCTTGATTTACTAGTTAATTGGCTATCGGTTAACACTTGCTTCTAGATAAGAAGAATTACAATCACTAGATCAAATCTCCAAGAAGGATTGCCATCAATGACAACCCTAAACTATAAATCAAGCATTGGAAATCAATCAATGAGTGTCAATTACCAACAACTAGTATACCTTATTGCATGATTCCAATACTCATGCCAGATTTGGATGGTTAGATTCCCTCATGCTAGGTTGGAATATTTTGTGTCATGAAAGATTTCAAAGAAGTGTAACTACTTTGTGGTAGGGAGGATACACACTTTGGTAATGTTCTTGCCTCTGATGTGATCATGGGAGGCAGATGTCAAAGTTCTTGTCTTGGTAGTCTTCATGATTCATTTCCCATGTATACTTGTAATTGACCTTGTGGTCCAATGTAAATGAATATGTCATTGGGTTTTGCCTTGATATTATCTTATGTACTAATCCTTATGTACTCTAGCCTTAGGTTAAAATATAATTTCTTAATTCCAATCTTGTATATCGGGATAGGTGGCATTGATATATGCGTGTTTATGTGTAATTATGTGAATTATGTCATGGAGGTCTTGTTGACATCTACTTTTGACACCCCCACCAACAGTCAAGTAGCCAGTGTGAACACTCACCACCTCTCCTGAAACGTAATGAGTTTGGAAAAATCACTACTCCAAGGTCTCTATAGTCAGGTCTCAATGGTGATGGGTAGCCCAATGGTTGATGTGGTTATACCTGTAAAGGGGCTTGCTGGTTGGAACTAAATCTCACTGGTTATGGATAACTGCAATTCCTTTCTTTTTGTATTTTTATGGTTTAAGATTCTCTGAGAAATAAAATGTGAAGCATAAAGGAAAACAAGAAAATAACAATAAAGACCAATATAATAACAACTTAATGAACTACTCAATTAGTTCCCTACAATCCAAGCAATTATCAAATATTATCCAAGTCAGTATTCAACAACAGACCTCCAGAAAACCTGCAAAATCATCAATTTCACAAATTTATGGAAATAAAATCATCAACAATATGGCCTATCATAATAATTATCATACACCACTGATGTGCACAATATGATTCATAAGGTGATAGACAAAAAGATTAAACCACGTTGCTAACTCCAAATAATAGACGTTACCAAATTACACAGAACAATTTGGTAGAATATGAACGTAGATCAGGAAATCTACAAGCTTCTTCTCTCATATTAATCTCAATGAATGTATAACAAAAATAACTCAAACTTCTTAATCAATCTGCAAAATATTCTAAAATCTCTAAGTAGGCCACAAATCATCAATTTGGGACCCTTACAAATGAATCCAACTTCTCAATTTATAGAAGTTCTTTACCCTACTATCTAGGAAATAACCCTACCCTAAATTAAAACTGAAACTAGGAGTCACGGTTAACTTGCAAGTTTCTCCCTTGACACTATACTTAAAAACTAAAAAATGGGGACTATATGAGCACTACGAAGACCCTGCTAGGTGAGCCATGTTTTCATAATCATTGCATAATTTCTCTCAAAATTGGAACTTGAGTAGGAGCCATAGTTAAAAATACAAGATTAAGGATTTATAGAAAAAGCTTTGCCATCTTTAGTAATTGTGTGCTTATCCTTTATTTCTTGATAAAAGCTCTATAATTATCAACTATACATGCGACTGCTTGAACTGGAGGGTCAGCTACATGCTTAACTCTAAATTTATACTTCTTCAAAACTTCATCCACACGCGTTCTCCCCTCCTCTAACTCCTTCACCATGTCTGCCACCTCCTGACACTGAGTAATCAGACATGTGTACCTATCCATAAGGGTGACATCAAACTGGGCCATTGGTCCTACGTGTTGTGCCTCATATGCATCTCATTGATTCAAAACTTGCTGCTAGCCCATTATTCCTATATCAGCTAATCTGAGGCCAAAAGGTCCTAGCATATTCTTTACAAAATTCTTGTATGACAAAATTTCCCTGAGGAGAGGGTCCCGAATCACGGTCATATCCTTGATATACTGCTGAAACATTTCAATCTTTAGCTCCAAGATGTATACATAAGACTATAAGTTTTTATAACTGTCACCCCTTAAGAGGTCTTCCTTTATCACCGTCGCTTCCCTTAGCTACAATAGCTTTCTCAAAACTCAGAACTATTTATTGAAAATGTTTGACTTCCATTCCCATTGCGTGGAAGAGGAAGCCAAAGCTCCACCTGCCTATACTGCCTTACAATATATCTCCACCATATTCTACAAGAATAATCTAATCTTAGCTACATTCACATGGGTCCAAGATTTGGTGACAGCAACCACTCATCTCACCTCTACTAGTGCCTTTACTTCTACCTTTAGCAACGATGAGGTTGAAGGTAGGTCATCAGCTCTACAAGAGTCTACAGGTTTTCTCATTTCAATCAGGAGGTTCTTGTATTGCCCTAGTTGTACTTTGAGCTCCATATTTGAAGTATGCTCCTTTTCTACATGCCCCCTAACAACACTTGTGGCTACCTCCAAAGTATCCAACTCTCCCCACTTGGTCTATCTACCAAAATTTACCTAGGATATTTTATACTTGGGAGAAGCTTGTCCCTCAACTTGGAGTGTAACTGCCACATCTGCAATCACTTCATCGGAGTCCATTTTTTATAAATGATGAATGATTATTAGCTTCTTAACCTTCGGTGGCTCCTCAGTGATTACTGTTGTAAAGTGACCTTGGGAAGCTCTTCTTTTCTTTTTTTCTTCTCAAAAGTGAACTCAAGCCATTGTGGTATATTTTCATCTTTGTCACCTTGATGCAATACTATGTCTACAGCTATAACATGGACCTCTGCCTGCTCCTCTGCTTTGTCTCTTACTTATGTTTCTGTCTGCCCAAGTTCCTGAGGTGAGGTAACCTGGTAGGATAGATTAATTTGGAGAGCTTGTCGCTTATGTAACTCTCCTAATTTGCCACTCACCTCCTCATTAATTGCCATTTCTTCCTCACCTGCCTCTATTTCCCTTTTCCTGACTACTATATCCTTAAGAAGGTCCTATTGATCTTGAGGAGTTAGAATCAGTCTTTCATTCAATATGTCTTTTGCCTCATCCCCTTCCTTCTAACCTTGTAGCGGTCGTTGTTTCTCAAAATCTTCTTCCTCTTGAATTGAATCAGACTTGATGTTTCTAAATTTTATTCCTTTAGTGGTAGACCTGAAGCCTTGCACTCTGGGCTACCCTATGAGTATAATGACTAGTGGTGGTATAGGGGCACTTATGTCTAGAGCCTATGTGGCATCTGTTGAAGGTGGCCGAGTGGGTATCTCCTCAGTAATTTCTATATTTTCTTCTTTCTCTTGGGTACACTCTCCTTTAGTGTGCCCTATAGCCATCCTTGGTGGGAGAACTTTGGCAAGTGGTACCACTCCCAATCCATCGGTCACTCCAAGGTCTACTACCTTCTTTAATAATTTAGACTCCCTCATCTTTTCTTGGAGTTTCTTGAGTAAGTCCTTAGTACTTTCTTGAGGTTTTTCTTCTTCACCTGGATCGGTGGACGTATTTTTCCTTGAGGCTGACCTTGTCTTCCAAGCATACTCCTTATGGTCCCTTGATTGAGGTACACCTGAAGTGGATTCCTTTTGTTTCACCTTTGAGACGGTGGGCCTTACCCTCTGGTGTAACCATTTCTTGGTCCTGTTGATGACCACTTGGGAGATCTCATGTGCAGACCATTTTATTGGGGAGAGGGGCATTTTATCTATCCCTGATTCCCTATAAGCTGGATCAAGTAAGTCTCCATCATCCCTAAGGTATTTAGGGATATTAGTCTTAATTCCAAAATCTCTTACCTGTGGCATAGATAACCTGTTATAGCTCTTCTCCCTAACCTTAAAACTATCTTGCAAGTTGGCCAAAAAGTCCTCCAAGCTAGGTCTGTGCCCCTCATATGCCTTAGGCATATCTTGTTTAAGTTTCCCGTAGGGATCATAAAACTCCCTAGCATTATCATATTCCTTCAAATTCAAATCTTGAAGCTCTTGTTCTGCTAATTTTGATACTTGTATTTTGGAACATGCAAAGTATCCAATAGATACTGAGAAATCGATACCTACTTTGTGTTTTGATGACAACAATGACTGGAGGCCCACAAGCTGCCTTACATACTCTAGAAAAATTACCCTATCATTGCAATATCAGGGCAATAGTATTGAATTTCCTATAAATCCACTAACCTTGATGTAAGTAGAGCATGGGTTTTGGATAAACCATCATGCCCACTCTTGGATGATAGCCATGGCCTTCGGGCTAATCTGATATCCTATATCCCCTGTCAATTTGATTATTATTGGGAAAATGAAGGCATCATTAAGTCATTTAAAATGAGTCTTTGCATTGGCTAGAGTGAGTTGGGTATAATATTTCCATATCTTCTCCTGTCCTTCCTCCTCTCCCAATTGACCTTCTACTTGTAGCCCTAGAAACTTTCAAACTCTAGCAGCTACCCAGATGACATATGACATGAAAAAGAACTTTTGGGTATGTTGAACTTCTTTCATCTGCTTACAAATATTGTTCAGAGAGGATCTATGACCAATCAAAGTATTGTTTCCCTATTAAAATAGTGCTCATGAGTTGGAACATCTAGGGACGAAAATTCTTGCAATCCAACTTTTCAAAGGCCCTACTAAGCATAATGATTCAGTCTCTTTGAGGCTCTTTGAAATCTGCCCTTAGGATCTCTTTTACCTTGAGTCTTGTCTTTCTTTCTTCTTCTAACCAGTTTGTATTCATGTGCCTCTTACTAGCTGATATTTTGTCATTCCATGCCCTTAAGGCCTCTTCTTTGGTTAATAGAAATACCTCCTCCCTGGTTGGAATTCCAAAGATGAATGCAAGCATATCTGGAGACAAGTCTATGACTGTTTTTCCTTGTGCATTTGTGCACTTTCTAGTTTCTGGGTTATAAAATGGGGCAATGGTCATTATGAACTTTGGTGCCTATAATGATTGTGGGAAGAGAGTATCTTCAACTAGGATGGATCTCTTGATTCTCTTGTGAAGGGCCTCCAGACTAGGTTTTTCCAATTGAGCCTTGATATCCTAAATTTCTATATGGCCGATTTAAGCATCCGTGACCCATCTGACTTGATCCTCTAGCTTTGAAATATAGACTTGTCCTTGATAATGATATTTCATGGTGGCTTGGAGTCTATCAATTTATTTGCCTCTTTTTCTAGAAGATGAGTCCATCTAACCACTTGAACCTACAAGCAGAACACAAATCCTCAGTCTTTGATAATAAGCATAAACGTTGATTTACTTCGAGACTTCGGGGTCCTAGGCTAGGCACAAGTGAAGAAGGCCCAGAACTTCGGGGTTCTGGGGTTAAGTTGGGTGCAAAAGGAATCCCAAAACTCTAGGGGTTTGGGGTTCTAAGCTTAGGTTAAACTGAAGCCACCCGGAACTCTGGGGGTTCGGGGTTTCGGGCTTAGGTTGAACTAGTTACTGGGATTAAAACTAGGGCATGCAAACAAGAAAACAAACAACAACCAAAACAAAACAAGGAGAAAAACAAAATTAATCTATAAACACTAAAAAAAAAGAGGAAGGAAAAAAAATCACCAACCTGGTAAACCAAAATGCCCGAAATCACCAAGGAAAGCTAGGGAGTCTATGGGGAGTTCGGGGGTTCATGGCTTGGAGCTAGGGAAGAGGAGCTTTGAATGCACAAATGAAACTTAAAAAGTCCTTTATCCCTATTTATAACTCATCCCAAGCCCATCCATACAAATGCTTTGAACACGACTTCGGGACTTCGGGGTCTAGAGTTTCTGATCTCAACATGAAGAAAGGAACACCCCACCCCAGAACTCCAGGGGTCTTGGGGTTCAGGCTTAAAAAGGAAGCCCCACCTCGAGACTCTAAGACTCTAAAGTTTCAAGTTAGAATATGCAAAAACCTTAGGACTCTAGGACTTTGGGGTTCTGAGGTAAAAAACTGAAAAGAAAACAAAGGGACCTTGGGACTCCGGTACTCTGGAATTCAGAGGTCAAAAATTGAAAAGAAAGCAAAGGGACCTCGGGACTCCAAAGTTTTGAGGTCAAAAACTAAAAAGAAAGCAAAGGGACCTTGGGACTCTGGGACTCTGGAGTTCCAAGGTCAAAAACCGAAAAGAAAGAAAAAAGAAAACAAAGGGGACCCAAATTTCGATGCAAGGATACTAACGGGGAGATAGATATGCAAGGCATAACAAATGGCTACTATCTGGGAAAAATGACTATAGGCAATTTAGAACTTCAAAATCTCTGATTAACCTGACACCTAAGGCTATTATCATTCAAAAGGATGTATAAGAGTAAAAGATGATTGAACCAATGAACAAACAACCAAGAAGAGAAATAGACATGATTAACTCTTAAGTGTGTGCATATGATTTGTTACTCCATCATTTCAATAATGCAGATAATTAGAGGAAACTAGGCACAAGCTATGTAGATGAAGTCATTAACCGGTGCATAGCTCTATGGCCAGTCAAGCATCTAAAGCCTCGACAGAGATACCTCTGGTTCCTGTCAAACGGTGCTCCATTGCTAGCCAAGCGTCGATAGCCCCGGTGGAAGTTACTTTAAACACCCATTTGAGTTGCTTAAGAGGATCATTTCTTTTCTCTCTCTCTCTCTCTCTCTCTCTCTCTCTCTCTCTCTTTTTTGAAAACATTATAGGATATAGAGAATGACTTCTTTCTTCAATAACTTTTTAAGCAATTTTCAAACATTGAAGTTCGATAACTGGGTTGGGAGCCATAGTGGATTACATGAAATGCCTTGACTTCGTATTTTTCACTTGCAAACCAGTTTATCTGATATCTTACAAAACTTTCTGATGTATCTTAATGTGATGTTAGTGCTGAGTTTATCAAGCTAGCCTTTTCCAATTGAAAGTTAAAACTCAAATCATATTTAAACGATTATATACCATTTTGAACGAGTACAGACAAAAGTTTCAAACTTAACCAAATGACAATGAAGTCATAAATAGCAGAGAGTCTAAGTCTCTTAGAATTTGGCAAGATGTTTTGCAAAGGATACCTTCCTATTAGAATCTTTGAGAATGAAATATGTATATCTTGACTCAACAAATAAAACAAACAAACAAACAAAAACACAACAAACAAACACCAATGCCCAAAAACACGAAGCAAAATAAAAAGAAAACAACTAACTACTATATGCAACAAGTCAAGCTTCATTGAGTATTTAATTGAAGTAATTCTTGAAGAACTAACCATTGATGGGCAATGGTACCAGTTCTCTTGTCAAAGAGCTTAACCTAAAAGTGTTCTCGACTAAAATTTCAGCTATTTGGTAAGGACCTAACCACAATCTTTCAAACTTGTGATGATCACCTTTCTTCTCCCTGGCCATGTCCCATAATAGGACTAGGTCAGAGATCCAAAAAGTTATCACCTTGGCCCTTTTATCAAACCATCGCTTAACAATGACTTGGTGCTTGGCAAAGTGTTGTAGAGTATTAATCCTCTTTTCATCAAGTCTTAATAAATTTAAGAGGTGAACCTCTACCTGATCCTCAATGTCAAGTTCTTTCATTAATTGGAGGACTGGTATTTGCAAGTTGATTGGGAAGATAGGGGTCTAGTTGTAGATGAGGAAATATGGAGAAGTTCCCAAGATGACTTTTACTCTAGTTCAATCAACCCATAAGGTGTATCTTAATTGATTATGCATATCCCTGGGGTTTTCTCAAGTAGCTTCTTGATGACATCTAGGATGTTCTTGTTCATTGATTCAGCTACTCCATTACCTTACGGGTAATAGTTGGATGAAAATTTTAATATAACTTTATATTCGTATGACCATTGCATCAACTATGTAGAAGTAAAAGTAGGACCATTTTCACATACCAGAGTGAATGACATACCAAACCTGGTGACGATATGCTCTTCAATAAATTTCAAGACCACCTCAGTAGTAGCATTTTGGCATGCAATGGCTTATGTCCACCAGGTACAATAATCTGTCACTATAAGAATAAACTTATGTCCTGTAGATGAGTTAGGATTAATAACACCTACAAAATCCAATTCCCATTGAGCAAAAGGTCTTACCTTGAACACTGGTTGGAGAGGCATGATGGGATTTCTTTCTCTGGAGGTGGTAGTTTGGCACATATGGTAGTGACAAACATGCTCATGAGTATCCTTAAATATGCTAGGCCAATAATATCCAACCTTCAAGATTTGATGTGTAGTGGCATCCACTGACCCATGACCTGTACCATATTTCCCATGAAATTCCTCAATCATATGATGGGCTTTTTGATGATCAAGACACTGAAGGTAAATACCTTCATAATTTTTTCTATAAAGTGTTGAATCCTTGATCATATAATTGGCACTTTTGAGCCTTAATGCTCATCTTTGCATGGTTGTCAACCCCTCAAGATACCTATTATTCAGCAATATATATACCAAATCTGTGTACCAAGGGTCCTGAGTGAATGACTTCAACATATATTGTTGGCATTGGATTTGAGGGATGCCGGTCGCCATGACCTGAGACAATCCTTGGCCTTAGACCAAATTCATTGGATGCATCTCTAAGTTAAATTATTGCAATAGTACCATCCATTTCCCTCGATGTTCTCCCAGTTTAGACTACATGAGTAGTGACTTCACTGCTTGGTCAGGGACAATCGAATAAATTTTACTCCTCAGGATGTAATGCCTAAACTTCTTGACTTCTGTTACCAATGCAAAGGCTTGTTTTTCAAGAGCAGAATATCTAACCTTAACACTTTTGAAAGTAGAGCTCATAAATGCAATAGGCTTCTTGTCCCCTACTTGCCTTTGTGTCAAAATAGTCACTCCTGATTGTAGTGAAGAAAAAGAATAGATGTAAAATGACAATGCGTTATCAGGGCTAGTTAGCACAGGAGCTTCGACGATGGATTTCTTGATCTGGGCAAAAGCCACTTTTGCTTCAGTTGTCCATTCAACCTTAGCATCCTTCTTCATCATTTCATTCAATGGCTTGACTATTTCTACAAACCCAATAATAAACTTTCTAACAAAATTGATCTTCCCAAAGAAAGATCTCATCTCCTTTTACTGTTAGGCATTTGTAACTTCAATAATGATTCTACCAGATCTGGGTCTATAGATATCCCCCTCTTAGAAATTATGTGGCCAAGTAGCTTTCCTTCAGCCACTCCAAACACAAATTTCTTGGGGTTAAGGGAAATCCCATATCTCCAACATCTCTCCAATACCTTTTGGAGGTAGTCTAGATGTTCTTCTCTGAGCTTGGAAAATATCATCAAATTGTCCATATAGATAATAATGCATTTTCTAGTCAATTCCTTAAAATTTGTATCCATTGCTTGTTGGAAGGTCGCCCTAACATTAATCAACCTGAATGACATTCTTTTGTATGCATATGTTTACTATATTTTCATAAATGTTGTCTTCATATGATCCTCATAGTTCACCAATACCTAGTTATATCCTGAATAACCATCTAAAAATGACATCATTTGCAAACCATTTACTATTTGTAGTACTTCATCCAAAGAAGGGAGTGGGTAATTATCTTTCTCGGAGGCTTTGTTGAGATTGAAAAAGTCCACGCAAAGCTGTATTTCTCCATTCTTTTTCTGCACTAGTACCAAATTAGCAACCCAAGTAGAATATCATACCGGAATAATAATCTTAGCGGAAAGTAATTTTTGTACTTCCTTGAAAATCAAGGGTTCTATTAGTTCATTGACTGGGCGTTGTTTTTGTCGGAATGGCTTTATGTTAGGTTTTAAAGGAATCACCTGGGTGATAATTGTTGTATCGAATGTCTTTAAATCTTCATACCCCCATGCTATTACATCAATGAACTCTTTGAAGGTTTGTATCAGTTTTTCTCTTTCATTTTGAGTGCAAATCTTCCCAATATAGACAATCCTCTCTTGTCCTTCTGGACCAATATTATGGGGCTCGTACTTTCTGGCATCTAAATCCATCATTAGTCTCTCCTTTACTCTAGGGTCTAAATCAAAAAGTCTCTCTAAGGTGACCATCCCTTTAGGAATAACGTTAGTTGGTAAATCCAAAATATCAACATTACCTTCAATATTAAGATCATCCGATTTGTCTTCCTCATCAATAATTTGATCTTCAAAAGCCCCTGAATTGACAAGAAAGAATAGAATGTGGGTATCATACTAGAAGACTTGGAAGTGTTTGATATTATCAGGTACAACAGGTATAGAGATTAATTCCATAGACAACTTCTTTAAAGGGGATTGGCTTACTGGTTCTAATGTACTAGCAGCTACGGCCAGCGCATCAGGTATTCTGTTGACTTTCCTAGATACTAATTTAGTATCAAAAGAATCAAAATCCTCAATCAGATCCCACACTCTATTCCGATACACTGCTAACCTTTTATCATGGCACACATATTGGCTTCGCACTTGTTTAACCACTAACTCAGAATCTCTTTGCACCTTCAAACACTTTGCCCCCTTCTTATGAGCGAAAAGTAATCCTCTAACTAAGGCCTCATACTCTGTCATGTTATTAGTACAAGGGAATTGGAGTTGGTAAGAAGCTAAAAGGGTTTTCCCTTTTGGGTTGGTTAACTCTACACCTGCTCCACTGCCTTTCTTGGAGCTTGACCCATCGAACTTTAAAAACCATATTTCATCTTTTGGTCTCTTAACATTTTTCAAACTCGAGGCCTTGTGACAATTGAGGTTGTTCAATTTCTAGTTGCATAAACACTTTAGTACTATTAGGAACAACCTGTTCCAATTGAGGTTGAAGTTTAGATTGTGTTTCTTCTTTCTATTACTCAAGAGGAATATCTTCCTCACTTTTAACAATCGCAACTGCAAGAATCTCTTGGCTATATTCTTTAGGTAAGGTAGTCTTACTTATAGGATCCATTGTTTGGGACTCTAATTTTTCACAAGTTAGACCTTGAACTTTTGCGATATTGATGGTATGATCATTTTCTTTGTATGGAACTAGACTCATCAACTTCGTAATCTCATTCTAACATGGGATACATGAAATTTATGAGTGCTCCTCGTGATGTATCTGACACCATTTCAGAAGCAACAAATCTTGTATCTTCATAGTGTTTCCCAATAAACACATTCCTTGTTGTATTGCTGTAGCGATCTCTTTGACCTATCTTCTATATGCAGTCTTGTTTGCTTGAAATAATTGGAGAGGAGCCGGTGCAGAGAAAGTAAGAATCTCATTGACTTTGTAAACTCCTGGACTCACTTCAGCAAATGCCACTTCATTGAGAGCACCATAATTCATGAGTAATTTCTTTAATTTAGGCTCACCATCAATTCAGATCTGGTTGCTTACCCCCTTCCATGGAATCCATAAGTACGTAAAACAAGTTGAGAAATATCCTCCCAATGTCTTGGACCAATCCCAACTAAGGAGCATCCCATATACTTTTGGAATATCCACTACTTTAATGTCAATATAACAAGATATTTGGGGATCAACACTTAATTGGATGTATACATCTTTCAATTCTATGATGAGGTTAACCTCAGTTTTGTCTAGTTGCACCACCTTACTATTTGCATGTACTAGTTGAAGTCTGAGCTGCTGACATATAGAGTAGGGCATTACGTTTCCTGAAGCCCCCAAATCTACCAAATAGTAATGTAAATTCTTCCCACATATCCTCAAACTCAATAAAAATGGTGGATTTACTATTGCATCACTACTGACGTTAGCATTGACTTTATTAAAGTCTTCCATCTTAGCCTCATTGCTCTGTGATTCTAAGAATTTCAACTTTCTAAGGAGAGCCCTCTTCTATTCAGGGAATATCTCAATACTTCCATTAAGGACATAGTGGTGGTAGTCCTTTCCATCTCCTTAGTAACATCAAATGATCCTTTCAAAATATAAACTTGCTCTTGCGCTTGTCTAGGGCATGTTCCTTGGAAAGCCTGAGGAGGGCGAGGATTGTTTCTTGCATTAACATCAGGAGGTACAAACCCACCTATCGGGGGAGGTGGTTCTATTAATGGAGCTTTGCCTTGACTCTTAGGATTGTAGTTGTTCCTGGTCTAAAAGGCCTAAGCATCATAGACACATGGTTCACCTTTAGCTTCAGCCTGAAATTCTCTACACAGGAAAGTATCGACCAACATGGTTGTATTAACCTTATCAGGTTCATCATTGGAACAATATTTGGGCTGAGAGTCAGCTTGAGCAATTCTTATGATTTTCTTGAACTAAGCACAATTAATCTCAAACTATGTAGCTGTGTCATGCAGCCTACACTAATTTGTTAGCAAGTTCATATCGGAAAGGTTAACACTTTATGTGTGGTTTGGGTTATCTCATGCATCGGGGTGATCATGGTTCACCTCACCATTATTCGAACCCTTATTCCACTGCCTATTATAAGGTTTGTTGTTGTACCTTTGATTTTGGTTCTGGTTATTATAGTTCTGCTGATTATTATATGGTTGGGATTGATTATACCCTCCTAGAGGATTCATCTTTAGTTGGCTCAAGTCTGAAGTAACCTGTGAGATCATTCTCTTTAAGGCTTCTACTTCAGTGGATATAAGGGATCCTTGATTCTCAAGTGTCGTAGTTGGAGGTTGGTTCACTAAATTAGTATTGTCAAATTATTGATTTGACTTGCACTTGACCATCATATTGTGTTTGAGTGGGGGTAGTATTGGTACCATTTTGCCAAGTCGATGCTTGAGCAACAAACTGCTGACTCGCCTAAGGTTGGGGTGCATAGATTGGCACGGAGTTCATCATTGGGGAACCTATAGGTAGAGATGAGGGTAGACCTGGGAGTTGATTGTAGTTTCCTTGATTCACCCCTATAGGTAAATTATATCCGATCCCTCTCAGGGTTTGATTCAACTCATGATTCATGCTAATTGCTAATGTGAAGACTTTTGCTAAGGTGTCCCTTTGATCTTGAGGAACACTCTTCTTAATAAACATAGCAGTCCAAGGGTCAATAGCTCTTAGATATGAGTCAATGGCTACGTTAGGCACTACTTGGTAAGGGGCGTGTAGCCTCTTGAATGCCCTTTGGAAGCTATTATTAAAAGTCATTAATGGCTCATTTGGCAATTTCTTAAGAGAAGTGAACTAGTGGTATAGTGTCCCGGGGTCTACGTACACTTAGAATTGATCAATGAAGGCCTTCTCCGAGAGGTCCCAACCTGTGATGGAGTTTGTAGCTAAGGTTAAGTACCAATTATATTCATTCTCCCCAAGTGAATATGGGAAGAGTCTACATACTAGATCTTGGTGTTCAATATGATTATGAACAACCACATCTTTGAATGCTTCAATATGTTCATCAACTGTTCATCCCCCTAAATAGTAAAATTTGCTGCAAAATTTATCCAGGTTTCTAGGAAGGTCATGTATACCCCCTGGTATGGTTCCTAGTGGTGTGGTGTCTTGGTTGAATTAGGCCATTGAAGGTGGTAACGGTGGATGTGAGTCATGAAAGGTGAAACGATAGGCTGAGGACTAGGAATTAGTTGATCTCCTATGTTGAGTATGGATGACTATACTGGTGAGGTTGTTGAGGGTTGTTTCTTAGATTTGTTCTTTTTTCTCCTAGTGGTAGGTCCTAATTCTACTAATTTGGATGGTGAAGAACCACTCCTAAGGACTCAGTGGAATCTCTTGGGAGAGAAGGATGATATACGATCCAGCTTGGTACCTTAATTTTCTAGTTGAGGAGGTGGTTGTGGATTTTATTGTGGGTTCACCTAAGGATTAAGTTGTCTTTGTGCCTCTGCTTCTATATGTATAGCCTTTTGTCTCTCATTGTCCAAGACTTGTCGTGCTCGTAACAATTCGTTATAATCTTTTGTACTATCACAAGCGAAGTCGTATAGTTGGGTAAGAATGTCATCTTGCTCTTTGTTGAGGTTAGGTTGGGTAAAGGGCATCAATCAGTCTCCTATGAGTACCATATACAGTTAACCAATGAGGGGATTAGTCTTGGCACTCCTTCTAGCGCCAGTTTTTGTTGACGTTTATTTTTGACACCCCCATCAACAGTCAGGTAGCTAGTGTGAACACTCACTACCTCTCCTAAAAGGTAATGAGTTTGGAAAAAAAACTACTCCAAGGTCTCTATAGTTGGGTCTCAATGGTGATGGGAAGCCCAAAGGTCTATGTGGTTATACTTGTAAAGGGGCCTGCTAGTTGGAACTAAATATCACTGGTTATGAATAACTGCACTTCCTTTCTTTTTGTATTTTTATGGTTTAAGATTCTCTGGGAAATAAAATGCGAAGCATAAAGGGAAACAAGAAAATAACAATAAAGACCAATATAATAACAAATTAATGAACTACTCAATTACTTTCCTGCAATCCAAGCAATTATCAAATATTATCCAAGTTAGCATTCAATAACGGACCTCCAGAAAACCTCCAAAATCATCAATTTCACAAATTTGTTGAAATAAAATCATCAACAATATGGCCTATCACAATAATTCTTATACACCACTAACATGTGCAATATGATTCATAAGGTGATAGACAAAAAGATTGAACCATGTTTCTAACTCCAAAAAATAGACGTTATCAGATTACACAGAACAATTTGGTAGAATATGAATATAGATCAGGCAATCTACAAGTTGCTTCTCATATTAATCTCAATGAATGTATAACAAAAATAACTCAAACTTCTTAATCAATCTACAAAATATTCTAAAATCTCTAAGTAGGCCACAAATCATCAATTTCGGAACCTTAAAAATGAATCCAACTTCTCAATTTATAGTTCTTTACCCTACTATCTAGGAAATAATGCTACCCTAAATTAAGAACTGAAACTAGGAGTCGCAGTTAACTTGCAAGTTTCTGCCTTGACACTCCACTTAACGACTACAAAATGGGGACTGCATGAGCACTACGAAGACCTTGCTAGGTGAGCCACATTTTCATAATCATGTGGAGTTTCTCTTCAAAACAGATTTCCCATCTTTAGCAATTGTGTGCTTATCCTTTATTTCTTGATAAAAGCTCTATAATTATCAACTATACATGCGACTGCTTGAACCAAAGGGTTAGCTACATGCTTAACTCTAAATTTATAATTCTTCAAAACTTCATTCGCATGTGAACTCCCCTCCTCTAACTCCATCATCATGTCTGCCACCTCCTGACACTGAGTAATCAGATATGTGTACCTATCCATAAGGGTGACATCAAACTAGGCCACGGGTCCTAGGTGTTGTGCCTCATATACATCCCATTGATTCAACACTTGTTGCTGGTCCATTATTCCTATATCAGCTGATCTGAGGCCAAAAGCTACTAGTATATTCTTTACAAAATTCTCGTATGATAAAATTTCCCTGAGGAGATGGTCTTGAATCTCAGTCATATCCTTGATATACTTCTGAAACATTTCAATATTTAGCTCCAAGATGTATACATAAGACTATAAGTTTTTATAGCTGTCACCCCCTAAGAGGTCTTCCTTTATCACCATCACTTCCCCTAGCTACAATAGCTTTTTCAAAACTTGGAACTGTTTATTGAAAATGTTTGACTTTTGTTTCAATTGCATGGAAGAGGAAGCCAAAGCTCCGCCTACCTGTACTGCCTTATGATATATCTCCACCATATTCTCCAAGAACAATCTAATCTTAGCTACATTCACGTGGGTCCAAGATTTGGCGACAGCAGCCACTCGCCTCACCTCTACTAGTGCCTTTACTTCTCCCTTTGGCAATGATGAGGTCGAAGGTACGTCATCAGCTCTACGAGAGTCTACAGGTTTTCTCATTTCAATCAGGAGATGCTTGTATTGCCCTAGTTGTGTTTTGAGCTCCATATTTGAAGTATGCTCCTTTTCTACATGCCCCCTAACAACACTTGTGGCTAGCTCCAAATTATCTAGTTCTCCCCACTTGGTTTGTCTACCCAAATTTACCTAGGATATTTGATACTTGGGAGAAGCTTGTCCCTCAACTTGGAGTGGAACTGCCACATCTACATTCACTGGAGCTTGTTTTTGATAAATGATGAACGAGTTTTAGCTTCTTAACCTTCGGTGGCTCCTTAGTGATTACTTGTTGTAAAGTGACCTTGGGAAGCTCTTCTTTTCTCTTTTTCTTCTCAAAAGTGAACTCAAGCCATTGTGGTATATTTTCATGTTTGTCACCTTGATGTGATACTATGTCTGTAGCTATAACATTGACCTCTGCCTACTCCTCTGCTTCATCTCTTACTTTTGTTTCTGTCTACCTAGGATCCTGAGGTGAGGTAACCTAATGGGCTAGATTATTTTGGAGAGCTTATTGCTTATGTAACTCTCCTAATTTTCCACTAACATCCTCATTAAATACAATTTCTTCCTCACCTGACTCTATTTCCCCTTGCTTGGTTGTTATAACCTTAAGAAGATCCTCTTGATCTTGAGGAGTTAGAATCAGTCTTTTATTCAATATGTCTTCTGCCTCATCCCCTTCCTTCTCGCCTTTCAGCAGTCGTTGTTTCTCAAGATCTTCTTCCTCTTGATCTGAATCAGACTCGATGTTTCTAACTTTTATTCCTTTAGTGGTAGACCTGAAGCCTTGCACTCTAGGCTGCCCTGTGAGTATAATGACTAGTGGTGATACAGGGGCACTAGTGCCTAGAGCCTATATGGCATCTGTTGAAGGTGGCCGTGTGGGTATCTCCTTAGTAATTTCTATATTTTCTTCTTTCTCTTAGGTACCCTCTCCTTTAGTGTGCCCTATAGTCATCCTTGATGGGAGAACTTTGGCAAGTGGTACCGCTCGCAATCCATCGATCACTCCTAGGTCTGCTGCCTTCTTTAATAATTCATACTCCCTCATCTTTTCTTGGAGTTTCTTGAGTAAGTCCTCAATACTTTCTTGAAGTTTGTCTTCTTCACCTGGATCAATGGACATATTTTGTCTTGAGGCTGACCTTGTCTTCCAAGCATACTCCTTATGGCCCCTTGATTGAGGTACCCCTAAAGTGGATTCCTTTTGTTTTGCCTTTGAGACACTGGGCCTTACCCTCTAGCATAACCATTGCTTGGTCCTGTTGATGACCACTTGGGAGAACTTTTCCACATTTGTGTCTTCACTTGCTGACCATTTTATTAGGGAGAGGGGCCTTTTATCTATCCCTGATTCCCTATAAGCTAGATCAAGTAAGTCCCCATCATCCCTAAGGTCTTTAGGCAGGTTAGTCTCAATTCCAAATCTCTTACCTGTGGCATAGATAACCTATTATAGCTCTTCTCCCTAGCCTCAAAACTGTCTTGCAAGTTGGCCCAAAAGTCCTCCAAGATGGGCTTGTGCCCATCATATGCCTTAGGCAGAGCTTGTTTAACTTTCCCATACGGATCATAAAACTCCCTAGCATGATCATATTCCTTCAAGTTCAAATCTTGAAGCTCTTGTTCTGCTAATTTTTCTACTTGTATTTTGGAATGTGCAAAGTATCCAATAGATATTGAGAAATCGATACCTGCTTTGTGTTTTGATGACAATAGTAATTGGAGGCCCACAAGTTGCCTTACATACTCTAGCAAAACTACCCTATCATTTCATTATCGGGGCAGCAGTATTGGATTTCCTATGAATCCACTAACCCTGATGTAAGTAGAGCATGGATTTTGGATAAACCAACATGCCCACTCTCAGATGATAGCCATGGCCTCCAGGATAATCTGATATCCTGTATCCCCTATCAATTTGATTATTATTAGGAAAACGAAGGCATCATTAACTCTTTTAAAATGAGTCTTTACATTGGCTAGAGTGAGTTGGGTATAATAGTCCCATATCTTTTTTTGTCCTGCCTCCTCTCCCAATTGACCTTCTACTTGTAGCCCTGGAAAGTTTCCAGTTCTAGCTATATGCTAGGAATTCGGAAATCATCACAAGCAAATCAACACTAGTCTAGCTCAATCACGAAAACTAAAATGTAATGATCAATCCTAAACACACTCAATAAAGACATGAAAGCAAAAACATTTAAAACTAAAGATTAAGCAAACCAAATGTAGATCTGAATGCTTCCTTCATGCGGCTCCATTGTCCTTCTTTCTTCTCCAAATAGCCTTTGTTTGCAGATCTCACCTTCAAGTGCATAAACCTAATGTGAAAGCAAGATTGACATTGGCATAAGAGTACTCAAAGTGTGATTGATTTGACAAAAGCGATTCGAAAAAGTGATTATTCAATAATGTGATTATTTTGACAAAGTGATTATTTCGATAATGTGATTAGTTGGGATTGAAGAAACTCATCCAATTTATAGACAAATTGGAGAAATGATCAAATTAGCATGATTCAATTCAAATGGAAATTGCAAAGCAAAAATGTCAACTATGACAATTTATGACAAATTATGCACTTTCTATGCAAAATTTGATTGATTGATAATTCATGACAATTTATGACAAATTTCTATGTCAAAATTGATTGATTGTCAATTATGACAAATTATGACAAATTGAAATGTCATTCCCATGAAATTAGGAGAAAAATAGGAGGGAATAGAAAATAGATGAATTAGAAATTAGAAAATTAGAAAAAGAGGGAAATTAGGAATTAAGAAATTGATGAAAATTAGGAAATTAGGAATTAGGAGAAATTAGGAATTAGAAATTGATGAAAAATTAGGTAAATTAATTAACAATTTGTCATTTATTAATTAATTCACAAAAAGAGGAATAATTAGCCAATTAAATGAATATTTAATTGCGATGGGAAGACTTAGGATAAATAAATAATTTATTAATCCTAGAGGAAGAAATGACAAACAAGGTTAAATGATTAAATCATGAAACCCTAAAAAATGAATTAGCAATGCGAGGATGACAATTAGGTCCTGATTGAAGATAATTAATGTCGATTCGATTTGATCATGATTCTGACTTGATAAATGACCAATGTGATAAATGATTTGATTGAGAAATGCGTCAATTGATGAGGAACAATGACTAATTGATCCAAATTGACATAATTGAGACAGACAATGATCGATGGCAAATTGATCACAAAATGACAAAATTGACAAGAGGACAAGGATCGATGACAAAATAGATGACAAGATTAAAAATGACCACGATCGATGACAAATCGATCGCAAAATGACAAGATCAAACATGACAATGATCGATGACAAATCGATCGCAAAATGACAAGATTGACAATGATAAGAATTGATGACAAATCGATCGCCAGATGATAAGATTGATAAGAGGACAAAGCCATAATTAGGATTGATGATGTTCAAAATGATGACAAATGAGCATGCACATTGATGCAACAGGATAAGATCGATCAAAACCATGACTGAAGATTGTTGTCGACAAGACCAAATTCAAAGGCGAGATGAATGAAGAATGTAGAAGAATGACTTGATGCTCGCAAATGATAAAGACCAAGCGCGTGACATAGGAGAAATGTTAATGCGACGTAAAAACCTAAAATGAGGTAATGCGCAAATGTTAAAGTATGACTCCGCAAGTGTTGACCATTTTTAGATGTCTACATTTTGCCCCTCTTTGAGACAATGTGAGTTTAAGCGTTGTTTCAAAGAACTTAAATGAAAATGCCCTAGACAACTGACAATGACATATGCATGCCCCCTCAAGGAATTGGCCAGAAACATCTAGAAAAGAGGCCAATTGATCAATAAGAATGATAGAATATGATAGGTTCGAACAGATCAAACGGACTACCAAGACTGATGGAAGAAATGTTAGTAAGAAGAAATGAGACAGAGGACAGTTAGAGATGAAGAAAAACTTGCTTTCAGTAATGCACTTTGTAGGTGAGAACCTTTATTTAATATGGCAAAATGGATGCGGTGCAACATGGCAATGAAGGCCAGAGAGATAATGCAATCCTTTTTGCAAAAGACAGACTGCAGACAAAAAAAAGCAATCACAACAAAAAAAGAAAGAGACCATGAACCATCCCGGTCACTCTAAATCACTCAGTGACATCATCAAGCAACATAGGGACATGATTGAAGCCAAAGATAAATCAGTAAGAAAAAAGATAAGATGCACAAATTCAAACAAATCAAACAAACATCTTGATCTTCATTGTCAAAAGTTGAAAGTTCTGATAAGATGATCATGCTATCTGGTTTCAAGACATGTGATACCCCGTCTAAGACAGGACATAGTCTGGTTTCGAGTATACCACACCCTGTATAAGACCCATGATAGCAGTAATGATTTTGATGCTGATATTCGATTGATATGACAATTGTGATCAGTTTGAATGTTTGGCTTTGATTGAAAAAGATCATTTATTAATGCATGATTCCATTAAAGCACAATGTGATTGCGTGTCGTTGGATGTATACACAGTGATCTGTCTATGCACAAAAGGGATAATTTTGTTTTACTTTTCAAGTTTTTACAATTTCTTTTGTGTTCATTTTTTCAAGACATGTTTCAATTTTTTTGTTTTTATTTCAGGACATTTTTCAATTTTTAGGATTATTTCAGGACATTTTTCAATTTTTTGTTTTTATTTTAGGACATTTTTCAATTTTTTTTGATTATTTTTAGGACGTTTTTCAATTTTTTTGTTTTTATTTCAGGACATTTTTCAATTCTTTTGTTTTTATTTCAGGACATTTTTCAATTTTATTGTTTTTATTTCAGGACATTTTTCAATTTTTTTGTTTTTATTTCAAGACATTTTTCAAATTTTTATGATTTTTGCCCCCAGTGTCTAGCAAGGCAAGGAATATGACAGGTGAATAAATAGGCTTTCTGAAATGTTGGTGGATAGAGGGAAGACAAAGGCCTTTTATCATGGAGACAATACAGATGCAATTTTCAAGGGCTATTGCGTGATGGGACAAGAGACTAGATATGACAATGTAAAGTAGTGAAATGGCATGATGGACATGTCAAGAGGTGTTTGAAACCATGTTTAAATTTTGCGTCCTTATGTCAAATCAAGATCAAGGAATGAAAAAGAGTGTATGGATAGTGATAAGATATGGATAGGATAAGCAAGACCAAGAATGGATAAGGGACATGGACTGAAGGTCGGGGTAGGATACGGGATAGTGGTAGAAAGTTGCAATAAGACAGGGAATATGGATGAAAGGTTATAATAAGCAAATGGATAAAGACCAAAAGCTATGATAGACTGAAAGCTACAAATAAGATGCATGATGCTCATGAAGATCCTTAGCCTTGTCAAGATCAAAGGTGAAAAAGGGGATATGGACATGAGGGACAATAGGATAATGGAGAAGTATGACATGGTATGATAGGATAATGGAACAATGAAGGACAAAAGGATATGATAGGATAATGAAGGGCAATAGGATATGAAGGAGGAAACCTGCCCCCAAGTGTGGTGTGCAAGAAGTTCATAGATTACGCATGACACCTATTTGCCAGGTTTTCATCATGGTACTTTCCCAAGGCGCCTGTTTGCCAAGTTTTCACCAATGGACGAATTATTTTTGCTTTTACTTTTTTTTTTCTTTTTTTTTTCACTTTTTTTTTTTTCTTTTTTTTTTGTATTTTGACTTTTTCAATAGAAGATGGACACATGATAGGGGATGGAAGAAGGACTCAAGAATCTTTTTTTTTGGATAGTAGCCTTGAAAAAAAATGGACCATGACCTTTAAAAGTATGCTCAAAGACGTTGGTAGGATAAGGACATGGAAAATGAGATGAAACTTAGGCAATGATTTATGCAAAGGATGGGATCAAAGGGATCGAAGGATGGAAAATATGCATTGGATAATGGATAGGGTATTGGAAGAATTGGGCTTCAATGGATGGAAATGTTGGCAAGATCAACATTGGCACACACCTTGAGGGGTGATGGACTGATGGAGGACAAATGTATTTTGGATATTGAGATTTTGACAAAGGAACGACTATGGATTTTGGGACATAAGGGCCCAAAACGGATGAAGAAGGTGGTGGAGAAATAGACTTGGAAGGTTTGGATGGAGGAACAACAATTTTAGATGCCAATCTGGGTTGTTCTTTTTGTGCTTCAAGGAGCTTCTTGGGGATCCACATGGTTTTTGATTTTTCATGCTTTTGTGGTTCCTTGGAGTGCATTGCTTGCACAAGGGATTTAGGAACCCATATATATTTTGAATTTGCTTTATTTTGCTCAGTGGGCCTTTCTGACCTTTTGGATATTTCTTTTTCTTTATAGATCATATTGTTCTTTGTTTTGACATGTTGATTATATTGGACATGTTGATCCTTGAATACATGTGGATTTTTAGACTTATGACATTTATGCTTGGCATCCAAATTGCTTGGAGGGGGAAAGGAATGCATGGATGGATAGGAATGAAGTGGAGTTCTTTTGGATTGATGAAATTTACTCAAGGATGTGTGCCTTTGCTGACCTTGCATAGAGGACGAAGGAATATAAGGACCTAAGATGGATGGAAGGTGTAGTCACATAAATCTGTCCACTTAATTAAATGAATATTTAATATTTATTTGATTATTTAACCATCAATTAATAATTAATTAAATTAATATTTAATTAATTCATCTTAACCCTATTCTCCTATTAATTAAATAAATTATTTGATTTATTTGATTTAATTCACTTAACCAAATTCAGACCATTAATTAAATAAATAAATCATATTTATTTAATTAAATCTTCTCTCACATTTAAATAAATTAATATTTATTTAAAACCCCCAAAATCCCACCTCTCACATTTAAATAAATAAATCATTTATTTAAATCACCTTTATCCTCCACCCACTTGCATTTTCCTACAAATGCAAGTTGCACAATTATTTTAAATAAATAAATCATTTATTTAAAATCACCTTTATCCTCCACCCACTTGCATTTTCCTACAAATACAAGTTGCACAATTATTTTAAATAAATAATTTATTTAAATCACCTTTATCCTCCACCCACTTGTATTTTCCTACAAAAGCAAGTTGCACAACTATTTTAAATAAATTATTTATTTAAAATCCTATTTATCCTCACCCACTTGAAACCTTTAATGGTTTCCCTTAAAGTATTCAAACTTGATGGCTTTAAAGTCTTCAAACTTGATGGCTTCCTTCTATAATCTTCTTAAAGACTTTAATGGTTTTCCTTAAAGTCTTCAAGCCTTTAATGGTTTCCCTCAAAGTCTTCAAGCATTTTAATGCTTTATCTTCATTTTTCTCATTTAAATAAATTAATATTTATTTGAATATTTATCCAAATGCAAATTACACCATTTAATTGAAATAAATGATTTTATTTTAATTGAAAATACCAAAATTTCTCCCACTTGCATTTTTCTACAAAATCCACTTGTATGCCTAAACCCCTTCTAGATTCTTCTAAACCCTTCCTAATTAGCCTAAATCCATCCCTTAAATATTGTCACATTCCTAAGCAAATTGGAGTCACTTCTCAAAGACTCCAAAGTCTTTGAAAAGCAATTAATGCTTTGTGTGTTCAACAAATTAACCCTCAAAGTCTTGGATAACCTTTGAAAGCTTTCAACCTTCAACCACTTAATCCCCAAAGTCTCCAATAACCATTAATGGTTACCTCAAACCCTCCCACATGGTTAAAACATTTGTTTTGACTCAACCTCTACCCAACCCAAGGGTCTCATCAAGCCTTTAATGCTTTGACCATGATTATCTCTTAATCATTTGCACAAAGGTTTATCCTTGCATTAACTCCTAATCCAGTGGGTAATCCTAATTTAGGCTTGACCCTTACCTTCTAGATAACCATGAGGTCTTCTCAGGCCTTTAATGCCTCCAACCTCTTCTCTCAACCCAATCCTATGTTGACACTTGTCACCATTTTATTGGTGCCAATTGTGCACATGGATCCCCAACTTTCAAACTTGGCCCTTGATTAAACCATTCAATCTTAACCCTTCATTTCCCCATTTCTTCTATAAATAGAACCCTTCTCCTCAAGCAAAAAAAAGCATTTTTAGAGTATTGTTGTTATACTGGCATTAGCATAGAGCTTTTTCATAGCATCACTATCTACTCTTGCATAGTATTTGCTTATCATATTCAACCATCTTGAATCTCCATATGGCATCCATGGCTAGTGCTAAAAGCTGAGAGCTACACTCATTTGGGACTTGGAGAGGAGAGAAACAAGGGAGAAGCATCAAAAGGCATCATGGAAGCATCTTAGGGAGGCTCTTCTCCTTTCTTTTATTTTGTTAAACTTCTTTCATGCTTTTTGAAATCTCTCTTGATATGTTTGGAATGGTTTTTAGTTCTTTGTTTTGTTTTTATGGTTGAAACTAACTTATTAACATTGAACTTTGTTGTTTCCTTGTCCCCATTTCCATGACATCAGAAGGTATGATGGGGAAGGCATATGTTTTGATTTTGAAGGCATGTTGGATTTAGTAGGGATGTTGGATTTAGTAGGGGTACCCACATCTTGAGGAATTTCACTGAGGCCATGATCCTTAATATTTTCTTTGATATGGAGGGGTTCTTTCTCATGAAGGTCTACTCCTTTACCTTTATGAATATCTTGACTTGTAGGATACTCTTTTCTTTGGGAAGAAGACATGAGTCCATTATGAGGTGGATATGATATGAGAGAAATAATGAGATCTTGAAGTGGATCGGATTGCACAAAAGTGGAAGAACCCATTATGCATGTTGAGGGTTCATGAACATCTTGCACTGACACGTTAGAATCATGAAGGGGATTAGGATCATGAGGGGGACTAGGATTGTGTAGTGGACATGGTTCAATGATAGGCTCTTCAAGAGATGGAATGGGAGAAATAATGGGATCATCAAAAGAAATGCGATCTTAGAGTGTATATGGAGCATTAGGACAAGGAGATGGAGGAACAAAAGGATCTTGTAGAGGATTTAAAGGAATAATTTTATCTTGACAAGGAGGAAGATAATTGGAATCCTCTTTAAAGGTGCTTTGCTCTTGACTTTTAATGGGATCATCGGAAAGGATGGAAGGGATATCTTGATCCTTCTTAGGAAGTGTAATGCCAATGGGATTTGAAAGGACATTTTTTTCATGAAATGGAAGGGGATCGTTTGGGATTGGATGGACTGGGATATCTTGATCTTGCTCGGGGAATGGAGTGTCAATAGGATTTTGGATAGGATGGAAAAGAATAGGGGAATCATCATGAGTGTCTGGGAACATGGGGTCCTAGTCAACAATTGGATGGGATGATAAGGTTTCAGGATCTTGATCTGCATCTATTTCAAGACACGTTTCTTCATGCTCTAAGTTATCCTCTTGACATGAGGTTGGACTTTGGATATGCATGGGGGATTTTGACAAGGGATCAATGTTTTGGCATGAAGGAAATGCACTTTGAACATTTGTGATGGATTCTGGCAAGGAATCAATGCATGAACATGAGGAAGAGGGACTTCGAATGGGGTCATCTAAAACAAATAATGGCAATAAAGTGCATGGTGGCATTGGGTCTTGTATTTCTGAAACATGACAAGGATGTGCATCATGAATTGGATTATCATGGCAATCAATTATGGATAGCTCTTGGATAATTGCATCCTTGGGTGTATTGTTTGATAAGGACAATATAGAAGGTTCTTGTGAAACTTCTAAAGGTGTAGGGATAGATGCCACTAGAGAGTCAATTTGTTTATGGGGGGATGAGGCATTGCTAGACATAAGTGTATTATCTTTATCTTCTTCAAAGAACTCACTTGGTAGGTTTCTTAAGAGCATTGCAATAAAGCCACCTTTCTTTTTAGGTTTTGACATATTTGTATCTGGAATTTGAACTTGTTTGACAAGAATTTGGTCTTTGTTTGATGTCATGTTGTGATATTGGACTTGATGTTGATCAAATTGGTTTGACATGTTCAAAATTTGGCTTGGTGCATGCTGCAACCTTTGTTTTTGAATGTTTGGTTGTGGTTGTTGACATTGATATGTTGATTGAATTTATTGATATTCCACCATTGGTTTTATTGGTTGTATATGTTGAACCATTGGTTGTATTGGTTGAAAATCTGATTGATAGTTAACACCTTGTTCTTGTTCTTGTTGTGGAGACACATAATGTTGAAATTGATGTTGTCTCTTTTCTTGAAATTGTTTCATCATCTCTATTTGTGAGAGGAGAGCTAGTATGTTTGATCGTTCAAGAAGAGATCTTACATCAATTGGCTCAATCTTTGGATTTCAACTTGGAAATTTTTGAAACATTTTGGACATTTGTGATTTATTCTTCTCAATGTTTTTCACTCTTTGTTCCAATATCTCATTTTCTTGAGCTAGTTTCTCCTCTAGTTTTTGTATTTGGAGACTTGTTTCATCATAAAAAGTTTGATTGATATTGCCTTGTTGTTGGGTTGGATATAATTGTGATTGCATTGTCGGTTGATATGTCAAACTTTGTTGCATCATTGGTGCTTGGAACCTTGTTTCAATAGACATTTCACTATGCAATGTTTTTGGGATTGACAAATGCAACCTAAAGGATGACAATGCAACTTAATGTTTTTGTTGTTTTTCAAGATTTTGACAAACTTATGAATGCAATTCTAAAAATGAGACCCTTAGGAAATTGGAATGATGTCTAGACCTCAAAGGACAAAAGGACCAAGTGACAATAGGACAAATTGACAATGTCTCACCTATATGCTTGGATACTAAGCTAGGTTTGACCAAATGACATTGATGACAAAAAGACAAAAGTTTGATAAGGTCTAGACTTCCTAACAATGACTTAGGGTTTATCAAACATTTGGATTACTCAAGTATGAAAAAACCTAGTTTTGACACTATATGAAAAGGGAACAATTACTATGCAAATGACCCTAATATGATATGATAATGACCTAAGCTTAAAGAAGAGAACTAGGGTATGCAAATGCAAATATATGACAATGGTATTACTCTAATGCAAGAGGACATATGCAAATGGGTGACTCTTATTGATATGCAAAGGAGTATGACCTAGATGAAACTTAACCTTGATAGTTGAAAATGAATTTGCAAAATGCAAACCTTAGATGAACCTAAATCTAAGTGACATGAATGTTGAGACAAGATTTTGAACAATGTTTAACAACCATGTTTGAAGATATTTTTTTGAACTTTGTTGGATGAAATACTCTTGTGTTTAACCTTGATTTGAATCAATTTATCTTGTTTTTGAAATGAGATGCAATTCAACTTTTGACAAGAAAAGAATACAAGATATTTCAACTCAGACTCAAGACAATCATGCTCATTCCCACATTTCTTATGGTAGGCAAGGATGATAGGTACTTGAGAGGTAGACTCATTATGGGATTCAAGGAGAATACATAGATGCTTGATCCCACGGGCTCCCCTCCATGGCACTCACTTCTCAGGGCAGCCAAGCATCAGTCCCCATGGAAATCTCCCCATGACGAACTTAGTATCTCTTCCAAGTATCTGAACTTGTCCTTCTCAAGCAACTAGAAGGGTTTTTGGCCTCTAAAAACAAAGTGTTTAGTAAGGATTTCTGTTAAGTGTTACTCCTTGATGTCACACAAGCGTGATTGAGACATTAAGCCCACCAAGATATCAAACAAATGTAGTCGCGCAAGCATGATTTAGACCTTGAGGCCCTACTTAGATGTTGATATGAGAAAGAGTCCAAGGGTCATCACTTCCCAAGTAACTACAATTCCCACGTAACCCTTCCTTCAAAGCTTTCGCTCATCAGGTATTTGTTTATAGTGAGTTAGAATGCCAAGGTATTCTAGCTATACTCACTTTGTGTCATTCCCGTCTCACGATTGTCACTTGCTTGCAAAAGCAAATGGTCGGGAAGGCAGGCCCTCTAAAGGTGACACACAATCAAAACAATGAGCATGGTACCGAAGATCTGGATTTTTGATCATCCTAAGAAGGATGAGAGCATATTCTCCTACTCCAATGTCAAGCTCAACAATCAAAGCAAACATACATTCATTCCAACCTATTTAGAAATCATACTAGGTGCCTAAATATTAATTGCAAACACATAGTTTAGTTGTATGTCCAAAGCAACCTGCAAAACCCAAGTCAGAAGTTTGATATGCTTAATCTTTGACTATTGAACCTGCATAAAACATGTTAGTAGTTTTATTTGTTTTCTTTGCCATGCATATGCCAAGGGGCTGCATAGAGAATCAGTACCAAAAACCAAAAAGCAGAAAACAAAATGCAAAACAAAAACAATTTTAAGTAGAAACACTGCTTTTTTACCTCTATTTATGGACTTTACACAGGTGCAGAATGCATGACACAGGCACAAAATTTATGACACAGGCATAGAATGTCTTTAACATAGGCGCGGGTTGCTTGACACAAGTGCAGGTTGTCTCACACAGGCGCAGAAGTCCCCAAAAAGCCCTGCATTACCCTGTTTCTTGGGTTTTTGACATGCAAATCAACTCAAAAGCACTCAAGACATGGTTAGATGGTTAGTTCACGTCAGGTTCACCAAGAAATGTATGCTAGGAATTCGGAAATCATCACAAGCAAATCAACACTAGTCTAGCTCAATCATGAAAACTAAAATGTAATGATCAATCCTAAACACACTCAATAAAGACATGAAAGCAAAAACATTTAAAACTAAAGATTAAGCAAACCAAATGTAGATCTGAATGCTTCCTTCATGCGGCTCCATTGTCCTTCTTTCTTCTCCAAATAGCATTTGTTTGTGGATCTCACCTTCAAGTGCATAAACCTAATGTGAAAGCAAGATTGACATTGGCACAAGAGTACTTGAAGCGTGATTGATTTGACAAAAGCGATTCGAAAAAGTGATTATTCAATAATGTGATTATTTTGACAAAGTGATTATTTCAATAATGTGATTAGTTGGGATTGAAGAAATTCATCCAATTTATAGACAAATTGGAGAAATGATCAAATTAGCATGATTCAATTCAAATGGAAATTGCAAAGCAAAAATGTCAATTATGACAATTTATGACAAATTATGCACTTTCTATGCAAAATTTGATTGATTGATAATTCATGACAATTTATGACAAATTTCTATGTCAAAATTGATTGATTGTCAATTATGACAAATTATGACAAATTGAAATGTCATTCCCATGAAATTAGGAGAAAAATAGGAGGGAATAGAAAATAGATGAATTAGAAATTAGAAAATTAGAAAAAGAGGGAAATTAGGAACTAAGAAATTGATGAAAATTAGGAAATTAGGAATTAGGAGAAATTAGGAATTAGAAATTGATGAAAAATTAGGTCAATTAATTAATGATTTGTCATTTATTAATTAATTCACAAAAAGAGGAATAATTAGCCAATTAAATGAATATTTAATTGCGATGAGAAGACTTAGGATAAATAAATAATTTATTAATCCTAGAGGAACGAATGACAAACAAGGTTAAATGATTAAATCATGAAACCCTAAAAAATGAATTAGCAATGTGAGGATTACAATTAGGTCCTGATTGAAGATAATTAATGTCGATTTGATTTGATCATGATTTTGACTTGATAAATGACCAATGTGATAAATGATTTGATTGAGAAATGCGCCAATTGACGAGGAACAATGACTAATTGATCCAAATTGACATAATTGAGACAGACAACGATCGATGGCAAATTGATCGCAAAATGACAAAATTGACAAGAGGATGAGGATCGATGACAAAATAGATGACAAGATTAAAAATGACCACGATCGATGACAAATCGATCACAAAATGACAAGATCAAACATGACAATGATCGATGACAAATCAATCGCTAAATGACAAGATTGAAAATGATAAGAATTGATGACAAATCGATCGCCAGATGATAAGATTGATAAGAGAACAAAACCCTAATTAGGATTGATGATGTTCAAAATGATGACAAATGAGCATGCACATTGATGCAACAGGATAAGATCGATCAAAATCATGACTGAAGATTGTTGTCGACAAGACCAAATTCGAAGGCGAGATGAATGAAGAATGTAGAAGAATGACTCGATGCTCGCAAATGATAAAGACCAAGTGCGTGACATAGGAGAAATGTTAATGCGATGTAAAAACCTAAAATGAGGCAATGCGCATATGTTAAAGTATGACTCCGCAAGCGTTGACCATTTTTAGACGTCTACACTAGCAGCTACCCAGATGACATATGACGTGAAAAATAACTTTTGGGTAGTAGAACTTCTTTCATCTACTTATAGATATTGTTAGAGAGGATCTGCAACCAATCAAAGTATTGTTTCCCTATTAAAATAATGCTCATGAATTGGAACATCCAGGGATGAAAATGCATGCAATATGTCTTGCCAAAGGCCCTGTTGAGCATAATGATTAAGTCTCTTTGAGGCTCTTTGAAATCCACTCTCAGGATCTCTTTTTCCTTGAGTCGTATCTTTCTTTCTTCTTCTAACTAGTTTGTATTCATGTGCCTCTTACTAGTTGATATTTTGCCATTCCATTCCCTTAAGGCCTCTTCTCCGATTAACAAAAATACCTCCTCCCTGGTTGGAATTCCGAAGATGAACCCAAGCATATTTTGAGACAAGTCTATGATAATTTTTTCTTTGTGCATCTGTGCACTTTCTAGTTTATAGGTTATAAAATGGGGCAATGGTCATTATGAACTTAGGTTCCTGTAATGACTATGGGAAGATAGTATCTTCAACTAGACTAGATCTCTTGATTCTCTTGTGAAGGGCCTTCAGACTAGGTTTGTCCAATTGAGCCTTGATATCCTCAATTTCTATATGGCCAATTTCAGTATCTGTGACCCATCTGACTTGATCCTCTAGCTTTGAAACATAGACTTGTCCTTGATAATGATATTTCATGGTGGCTAGGAGTCTATAAATTTCTTTGCCTCTTTTGCTGGAGGATGAGTTCATCTAACCACTCGAACCTGCAAGCAGAACACAAATCCTTAGTCTTTGATAATAAGCATAAACGTTGATTTACTTTGGGACTTTGGGGTCCCGAGCTAGGCATAAGTGAAGAAGGCTCGGAGCCCTGAGGTTCTAGGGTTCTGAGGTTAAGTTGGGTGCAAAAGGAATCTCAGAACTCCGGGGGTCCAGGGTTCCAGGCTTAGGCTGAACTGAAGGCGCTCGAAACTTTGGGGGTCCAGGGTTTTGTGCTTAGGTTGAACTAGCTACCCAGAACTCTAGGGGTCTGAGGTTCCTGGCTTAAAACTAGGGCACGCAAACAATAAAACAAACAACAACCAAAAAAAAAAAAGGATAAAAACAACACTAATCTATAAACACCAAAACAAATGAGCAAGGAAAAATAAATCACCAACCTAGTGAACCGAAATGCCCGAAATCACCAAGGAAAGATTGGGAGTCTAGGGGTTCATGGCTTGGAGCTAGGGATGAGGAGCTCTGAATACGCAAATGAACCTTAAAAAGTCCTTTATCCCTATTTATAGCTCATCCCAAGCCCATCTGTACAAACGCTTTGAACAGGACCTCAAGACTCCGAGGTCCTAAGGTTTTGAGCTCGACATGAGGAGAGGAACACCCCACCTCAGAACTCCAAGGGTTCGGGCTTAAAAAGGAAGCTCCACCTCGGGACTTTGGGACTCCGAAGTTCTGAGGTAGAAGATGCAAAAACCTCGGGACTCCAGGACTTTGGGGTTTTGAGGTCAAAAACTAAAAAGAAAGCAAAGGGACCTCGAGACTCCGGGACTCCAGAGTTTCAAGGTCAAAAACCAAAAAGAAAGAAAAGGGACCTTGGGCCTCCAGAGTTTCGAGGTTAAAAACTGAAAAGAAAGCAAAGGGACCTCGGGACTTTAGGACTCCGGAGTTCTAAGGTCAAAAAATGAAAAGAAAGCAAAGGGACCTCAAGACTCTAGGACTCTGGAGTTCCGATGTCAAAAATTGAAAAGAAAGCAAAGGGACCTCAGGACTCTGGGACTCCAGAGTTTCGAGGTCAAAAACTGAAAAGAAAGAAAAAAGAGACCCAAATTTTGACGCAAGGAGACTAACAGGGAGATAGGTATGCAAGGCATAACAGTCTTGGTAGTCTTCATGATTCATTTCCTATGTATACTTGTAATTGACCTTATGGTCCAGTGTAAATGAATATGTCATTGGGTTCTACCTTGATATTAGCTTATGTACTAATCCTTATGTAGTCTAACCTTAGGTTAAAATATAATTTCTTAATTCTAATATTGTATATCGGGATAGATGGCATTGATATATGCTTGTTTATGTGTAATTATGTGAATTATGTCATGGAGGTCCTTACATCATGTAGCATAATCCAATGGAATAAGGTAGCATCTAGAGGAGAACCTTCTTTAGAAAGAAGGGATGTCCTAAAGTTGATAATAATATTCATATGTGTGGGAGTTGTACCATTAATTTAATCATTTTTTATAAGAAAGGAGTTTTTTATTATATATTATGGTATTGATTTTTTGTATGTTGGTGGCAACATAGAGGTGTGATATAGTGAACCTTTAAATAAGTGTTTTGATGTCAATCCTTGTAGGATTATGCATGTTATTTACATATATTACATTAAGCTCTTACTGGGTGTAGCAAGGAAATATTTAATTTTTTTATTTTTAATTTTTACTTCTTTGACCGAAGGGAATCAATAGGGGTAGCCAACTCGATGAATTGGAGGAAATATTTAACTATTGGTTTTCCTTTTTTAATGTATTTTCTAAGAGGGATAACTTTATGGTTCCTTGTCTTAATTTTTTATTTATTTTTGGTTACAAAATGTGATCTTTCTCTTGGATTTTCTCTTGTTCAATTACTTAAAAATTGATTGAATATTTTATGTAATCTCATTTAAAAGACTTTTCCCTATCTTCTCTAATTATAGGACATCCAAGATTTATACATGTGAGATAAAATAGATACATAATATATGCTTTGGTATTCTAATCTCAACTTTGTGTTTGACTTGAACAATAATGTTGCTTGACTTTAGTGATTGCATTGTTGTAATTACATTGATTACTTTGTTTGTTTGTTGCATTCTATTTGGACTTTTTAAGTGGATTTTGATTAACAAAATGAATGATTATGGTTTAAGATAAATATTGAAATACTATTTATAATAGATCAAATAACAAGTCATAAATAAAAATTCCTATATAGAATGACATAAAAATTCCTGATGACATACTCAGAGCTCTGCGATTAGGCGAAAATGCGAGAAAGACAACCTATGCATTGGTGGGGTTTTTCGACGGGGGGGAGCAGGCAGGTTTTCGCATCGTGCCCGAAGAGCGTTTCGATATTCAGCCCGCCATGCAAGAGAATCCCTGCAAAAAACACTTCGGGGTTATTTGAAAGGAGGGATTCGGTCATCAGAGCGGGCATCTATGGGATAAATAATGAATTTAGGGCGGAAAGTGCCAAAACCCTGTCGCTTCCCTCCGACGGAAGATGGCAAGTGCATCATTTGAAAAAAACCAGGAAAAAGATGGGCATTAACAAAGACACTGCTTTAAATATGGACAAGGGCAAATACACAGTTTCAAAGCTTTCTCCGGCAACAGGGGCTAACTTGGTACCGCTCGGGAAAGCTCGAATTTTTGAGCCTAAACCTAATAATAGGCAGAGGCGCATATGCAACATTCCGGATTATCTAATGGAACCCCAATTCAATTCATATAACAAATATGGGGTTTTTGTAAAATGGGCCGGTATCAGTGAAGATTTAGAAGAGATTGTCGACTGGTGGTTGGCCCTTTATCTGGAACAGGTAAGTATCACTATCCTGGATAATAATTTTCTTGCAATTTTGTGTAAAAATCAGAAAACAAAGGATGACATTCTACATGGTAAGGCTAAATTGTATAGAGGTTTTGGTTTTTTTCGTTGTGAATGGATGCCGAATTTTGACCCTCATTCTCAGAATATAAACAAATATCCAAGATGGATTAATTTGGGCTCTTTACCTATCGAATATTTGAATTTTAAAATTTTGGAATTCATAGGGGAACAGTTCGGGTCCTTTCTGGGCTGCGAAGGGTTAGAAAGAATGATTTCAAACAAAAACACCAAAATCTTAGTTGAATTCGATTGTAACTCCCGGGTATTGGAACCCACCAAGCTAGTAACAAATAGGGGGGAATGGATCATTCATCCCACCTTCTATGAGGGGGTCATAAATGAATATGATATTTGGCTGAAACCATGCCTGGCATTGGTTAAAAGCACCGAACACAAGGAAAACCCTATTTCAGAACAGACTGATAAAATCACATTAAATACTATCCATGAATATGCTAACTGCCCTCCTGTTACTAATACAGATGAAAATAATCAAAACAATCTTAGTAATATTAATGACCTTGATAAGATAATAGATGAGGCAAATTCCATAAAAGAAGAAGCCTTAGTGGAGATGTCAAAAAGAATCTCCGATTTGGTGGATTCATTGATATCTCCTTCTGAAACAAAATCAGTTGTTAACATGGGGCAAGAAAATGAGGTAGATCAAGAAGAAATGTCTTCTAGAATGGCTGCTGTTATAGAGGTATTTAATAATAATGAAGTCGAAAATCTCTCCCCGGAAGAAGAAGCTGAGAAGAGGTTTCTAATTCAGGAACTTCTGGCCTCTTTGGATGCGGGAGATAATAATGAAAATAGGGAAGGAGATAACATCCCTCTCCCTGTCAATGACAGCATAGCAGCTCAGTCCCATCCAGGAGAGGACGTCGGAGAAGGAGAGACAATTCCCCATCTACCCTTAGGAATATCAAACATATATGTCGGGAAAAACACCCCTGATTGCGCAAGAGAAGCAAGATGTAGAGGTAGAAAATCTTTAAGCGAATTAAGGTTGCAGGATGGAAATGCAAAAGATCAAGGCAAATTAACTGCCTTCTTTGATGCTGGGAAGGGGAAGGGCCTTCCCACGGTCCAATGAAAATCTCCTTGTGGAATGTTAGGGGCATGAATGCCCCTAACAAACAGCGTCTAATTAGACGCAACATCATTAAATGGAAACATGACATTGTTCTCCTTCAAGAAACCAAATTAGCCCAGGTAGAAGCCGAGGCTTTTAAAAGGAAATTAGGTCTTCTAAGCTGGGAATTTGTGGAAGCCAGGGGTGCCTCTGGAGGATTAGGTATCATTTGGAATCCGCGTAACATATTATTCTGTCCATTAGCAGGAAACAGAAACTGGCTATTGGGAAAGGTTACAAGCAAACACAGTAAGCTCACATTTACCCTTATAAACATCTATGGTCCGATTCCAGATGCTGGAAAACGCAAAGTTTGGTCAGAAATCTCGTCTATGATGGAAATAGATCCCTCTTCCCCTGTTATTCTAGGAGGGGACTTCAATGCTATCCTAAACTTATCAGAGAAAAAGGGTGGTACACGTAGGGAACCTCAATCCTTAAAAGACTTTAGAGAGTGGGTTGCTCTGAACAATCTGATTGATATAGAAACTAGTAATGGTATGTATACCTGGTACAATAGAAGATCAAGCTTTACTCAAATCGCTGAGAGATTAGACAGATTCCTTTTTAAAGGGAATATGAGCGATCTAGCAATTAACCTCTCAGCTTCATTACTCCCTTCGTCAGGATCAGATCACTATCCTATCATCCTCAATATTGAGGGAGAGGCTACACCGAGGTGCTGCCCCTTCAAGTTTGAAAAAATGTGGATGCAAAATCCGGATTTCTTCGATCTCGTGGCCAGGTGGTGGTCGGAGGTTAATTTCCAGGGTTCAAAAATGTTCTGCCTTGTAAACAAATTAAAACATCTTAAAAGCAAGTTATTGAAATGGAATAACGAAGTCTTCGGTAATATTTTTGAAACTAAAATTTCATTAGAAAAAGAAATTGCAGACCTCAATGAAAAGGTGTTTAGACTTGGGATGGATCAGGAGAGCTTCCTCAAGGAAAAGGAGCTCTTCGGGAAATATGAGGATACGCTTACAAAAGAAGAAATTTTTTGGAAACAGAAATCTAGAGAGAATTGGCTTCATAATGGGGATAGGAATACTAAGTTCTTCCACAACAGTACAAAAAATAGGAGGATCACCAATAGTATTCACAAGATCATGAGAAATAATGGCATCCTTCTAGAAGATCAAAAAGACATCGCTACAGAAGCGGTGAACCACTTCAAAACTTTATTTAGTTCGGAATCTTCCCCCAAAGATGCAAATTTAGCTTTGCTTAGGAATATTCCTAAGATCGTAACCGAAAATCAAAACAAAGCACTTTGCAACAAATTTTCAGAATCTGAAGTAAAATTAGCTTTGGGGCAACTTAACTCGGACAAAGCTCCCGGTCCCGATGGTTTTCCAGCTTGCTTTTTCCAAAAATGCTGGCACATTATTGGTAAGGAGGTGGTGGATGCTTTGGAAGCCGTAAGAAATTCTGGAACTATTTTAAGGGAGATCAACAATACTTTCATAACTTTGATTCCTAAGAAAGAGGAATCAAGAAACTTTGATGATTTCCGACCTATTTCCTTATGCAACACAATCTACAAGCTTTTTACAAAAAATTTAGCGAATAGATTGAAGGGCATTCTCCCTTGCATAATTTCAGAGGAACAGACAGGATTTGTTCCAGGCAGATCCATATTCGATGGCATTATTGTGGCGCAAGAAGTCATGCACTCGTTACAACTAAATTGTTCTGCAGCTATGATGATCAAATTAGACATCAAAAAGGCATATGACAGAGTTGATTGGAGATTTTTGTGTAAATGTTTAGAATCCTTTGGGTTTTCTAAACAATGGATCAATTTAATTTTTGAATGCATCTCATCTCCCAGGATATCATTACTTATTAATGGTTCTCCAGCAGGCTTCTTCCAGATATCCAGAGGGATTAGACAAGGGGATCCTTTATCCCCTTTCTTATTCATCATAATGGCAGAGGGCCTTGGGAGAATCATTTCATGTGCTCGCATGAACCAGATTATTAAAGGCATTAAAATCACTAATGGATTGGAGGCTATCACTCACCAGCAGTTTGCGGATGACACATTGCTGATGGGATGTGCGAATAGGTCGGAAGCCATGGCTTTCAAAAGGATTCTTGACATTTATGCTTTAGCCTCGGGTCAGGAATTAAACAAGAACAAATCGGAAATCTTTTTCTTCCATACTTCGCAGAACTTAGAAACAGATATATGTAATATTTTTGGGTTTGATAGAGGGAAATTGCCCTGTAAATATTTAGGGATTCCGTTGGATAAGGGAAACAATTTAATCTCATTATGGAAAGGTATCCTCGATAAGATGGATCTCAGGTTGAACTCTTGGAAGAATAAATGCCTCTCTTCGGCTGGGAGGATTACTTTACTTAAAGCCGTTTTGGCAGCTATTTCGATATATCAAATGTCCTGCCAGCAGTTACCTAAAGGAGCTCGGCTCGATATGATTAAAAAGATGAGGAAGTTCTTTTGGAATATGGATTCAGACAAAAAGAAATTCGCATTAATTGCTTGGGACAAAATTAGCCATCCTATCAATTTAGGGGGAGTTGGCATCAAAGATATGGGGACTCAAAACTTGGCACTGGGGGCGAAATTAGTCTGGAAAATGTACTCGGATCCAAATCTTAAATGGGTAAGGATCCTCAAAGCTAAATATCTTACTAATTCCAATCCTGATAGTATTTTGAGGACGGAAATAGTACCCAAAGGATCCAAAGTTTGGAATTTCATGATGGAATGTAGAAAGGTGATTAGGGATTATCTTTCTTGGGATATCGCGGATGGTTCTGAGGCTCTGTTCTGGGAAGATTCCTGGGGGGGCTATCCAGCTTTAGACAAAACTGGTATTATCCTAGAAGGTATAGATCATTGCAAAGCTATCAGGGGTAGGTTTGTTAAGGATTATATCAAGCTTAGCTCCAATGATCCCGCTATGGGTTGGGAGTGGAAACCCCTTGATGAGATGAATTTGTCAAATTCTGATATGGAGATCCTCTGGAATAATTTGAAGCATAGGCAATTTTCATTACATTCTGGGAAAGACAGGATAATATGGGTGGGCAGCTCGTCTGGCATTTACAAAGCCAAAGAAGGATATTCACTTTTAAAACTCAATCGAGCTGCGACCTATCCTATTATTCCGATTAGCCTTTGCTAGAATAACATTGGTCTCCCTAAAGCTGGGTTCTTCTCATGGGCAGCTTTCCAAAAAAGGATTCTTACCTCAGACTGGTTCTCAAAATTAGGTTTCCAGGGCCCTTCAAGATGTCCTCTCTGTGAATCTGAGGAAGAAAATGCGGACCACCTGCTTCTCAATTGCAGTTTCAGTCAGAGATGCTGGGATTGGCTCTGCTCAAGCCTTGGATGGCTGACGTCGAGACCTAGGGACATTTTAGAATGGCTGACCAGTTGGCAACCTCCTCACACAAAGGATATATATCACTCAGTGTGGTTCATTTCCCCGGCAATCCTCATTTGGGAAATATGGAAGGAGAGAAACAGGCGGATCTTCAAAGAATCTAAATTGAGGGTAGAATCCCTTCTAAATAAAATCGAAGCAACAATTGTGGAAAAAATCAATAATAATCTTAGATATACACAGGAAAAGTCCATTAACTTATCCAGATGGGATGAGGTCCTTCGATCTAAATGGTTGGGTTTGATAATTCCCCCGTTTATTGGGAAAGGTGGGAATCAGGCTGAGATGGATAGGAAGCTAACAAAATGGGCTCCTCCCAGAATGGGCTGGGCTAAGCTTAACTTTGATGGCGCGTCCCGTGGGAACCCGGGGGTAGCAGGCATTGGGTGTGCTATCCATCAAGACAACGGTGATCTTATAGCTAGCATAAATAAGCCCATAGGTGTGGTTCCAATAACATGGCTGAGTTTTTAGCTTTGCGGGAGGGTCTGATTTTAGCTAAATCACTCAAGATTAGATATCTGGAAATTGAAGGTGATTCGTCATTAACTATAAATGCAGTCAGGACTAGGGAAGTTACCAACTGGAGATTGAAAACGGAATTAAAAAGTATTCTGGATCTGATCAAATACTTTGAGGAAACTTCGGTCAAGCATATCTATCGAGAGGGTAACTCTATAGCTGACAAGCTAGCTAATCTAGGGGCAGATGGTTATTCGTCGGTCTTTAGGAAAGATCCTCCCTCGGATTAATACTTTGACGCTGACCATGCCAATACCTCACTTCACTCCTCTCCAAGTCCTCTCCTTGGACCTCTTGTATATAACCTAGGAATTGCGGTCAGGGTATCCTTGGTACAGCACTTTTGAAATCTAAGCTTCAGACTAGTATGTATTGTTATATATACAGAAATATATATATATGATCACATATACATATATGTATATATTTGTAGACTCATATTAATACAAATATACACATATATATATATCCATATCTATAGATACATGTATATATACACAACCTTATTCATAAACATATATACACATACTCATATATATATATATATATATGTGTATGTATGTGGGTGTAAATAGATGCACATTCACTTACACTCACACATATATACATATATATAAATCAGAGATTATATATATATGAGTGTGTGTATACAAGTTCAAAAACTAACTCATATAAGCTTGATCCATCTTCTTCTTACCTGTAAAGGGGTGGCTCGGGAGTATAGCAAGGTGTTAGGATGTTATCGGTTATTCTTTTTCTGGCTCAAGCTGGCCTTCCCTCCAATGCATGTTAACTGTGGTTTTATCGCCCTGGCTGCGTGGTTATTGTCTGCATTGGCAGATTTGATGACTTTTATGACATTCACTGAGGTTGTCGTGCCATGTGTTTTCAAGTTATGGTTCTCTTGCTATTTATTGTATGACATTCTTGATTCTTTGCACCGACTGATAGCCCTGTGTACATTGGGGACAGTTAGTTCTGATTGCTGTTGCATGTTTAGTGGTAAAGCTGTGGTACTGTTCATGTCTTGGTTTTAGTTATCTGCGAGGTTGCATAATATATGAATATATAAACATTCTAACAAATAAACACATTCATATATATATATATGTGTATGTGGGTGGGTGTAAATAGATAACCAGATTATTACACACACACAAATATACATATATACATACAGACACTATATATATATGAGTTGGTATATATATACTCAAATTCTAACTCAGCAATATCCTTATTCAAACTGTCACATATGCATGTTTCATCCTCCCCTCTCATGCCCCTGTTTGTGGGTAAAGGGATGCTTCAGGAGTTTTAATTGAAGTTGGTTGATGCCGGGTATTCATGTTCTGGCTCATGCTGGTTTACACTCCTCTGCAGGGTATCTATGTTGAGTATTCTCCGGGCAGCTCGGGTGTAGTCTTCATTTTGGCAGATATGATATCTTTTTATGACTATTGGGGTTTGCCAGGCTATGTGTATTTTGTTAAAGTCTCTGGCTGTGTTATTTTTGATATTATTGACTCATTGCTTCTTTGTGATTGATATTAGCCCTGTCTTTTACTTAGAGGCCAGGTTACACTAGTTCCTGGTGCAGTTATAGGGGTATTAGTTGTGATAATTGGACTTTTCTATATCGAGTGGGGTTCACTTGGGTCTTTACTATCTTCTGCGAATTAATGGAATGGCTTTTGGAGGGCAGTTGAGATCAGTCCTATCTTTGTTTCAGATCTGTTACAGGTCCTATTGTCTCTGTACAGATCCTTTATTCTTTTGGTTGTTTTTCTCCTACACCCAGACATATATTTCTCTATGAACTTTTGTTTTGATTCATGATCTTGGCAGACTCCATGATAATCTCGTATATTGACATTTATATGTGCATACAATGGCATATTAATTTATTTTGGTTATGGAGCATCAGAAGTAAGCTGTGTCAAGAGTGATTAAGAAATTGACATTTCTCATTGGTGTAGGCAGAATTGTAGCCTGGATACTCTCTTAAATTGAATCCTAAAAGGTGAAAATGGTCTCAAGCTAAGGGTTATCCAGGCTACAATCCTCTTACATAAAATAGAAAAGATGCTATTATTCATTGAAGGATTTTTACATATTATCATGCTTACTATGCTACTAACAGTTTGACAGAGCATGTTGCAATAAGGTTTTTGCAGATGCAGGATTCAGGTCCTAAAGTTAAAGCTCGAAGTTTCAGTGGTTTCTCCTTTTTTGTGTGAAGACGGGTACATCCAGAGTTTGGTGCGAGATTTTATGCACAAAAAGAAACTTAAAATGTCTTATTAAGACAGTTATCTCCCTCAGATGAGGAATTGTAAAAAAATTTTTATTCAGTTGTTCTGATATCTGATCCCTTAAGGGATCTGGGCTAGACCGGAGGTTTTCTTAGCTCCATTCTTTCCTACCGGTGCCCACACTGAATGGAGTTTGTAAAAATTTTACAAATGAAATAAAAATGCGGCTTCGGCCTTTTATTGATCAAAAAAAAATATTGAAATACTATTTAAATATAAAATATGGATGATTAATCTATAATTTTTAATTTTTAATGGGAAAATAAACAATATGAGCTAATTACCTATCAAATCAATTGACTAACTAAAGGCAACATAATTATTTTAATTAACTAAATTAATGTAAAAAAATATTCTTTTCTTTTTGGTCTCCTATGTGATTTGAGCATAGTCTTGTGTATGTGTTGTCTTGTTTTGTGTTTTCTTGGATAAAGGAAATGCGATTGGATTGAAAGTGGTACTTACAATTCAAATTGTACTAATATAATAAAAAGAAAGAATTTCAAAATAAATGCAAAATCTAAGAAGAATAATAGAATGTTATTGCAGATTATTTGGCTAACAAGGCTATTGTTGAATGTGCTGAGTATTTGGAAGTCCCCCCTCAGGATATTCCCACTTCTTGCATTAGTATTCTTTTTTAAGTTTGATTTACCGTGGTCTATAGCCTTCATCACACTCCATCATGGGTGTGGTTTTTCTTTCATGTATTACATCAGGGAGGGTGTTGTCTGGCCTTATGGCAACACTTTTGTTGATGGCATACTTGGTAAGTATTTCCTCATGGAGCAAGGAGGGTTTTGGTGCTGCATTCATTTGGTCTATACCCTATTTGTTGAATTGTTCTAGCACTTTCTTTGGCTTACCCTTGCTCAGTTGGTTGTGATGTGTCTAATTTTTTATGGGATTGATGCTTCCTATTTCTCATGATATTATTCTGCTTTTCTAGCTATTATTGGTGAGTTGGTAGTATGAATATTCGAGCTCAAGTTGATCATTACTTGCGTGTCTATTGTTATGAATTGGCATATTCTTCTCATTTCACTTTGCAGGTTGGTGATTTTGATTGGTAATCATGCTAAGGTAAGTTTGTGTAGGATAGTTTGGTTATCATTGCTTGGTTGCCTTCCCGGTTTACCATCTACTTGCATGATTGTGTAATGATGGTTGCTTTGAGCTGGCAGAGCCTTATCATTTTATCTGTAGATTGTTTTTGATTTGGTAATCAGTGGGGGCTAATCTTCTGTAGTATGGTTTTGGCACATCATTGTTGGGTGCCTTCATTTTCGCAGCTTGGTTACTTCTTTCATGGTTATGTTATGTCAATCATGTTATGCTCACTCCTCTTGCATGTTGTTTTGCTTATCATAGAGAGGAATATTGGTTACTACTCATTCTGTGAGGCTTCATGCTTGGTTTTTATTGTTTTCATGATGATACCTTTGTTGGATTGGTTCATATCTGGGCTCTGCCAGTGCTCTTCTCATGTTTTTCCTTCTATAGTGTTTCTTTTTATGTGTTAAGATGTTCTATTTTGTTTGGAAGACATTGGTTAGGTTTGGAGGATGGTGGTTGTCTTCGAGATCTTGGAACTTGCAGATAGTTTGGTATACGAGATGGTTTCTCATCTTTCTATTATTTTCTTGGCTTCCTTTGTGGGCTATTCTTTGGCTTGGCCTTATTTTGGTTCCTCGAGGTCTTTAGCATCCTCTCCTTCTTCTTCTTTGGATTATATTATGCTTGCTCATGATGTTTGTCTTGGCAGCATCTCTTATAATGATTTCTCTTCTTGTTCTTAGTATCATACTAATCAGTGGATTGGATAACTGTGCTTTATATACAGGGGTGGCTCGAGCTCGAATCTTTTTGGCTGATCTTTTGGTTTTTTGGATGGATGTTGTTATTCCTGATGTTTCACATTGATAGTTTCCTCTTGTATGCCTCTTATGGCAGCTTCCTTTATATCTAATGAAGATTGTTATGTAATTGGGAAGGATTTTTTGTGGATTGTGCCCGTGGGCTTCTTGTAATGGGTAGATAGGCTTGTTTTATTTGAGCAATATTGAAGGGTTTTCTTACTAGTTCTTTCCATTCAATGCTCTTTGAACTAGACACCCTATAAAAAAACAAAAAATATTAATATAATTAAGTGGTTTATCCACTTTTATCCAAAAAATAAAAATAGAATGTTGTAGATCCAAGCATGGTGAAGAATTACATAATTCGTTTGCCCACTATTTTGTTGGCATTGCATGAAGATTGCATTGATGAACTATAGTGTTGTCATTGATGTCAATAATAACCAATAATAGAGTTGTATTGCAACTGGTAGTTGAGCAATGAAGGAAACTAGTATTGTTATTCAAGTAGAGTGATCAATTGGTAACCCTAACCTCTTGATATGTCAAACCCTAACCGATGGAGGTTGGTGAATCAGTTATGATGATCTATGATCAAATGGTGATCAAAGATGGGGATGCCATGTATGCATGATGCATGTGATGAGTTTCAAAGTGGTTTTGGTGTGTAGAGATAGTTGTTTTATCTTGGGAATGAGCATATACATAGCATGAAGTGAATAAGGCATGATGAGTTACAGGATCCAATGTGCAATGATCTAGGAGCAATCGAGGTTGTCTAGAACAATGAGTAGCTAATTTCTATGTAATCCAATGGTCATGTTTGAACTGATATGTTTGTAATCTCTAGGAGATCTTAGGTTTTGTGATGTGTTACAGACCTATTATATTTATTTATAAGGGTGATGAGTTGTTTTGTAATAGTGTTGACAATTTTGTTAAGTGTGGTAGTGAGATTATTGCCAAACCAGAAGGAGTGTGTACAAAATGTGTTGAAGGCAAATAGGAGCCTAAAAGGATCTAACTAAGCCAGATAGTGCTATTACCAGATCAAGCAAAGACCCCATTGTTCTCTAATAATTACAACAATTAAATATCCTAATCGAGTAAGCTTTAATAAGCTTGGTGCTTTCTAAATCCTCTAAGTGATCCATTAGTTTGGATTTGAAATCCTCTATCAAGGTTACTCCTAATAGGGTATTGTAGTCAATCCCTTAACTCGGTGGTCCTTAACCAGATCTTTTCTTAAAATGACATTTTTGTAAAGCTTCTAACAAGGCTTGGCTCCTAACAGGGTGAGCTTCAGAAGAGTTCAGAATACTTATGGATATTCATCAACATTGTGGTTTTTCCCATTTGGGTTTTCATGTCAAAAATCATTGTGTCAAGTGGTGAATAATTTTGTGATTATATGTTTTTGATATGGTTAATATGTTTAACTAGTAAAGCCACTTAGATATGTTTAGATGACCAGAAGTGATTTGAAATGATCTATTACTGATGTTAGTAAAGTGTTTAGATGTTATGGATAAAAGGTATCTAAGTTATAGATCTATTATTTTATATCATTCATGTGTTAGTCAATCGGTAAACTTGATAGTGCACTAATAGTTTTTGTTTTTTATTACAGGAAAAATAGGTTTTGAAGGGATCCTAAAACCCTTTACAATAGATCCTTAAGAGATAAGAGCATTAGGAAACAAGAAAAGACATTCTGCAAAAAAACTAGCACAGTTCTGGGCAAAGACTAGCATAAAAGCCCAACAAAACCACCAACATCTAGCCAAAATAGAAAAAAGACAAATTACTTAATGTTTTTAAGGGCATTAGCCAAATTTTCGCTAATCCCTTGCAAATCTTTGATATTATCCCTGAGCATTGGGATTTCCTTGGAAGAGGCCAAAGCATCTTTTCTCATACTTGCCCTAGTTCTTTTGGCCGCACCACCTAGAGCACTTTTCATGTTCCCTGCCTCAATAGCATCCTCATCAATATCTATGTCCACAACAGGTTTGGAAGTGTTGGAGCCATCAAGGAACTTGGCAATTTCCTCCATATTCCTGGTCATAGAGGTAAGGATATCTGGAATCATAACCAAAAAGTTCTTCATGGTTGTCTTTCCTTCCTCCAACTTACTAATCTGAGCTTCCAGCTTCTCCACTTTTTCCTCCATAACCTTTGTCAACTACTCCTAGTTACTTTCATCTTTCTTTCCCTACTCTTCCTGCTGCTTATCAATTTTTTCTAGTTTATTGATTCTTTCATATACCCACCTATCAAAACCCATTCAAGCCTCAGACTATTTTTTGAGTTTATCCAAAACAATCCCATCTCGAGCTTTATCCTATTCCCTACTTGTTTCCTCCTTATCATTCTCTTGCTCAGTTTCCATTTCCCTTTCCTCCTTATTAATCTAATTTTCTTGCTCCTCCATACGCTGGCTATTAACATTACCAATACTCATGGTGTGGGTAGGGCTATTCTAATCAAAAACATCCTCTGCTCCTCCTTCCTCTTCCCCCAGTTCCTCTTCTTTCCATCTCTCCTCTTTGTTAGACTCATCGGTCTCCATCTCACTTTCATCTTTTTCCATGAACTGAGAATCAACCTCCGTATCCTTTTGTTTACCCATGTCCTCTTGAATTTTCTCCATAGTGGTTTTTTTAACCTTTTTGCTATGTATCAACTCATCCTTACTAGGCCCACATTCCTCAATTTTTCTCTTTCCTTTCCCTAGCGACACTGACAACCTTTTATTTTCCTAAATAGCCAAAATCCTACAATGCTCATAAATGAGCAAAATAAGGTTGTAATGAAACACAAAAGAAGAGGGGTTCTTACTATGCTTGTTCAAAGACCACGATAGAGACCTAAAAAGGTAATAGGGCAAAGAAATCCTCTTATCATGTCTAAAGTGATTTAAAAGCACAAAATGGTAGTTAAGGACCCTGGTGAAAAGACCCTCCATAGTAATATATTCCATAATTGCATTAAACATACAACCCCATATTTTTTTGATATTAGAAGCATCATAATACCCCCTGAAGCTTTTCCTAATTTTACTCTCTCCTTCTCTTTATGCAAAAAACACTTCCCTACATTATTAGACACTTTTAGGTCCCTAAAGAAATTAAGACCAAAATGGGGCATACCTGTGATCGTAGAAATGAGGTCCACGTCTAGCTTGAATCTAACACCATGAATTTTGAAGGAGCCATTTTTTCAATTTTCAATAACTTTGGTAACCACTAGGCTAACTTTGCTTTTATCATAGTCTACCAATTTTTCCATGAAATGCATCATGAAACCCTTCTCTAGCTTTGTCCATACCTTAGGCATCTCCCGCCATCTGGAAATATTATCAGGTTCCTTCTTAGATCACCCCCCATTTTAAAATTCATTTTACAATTTCTCTGCTTCTGCAACTTCAGAGCTTTCTTCCAAATGACACTCAGCTTTTTGAAAATGCACACCTACAAAGCCTGTGGAATTTTAATATTCTTGTTTAGGACTCTGCCCTTCTGACGTGCTATCATTACCTTTCTAAAAATTTGATGATTAATCATTAATACTTCCATGATTAACGTGTGATCCTTCTTTCCCCATAAATCTATCCTTTGTAATGAGTTCTTTAATATTAAAATCAATATTATCTTCTCCATTCCATATGCTTTGAGCTTTGGAAATAATGCCAAGGTTAGCAAGGCTGTCCACTGTGGCATTTTTTGCCCTGAAAGCATGCTCAATAATAATTGATTTAAAGCTTGAAATCATTTCTCTAGATTTAAAAATAATATTTTTTATAGTCCACGAAGGCTCAAATTCTCTCTTAAGAAATTTAATAATGTTAAGAGAGTCTCCCTCCAACCATAGACTATCATGATTGAGATTTTTAGCTATAATCAAAGTATTAAGTGCGGCTGAGGCTTTAGCATAATGACTAGTTTGGTTACCCAAAGGGCCAGCAATAGCCACAACGCAACTTCTAGCAAAATTCCTGACAATGCCCCCATAACCAACATTCCCAGGATTTCCCTTAGAAGCCCCATCAAAGTTGGCCTTGATCCATCCCTGGGAAGGAAAACACCAAAAAAGGCCATTCCTACCCTTATCCTTACTGTTTCTATTATTGGAGAGGTTCCATCTTTCATTAAAGTCTTCTTTAGCAGCTAAACCCTTATCAATTCCATATAGATTTTATCCATAGATCCCTCTATAGATTTTATCCACCACCACTTCAGGGTTCAAACATTTTTCCCTAAAAATCCTGTTGTTACGCTCCTTCGAGATGTTCCATATGACAATAGGGAGAATAAGTTTCCAAAGCTCAACATTCTTAGAATTGGAACTAGGGCAATACTATTGCTACCAAAACTCTTCTAGAGGGTTCAGGAAATCCCAGCTCAACTTCCAACTACTAAAAATAATATTCCAAATTTCCAGACTGAAATTGCACTGGTAGAGGATATGGCAAGAAGACTCCTCCTCCTGTAGCAAAGAGAACACCTGTTAGGAAAAAAAAATCCATGCTTATGGAGATTATCAAGAGTTAGCTCCTTATTTTGGATAAAAATCTAAAAGAAGATATTAATTTTGAGCGTCAACTTCTTTATCCACACTTTAGCCCATAAAAGGAGATCTTCTGGAACTTTGTAATGGATAGACATCACTAAAGACACAAAATATTTCCCATCAAAAGTTCCCTCCAAATCAAACAATCCTCAGAATGCTCCATAAAGATTTTGGAAGAAAGTAAGATCTCCAAAAAATTAAATCCTGGACAAAGCTGGTTGAACTCAATCCATTTCCTATTTCTCCAATAGTCTCTAGCAAAGTCTCCATACCTGCTTTTGAACTAGTCTTTCCATTCTTTAAGAATGGGGGTTTCCTCCAATGGTTTATCCATTAGCCATTTGTCCTCCTAGAATCTAATAATTCTCCCGTTCCCCAATTTCCACTTTCTTCCAGCTGCAGCCTAAGCTTTAGCCATCTGAACTGCATTCCAAATTGTAGAGCCTTCCACAAGAAAAGAATTTTCCATAAATTCTTCCTCAGATGGTTGCATGTGAAGGTATTTATTTTTCTAAATTGAATTCCATTCTTTTCCTCCCCTTTCATTCTCCAAATTTGTTTAGCTAACAAGGCATTATTCATAGTTATAATGTTCCTTAATCCCAAACCCCCAAAAGCCTTAGGAGTGCAAATATTATTCTAGGCAATAAGGGGGATTCTATTTTTATCTTCCACTCTTGACCATAAATTTTTTTTTTGAATTATTTCAGTGGCCTCAGCAAACTTCCTGGGGATTTTGAACAAACTAAGGGTATAGATAGACAAATTTTGAAGGATATCCTTAAGAAACGTCACCTTACCCACTTGGCTAAGGAGGGCTCCTTTCCATCCAGCCATTTTGGAATTGAATCTATCAACCAACTTCATCTAGAAATTCTTCGAAGGATTTAAGCATAGAGGGAGACCCAAATAAGTAGAAGGGAACTCAACAATTTTACATCCAAAGATTCTTTTGATCCTTCTTTGTCTATCCATAGGGGTATTGATGAAGAACAAAGAACTCTTATCCCAATTTATTTTTTGACCAGAAGAAGCTTCATAGGAATCCATAACATTGTTCATGTTTCTCACTTCTCTTATGGTAGCTTCTCCCATAGTGATAGAATAATCAACAAACTATTCATGAGTATAGGTTATGTTGGATGAGGAAGGTTTAAGGCCTTTGAGTTTCCCTTCTTCCACACTTCTCATAATAAATCTACCCAAACTTTCAACCAGAATGGTAAACAAAATAGGAGAGATAGGATCCCCCTATCTTAGGCTTCTGGAAGGGGATCCATTAATAATAATTGCAGAAGTTGAACTGCCTGTAAATTAAGAACAAAGTTGAATCACCTTTTCCACAAACCCAAAAGCTTTCATAATTCTGAAAAGAAATTACCAATTCACTCTATCGTAGGCCTTGGACATGTCCAACTTCAGAAAAAGCCCTATTTTTTAGCAATAGTTAAAGAATGAATATTATCATGAAAAGAAATGATGGAATCCAGAATCTGTCTGCCAGGGACAAAACTATTCTGCTGAGCCAAAATAATATTGGGGAGAATGTCTAGCATTCTAGAAGTAATAACCTTAGATATTATCTTGTAAATAGAATTACAAAGACTGATAGGTCTGAACTTATTGAGAGAGTCATCTCTAGAGATCTTAGGAATAAGAACAATAAAGGTAGCATTGAGTTCTTTTAGAAGCCCGCCTAGAACCAAATAATTCTTTAACTCCATTACAAATATCCATCTCCACAATATGCCAAAATTTTTGGAAGAAGAACATAGGGAATCCATTCGAACCACAAGACTTGTCTCCAAGAAAGGAAAACACAACCTTTTTGATTTCCTGATTCGAAGGGATCCGAGAAATATTTTTGTTGTCATCCTCATTTAAAATGGGAGGGATAGCTTGAGCTAGAAGGTCTTGATCTCTGATATCCAGAACATCCACACCTCCCAAAAGATTACTAAAAAAATCCATAGCTTTCTTTTGTTATTTCATTTTCAATTGACAAAATCTCCCTATTGCATGATAAACTAGAAATCTTGTTGGCCACCCCATGCTTAAGAGAAATCATGTGAAAAAACCGGGTATTTTTATCACCTTCCTTCAAATACAATGCTTTAGATCTTTGTCTCCAAAAAGTTTCTTCACTAGAGATAATTTCATGGTATTTGGACAACAACCTATTTTCAACATTCCTCAAATCCTCAGAAAGCCCTTCCACTTGAATTTTATCTTGAACTTCTTTAATAGCTATTTTAATATGAGCTTTCATTTTAAAGATATCTCCAAAAGTCTCTTTGTTTCAGATTTAAACTTTGGCTTTGATAATACTAAACTTTTTGGCCACTCTAAATAAGGCAATACCCTCAACCTCTGAATTCCACCATTCAACAACATGGATTTCCAATGAAGGGTGGGACAACCAAGCTTTTTCAAATCTTAAAGGAAAATTTTGCTTTGCAAAAGTTGAATTGGAAGTGAAATAAATAAGATAATGGTCAAAACCAATCTTAATGATAGACACCAAACAAAAATTATAATTAGAAAGCCAATGAGGAGAAATCAGGGATCTATCCAACCTAACTTGTATGAGGATAAGTTCAAATTGTTTTGGCACATTTGTTTGTTGTCTAGGGAAGGTGCAAAGTGGATTGCATCTAATTCATAACGCGTGATGAGTTACAAAGTCCAATGAACTGGTGATCATGGAGCAGTTAGAATTTTCTTGAAGAATGTGAAGAGATCATTATGATTTCTAATGGTCAAGATTGTACTGACTTGTTTGTAATCTTGATGATGAGAATTAGGTTTTTGTTGTATTACCAACCTAATTGATTTGTATTTAAGGTCGATGAAGTTGTTTGTAAAAGTTGTTGGCAAGATTGGCAGAAACCTGTTGAGTGTGTAGTTGCCTAACCGGTGAATGAATCTTCACTTTGAGTAAAGGCGGAATAAATCTTAAAAGGATCTGATCAAGAAAATGTAGTGCTATTTAGACAGATCAAGAAAACCTATTGTTTTCTAACAATTACAACAAAAGTGAAATCCCTTAACCGGGTAAGCTCTAACAAGCTTGGTTACTTACTAAATCCTCTAACAATGTGGTCCATTAGCTTGGATTCTTAAATCCTCTAGTGAGGTTACTCCTAACAGGGTATTGTGTTTTTCATCAAGGCATATTTGTAAATCCCTTAAGCAGGTGATTCCTAACTGAAATTAGTTCTTAATAGGACTTATTGTAAATCTTTAACAAGCTTGGCTACCAATAAGGTGAACTTTAGATAGTTATCCTTGTGAGTCTCATCTCACCGTGGTTTTTACCTATTTGGGTTTTCCACATATAAACATTTGTGTCAAGTGGTGAATGTTTTTGTGGTTATGATCTTATTTGTCGATTTGATTAACTTCTGATAAGGCATGATAACTAGAAGTATTGAGAGATGAATATGTTGAGATATGATTAAGCATTGTTGATGTTTACAAGATTGAAGTTGTTTACTATTAAGTTGACATAATAGTTAAACTGGTTGATGTCAAATATTCTTATGAATATTGATCTTGACTGTGATATGTTTACTTTGTGTGATTGAATTTGAGTTTGGGAACTTTGTATCAGTTTTTCAGTATACTGATTCACCCCCCGCCCTCTCAGTATTCTATCAGATACTTATTCTTTCATCATACCATCAATTGGTATCAAAGCGTCTCAGGTCCTCTTCAATCTAAAAGCCTAACAACTTGAGGAAAAGATCTTGTAGATCACAATGAAGAAAGAAGGTCTGAAGTTCAACAAAGATAACTATAGAATATGGAGTGACATAATGAAGATTTACATTAAGAGTCTTGGTAGCTAGTATTGGGATCATATAGAAACTAAGTATATTACACCGACTAGAACCTTGACTGATGATTAGAATAAAGAACAACAAGTAAATCATCAAGCATTAGAGGCTATTATCAGTTCCCTATTTGATGTTGAATATGTAGATGTTCATGGTCTTGAAACTGCATATGAAGTATGGAAAAAACTTGAATAGATTTATAGCAGTGATGAACATGTTAAGATTGCTAAAGAAGAGAGTCTAAGAGGAAAGTTTGATGACATGAGAATGCCTGAAGGTGAGAATATCCAATAGTATGGTCAAAGGATAAAAGAGATAGTCGGTGAAATAAAGAGTGTAGGAAGGAAAGTGGAAGATGCCACAGTGATCAGTAAGGTACTGAGAACCCTACTACCGGTCTATGCTATCCGAGTTGCAGCTATTCAAGAGCTGAAATCCATTGACAAGACAAAGGTATCTCTTGAATCTATTATTGGAAAACTTACTACTTTTGAATTAAATGGATATGATGGTAGTGTACAAAAATCAGAATATGCATTTAGAGCTTTTGTCTCTAACCCATCTATGAGAAGAAGTGGAGATACCATTCATAGCTATGAATCTAGATCCAGCAGAGATACTGATGACGAAGACAGCTTAGTGGAACTTGAAGCATTGTTGGCAAAATGAATGCCTAGAGGCACTGGTAAATATAGAGGTAAGCTACCTTTAAAATGCTTTGCATGCAACAAGATTGGTCATATAGAAGCTAATTGCCCTAATGGTGAAAATAAATACAAGAGAGACAAATTTAAGAAGTATAAGGGTAAAGGCAAGAGAGATGGTCTTGTAGCTATTGAAAGTGGTATTACTGATGAAGAATCTAATGATGATGGTAGTGAAGATGTTGTGTTTGTAGCTATTAAGGAAAAAATATCAGATCAGAAGGCACAATTATCCAGGATGGATAACTCTGATGATTGGATCATTGATAGTGGTTGTTCACATCACATGACTAGTGATCGGAGCAAATTTTTTTCCCTGGAGGAATTTGATGGCGGTGTTGTTAGAATTGGCAATGACTCACCATGTATGGTTAAAGGTAAGGGAGTTATTTCTCTTAATGGGAAGAGCAGTGTTGATGATGTCTATTGGGTTGAAGGCCTAAAGCACAATATTTTGAGTGTGGCACAACTTAATGACAAAGGATACCCACTGGAGTTTATAAATGGTATGTGCAAAATATTTGACAACAAAGGTGAATTGATTGCAATTGGAAAACAACCTAGAGGTAATCTATTTCATCTTAATCCTAAAGTTAGTAACTATTTGATTGCAAAGATAGATGATAACTAGCTTTGGCATAGGAGATTTTTTCATATAAATTTTGACAATATTGTTAAAGTGAGAAAGTCTAAGATAGTAAGAGGTATGCCTCAGCTAGACAAACCAGTTAATTCTCTATGTAAAGAATGCGAGTTAGGAAAGATGACTTCTTCAACTTTCAAGAGCAAGTCCTTCTCAACAAAGCACTTGTTAGATTTGGTTCATACGGATCTATGTGGACCAATAAGAACAAGAAGCATTCAAGGTGACATATATTTCATGATCTTGACTGATGATTGTTCAAGGATGATATGGGTCACATTCTTGAAGGATAAGAATGAAGCTTTTGGTAAATTCAAGGCATTTAGGGCCTTAGCTAAGAAAGAGAGTGGCAAAAAGATAAAATGTCTAAGAATAGATCAAGGCGTTGAATTTATTTATGAGGAATTCACTAAATACTATGATGAGAATGGTATCAAGTGGCAGCTTTTTACACCAAGGACACCACAACAGAATGTTATAGCAGAGAGAAACAATCGATCAGTGATTGAAGCTGATAGGACTATGTTAATACAAGGAGGTGTAGAGAAAACATTTTGGAAAGAAGTTGTAAGTACATTTGTCTACACAATGAACCGAGTTCTTGTGAAAAGAAGTAAGGATAAGACCCCTTATGAATACTAGTATGGGAGATCACCTGATGTTAGCTATTTTAAGATATTTGGAAGCAAATGTTTTATTAAAAGAGGTGATTAAATAAGAAAGTTTGAAGCTAAGAGTGATAAAGCAATATTTCTTGGTCATTCCACCAAGAGTAAGGCCTATAAATGCTTCAACAACTGGACACAGAGAATTATTGTGAGTGCTGATGTTTGTGTAGATGAATGTCCTTAAGTATCTGAAGGAACCAGTTTAGAGAAAAAGGATATTTTTCTTTTGGAACCTAAAAATGTTAAATCAGAAACTGATAAAGAAAATCCCGATGTACTTGTTCAACTAGAACAAATAAATTCAGAAGAAAATGATAATGAAGAAGTTGAACTTGAAGAGAATGATCGTGTTATCCCTAGGTATGTGAGATTGTATCATAGTCCTAAACAAATTATTGGGGATAAGGGTGATGGACTAATAACTAGAAGGAGAATAAGAGAGAACTCTTGCATGATCTCCACCTTTGAACCTAGAAGTGCTAAGGAGGCATTTGGTGATGATCATTGGGTTAAAGCTATGGAGGAGGAATCAGATCAAATAAAGAAGAACAACACTTGGACCTTGGTACCCTGACCGGTAGACAAGAATGTTATAGGTACTAAATGGGTGTTCAGAAACAAGTTAAATGAAGATGGTGTTGTAGTTTGCAACAAAACAAGATTAGTCTACAAAGGTTATGTGCAAGAAGAAGGAGAAGATTATGGAGAAATTTTTGCACCAGTAGCAAGACTAGAAGGTGTCAGAACTTTACTTGCATTTTCAACTCATAAGAAGTTCAAGGTATACCAGATGGATGTTAAGTCTACATTTTTGAATGGGATATTGGAAGAAGAGGTTTATATAGAGTAGCCTAATCATTATGCATTGATAGATAAGGAAGAAATGGTATGCAAATTGCATAAAGATTTGTATGGATGAAAGCAGGTACCCAGAGCATGGTATGAATGACTTCATACACATCTTATGAAGATAGGCTTTGCTACAAATAGTGATGACAACAAAATTTATCTCAAGTCTAAAGGAGATGAAATACTGGTCAGTGAAGTATTTGTTAATGACACTATATTTGGAGGTAATGATGACATGAGCAATAGTTTTGTAGATGAAATGAAGAATGAGTTTGAGATGCCATTAGCAGGGGAAATAAACAAATTCATAGGAATGCAAATACACCAAATGAAGAATGGTATTCTCATTAATCAATCTAAGTATGTGAAAGAGGTTTTAAAGACTTTTGGTATGAGTGACTGTAAACCAGTTGGAACCCCAATGGTTACAAGTTGTAAGTTGTACAAGGAAGATGCATCTAAGTCTGTAGATGAAAAGGAATGCAGGTCAATGATTGACAAATTAAACTATGTTATTCACAGTCGACCGGATATTGCCCATGCAGTTGGTATTGTTGCTAGAGTTTAGAAGAATCCAAAGGAAGCACATCTAATGGAAACCAAGAGAACTTTTAGATATCTAAAAGGTACTATTGACTATGGGTTATGGTATCCATATGGTGGAAATTTTGATTTGAAGGCATACACGAATTCTGATTGGGAAGGAAATATTGATGACTGGAAGAGTACTACTGGTGGAGAATTCTTTCTAGGAGGAAGGCATGTTTCATGGAGTAGTAAAAAGTAGAGTTGTACTTCACAATCTACTGTTGAAGCTGAGTATGTAGCAACTTATATGAATTGCACACAAGCTATTTGGATGAGACACATTTTGAAAGGTTTTAAGATGAAAATCTCGGAACCAATAAAGATTTTGTGTGATAATACAAGTGCAATAAAACATTTCTAAAAATTATGTTTTGCACACAAGGACTAAGCACATTGAATTGAAGTATCACTTCTTTAGGGAAAAAGTTCAAAGTAAATATGTTATCTTGGAGCATGTTTCTACCAAGAAGAAATTTGCAGATATCTATACCAAACCTCTACCTAAGACCACTTTCTAGATCTTAGAAGTCAATTGGGGGTTGTCCCTCTTCATGAAGTTAGTTGAGCATGATGTTGATTGCATCAGTCCCTGAATTACTTGTAGAATCTTACATGAATTGATGAAGAAGTGGATGTACTCCACAAGGGGAGCATCAAGTTGTAGTATGTTGTTGATGCACAGTGAGAGAAGAATTACATGTTTTTACTTTCACTTTGGCATTGCTGTCAAAGGGGGAGAATAATTATGTTATTGAGGGGATGAATTATGTGTCTGATTAGGTGAACCAATGACAAGCTCAAGATAGACAAATCAAGTTGAATACTTAGTAATGTAAACCAGGATTCTTATTCACCAATATCAGCAGCAATCAGAGGCGTTGATATTTGTATTGCCATCAATGCCAAAGGAGGAGATTGTTGGAATTTTTAGTTTGTTGGCATTTTGCATATAGATTTCAGTAATGATATGTTGTCATCGATGTCAATTGAAATGGTAATGGTATTCATGTTATTGCTGATATTGTTGTTTTTGATATTGGCTAGTAACCGGTAGGAAGAGCTTTGTGGAAGATGTTGTAAACCATTAAGTTTGTGAGTTGAACCGGTAAACCGGTGTAAAGGGTTAAACATTTCTATGCAATGTAACTAGTAGAGCCTATCAGCTGTTAAACCCTAACCCATCAATTTTGTTGGTTTATTATCTGATGAGCGGTAATGATGGAGACATGTGTGATCATTGTATGAGGATAAGTTCAGATTGTTTTGGCACATTTGTTTGTTTTTTGTCTAGGGAAGGAGAAAAGTGGATTGCATCTAATGCATAGCGTGTGATGAGTTACAAAGTTTGATGAAGTGGTGAACATGGAGCGGTTGGAATTTTATTGAAGAGTGTGAAGAGATTGTTATGATTTCTAATGGTCAAGATTGTACCGACTTGTTTGTAATCTCGATGATGAGAATTATATTTTTGTTGTGTTACCGACCTGATTGATTTGTATTTAAGGTCGATGAAGTTGTTTGTAAAAGTTGTTGGCAAGATTGGCAGAAACCTATTGAGTGTGTAGTTGTCGAATTGGTGAATGGATCTACACTTTGAGTAAAGGAAGATTGAAGCTTAAATGGTTCTGATCAAGAAAATGTAGTGCTATTCAGACAGATCAAGAAAACCCATTGTTTTCTAATAATTACAACAGAAGTGAAATTCCTTAACCAGGTAAGCTCTAAAAATATTGGTTACTTATTAAATCCTCTAACAAGGTGGTCCATTAGCTTGGATTCTTAAATCCTCCAGCGAGGTTACTCCTAATAGGATATTGTGCTTTTCATCAAGGCATATTTGTAAATCCCTTAACCGGGTGATTCCTAACTGGAATTAGTTCTTAATAGGACTTATTGTAAAGCTCTAACAGGCTTGGCTCCTAATAAGATGAACTTCAAAAGAGTTTAGATAGCTATCCTTGTGAGTCTCATCTCACCATGGTTTTTACCTATTTAGGTTTTCCATGTATAAAAATTTGTGTCAGGTGGTGAATGTTTTTGTGGTTATGATCTTATTTGTTGATTTGATTAACTTCTGATAAGGCATGATAACTAGAAGCATTGAGAGATGAATATGTTGGGATATGATTAAGCATTGTTGATGTTTACAAGATTGGATTTGTTTACTATTAAGTTGTCATAACATTTAAACCAGTTGATGTCAAGTATTCTTATGAATATTGTTCTTGACTAGATACTTATTCTTTCATCGTACCATTAGGATTGGGATCATGACATGGAGATGAAGGGATACTTTGATCTTGAATAGGGAGGGTACCATTAGATGGAGTGGGAGGGGTGATTGGATCGTGAGATGGAAGAGGATCATGTGATGGAGGGAGAGGATTGCATGGATGAATCATATGATCATGAGAGGAAGTGGAGGGGATTGGACCATTAGATGGAGTGGAGGGTGATGCATCATGAGATGGAAAGGATTCTATGCTAGCATGCTTTGGAACAAGCTTTTGGCATGTTTGGAGTTGTGGGGATTGTGTGATGGAGGAGGATATGGAAGCTTTGATGTGAGTAGATGGAGGAATGGGGAAATCATGAAGTGACGGATATTGATATTTGTTTTGAGGTGGAGGTGATTGGGGTGGATGGAGGACTTGAGGAAACTTGGAAACTTTGTTTTGAGGTGGGGATTTTGTCTCCTTTTCTAGCATGTCTTGGATAAGATTATGGATGATGGATTTGGAGGACATGGCTAATACAGATTTTGGAGGATTAGGATTAGATAGAGGATGGGGATTAGATGGGGAATGCGGATTGGATGGAGGATTAGGATAATGGATTGGGGAATTAGGATTAATGCTTGGAGGACTATTGAGAAAAGGATTTGGATGGGGAGTAGATGTAATGAATGTGTTGTAAAAGGATTAGGATTGGGATGTAGATGGGAGGGGAGATGAAGGTATATGTGTGGATGAGGGATAATATGGAGATACGGATGGAGAATAAGATGGATTTCCCTTGTCAAAGGTAGAGGAAGGATAAGAGATACGATACAGTTTGGGATTAGGTGCAATGTGTTGAGGTGGGATGGATGAAGGTATGATAGGTGAATGAGAGATTATGGGATTGACTTGGTAGGTAAGTTGAGGTGGTTCATGAACTTCCATGAGTATCTTCTCATACTGATCATTGAAATTTTTGGTATCCATGTTGAGAATGAAGGATTAGATTGGAATTGGATGAATATGAGGATTAGGAATTAGCTTCGAATGAGGATGAATTGGATTTGATTGGATTTTGATTGGATTTTATTTAGATTAGACTTGATTTGATTGGATTGGTCTTTGGATTAGGACTTGATTGGATTGGATTGGATTGAGGATAGGATTGATTTGGATTAGGATGACACCTTAGCCTTTGGATTAGGACTTAGATGGGAATTTATGATGGATTGGATTTGATTGGATTAAAGGACTGGATGATTGATTGATGAGGGATTAGAGAATCAGATTAGAAAGATGGATTGATTTGATTGGATTAGAGGGAGAATGATTATGGAAGAATGGATAAATAATAGGAAGAAGAAAGGGAAAGGCTACCCAAAGTTGGATGAATGATTTGGACAAAAATGTTGGTTGAGGAAGGATGATTGTTTGAATGGATGAAAGTGGATTGGGGATTGGAGAATTACTTGGATAGATGGAAATGGATTAAATATTTGATAATGGCAAGATGGAATTTGGAAAGAGAGAGGATTGATTGATTGGAGGAATGATGGACTTGGAAGAGATATCACGCAATGAATACACATTGGCCACTGACATACATAGAGAATCCAAACACAACATGCTATTCTAGGAAGTTGGATGAGGAGGAAAACCTTTGCTTGTTGACTCAGGTACACACCCAATAGCTAATCAGAATACGATAGTTGAGTCTCACGCATTGGATTCTCAATACCGTATTAGCTGAATCCAAATGCTAATGGGGGAATGATATGGCAAGAGTCTTGGGGGAGTTACTATCTCCCTTGCACAAAGATTATCCACTTTTTAGAGGTGAACCAGGTGGTTTTTATTCCTAAGGTTTTTAGTATGGATTTCCTTTCAAAGACTACTTTTTATAGTCACGCCAGCGCAATTGAGGCCTATAGCTCTACAAAGTACTAAGCAAGATGTAATCACACAAGCATGATTGAGACCTCAAGGGGGGCCTACAAAGTGCTCAATATGAGAGTGAACTCTCAAATAGCTCTATCCTTTGAAACTTTCATCTCAAGAGGTCTATTTATTATAGTGAGTCAGAATTCCCAGGTCCGGGTGTACTCACTTGGGTCATTCCCCTCTCACCAATGCCTAAGAAAATAGGGAGGGCAAGCCCGCTAAGGGGGGCATACAACAAGCTAAAAAGGTGCCAAAGGTCTAGATTTCTAACTCTCCTACTTTCACACTTTTCTCAAACACTTCAAGAAAATGTTCTTTTACCCCTAATTAAATCTAGGTGCCTAGAATAAAAATATTACAAAAAACACAATGTTTGGTTGGATTTCCTTATGCAACCTACAAAAAATCAGATTAGTAGCTTTTATCATATCTTTGACTGCTCGGGCAGGACCTGTAAAACTCAAAAATCTACTTAATAGACAAAATTCTACAGAAACAATGCTTTTGCTATTTTGTAGACACCCATGCTAAAGAACCTATGTAGGCATTGAAATGTCTGCATATGCACTACAAGGGGTTTGAAAAGAGAAATACAAAAAAATATAGAATTGAAAAAAATTGCAAAATATACCTAAGGCGAATGTACTACTCGGATGGCAATCATGTTGAAGCGCGTATACTCACACTGGAGCAAGTTAGTGAAATAAAAAAAATTCAAATCTTCAAATTTAAAAATGGGTGGGATTCTTCCAGAGCACCTGCGTTATTCATAGAGCGCTTGTGCTATAGCAACACTTCTGAAATAAAAAAGATAGTTAGATGCAAAAAACAACTAATTTTTTGATTTTTTTAAGATTTTTTGTCTTTTATTGTGTTTTGAATTACTAATTTTGGAATAAAAATAGAAGGTGGAAGAATAGAAGAGAGAAGGAATAAGATGATGTTGTACATGGATGCGTTGTTCTTGCGGCGCTCGCACTATTCTGCAGACCTTAAAAAAAGTTGGTTAAAATTTTCAAACTCCAATCCCACGTGCCAAAGTAGGTAATGCTCGCGTTGATCCCATGACGGTCGGGCTAGTTTGCAGTCACTTGTGCTATTGTGACACCTGTGAGTAAAAAATCACAAAAACTCCAAAAAAAGATTAAATTCTAGGGACATAGGTCCCACCAGGTGTTCCAAAATAAAGAGGGGAAAACGTTGCAAGGTAAGATCTAATGGTTGGAATCCAAAGAAAACATAAAACATTAAGAAAACCTTTTATACCTTGCCAATTCTACCTTCTCCTTCTGATTGAGCTATGGATGAAGTGGAAGATGCACCCTTGTGATGCTCCACTTGATGTTCTTCTTGCTTGATTTCGATGTGGATTACTCTCCTTTTCTCAACAAGATTATGTTTGGATTAGATTTGGATGATGAGAATGTGTTAGATAGTTCAAATAACAGGAAGATAACTGAGAGGGGGGTGGGGGGTGAATTAGTTGTCACCAGATTACCAGAACACATAAGATCAATACTGGAATATATAAACCAATTACTGAAATAGCAGATATACCAATTAAGCACAAGCAACAATTAGAGAATAGATACCATCCACATGACACCAAGATTTGTACATGGAAAACCCGGTAAAGGGAAAAACCACAGTGGGAAGCCTACCCACAGTCAGATGATACTTTTGTAGTATGTGATTAAAAATTAAGGGGCATGCACTTGCAGGAAGGCCAACATCCTAGAGCACACTTCTCATTACAAAAGGAGTCTCACTAACTACATAAGAATCTAGACTACAATCTGAAAGAAAGAATTAACTACAATGATAACATCTCCAATGCCTGAGTATAGTTCCAATTAAGCTCAATACCAGAGGACTTAAACCTATTGCATAAAATCAACTCGATCACCAATGATCGACCAAATCCACTGCATGAATGATTATTACATTATTCGCTACTATACCATTCCATCCATTATCTATCATAATTTACAATGAGATCATATATATATACAAACCCTCGACCATAAACAATAAGGTCGGCCACCAAACAATAAACCAATTACATAATTATAAAACATGTTGGCCTGAGACCAAACAAATATCATCCAACCCGTAAGACATCCCGAAAAACACATCGAGAAGACCAAACAACACATTACATTAAGTCGATCCATAACCTAGATAAAAATAAAACCAATTTAGGTCCACATGCTAAAGAAATGATCCCAATCAACCAAGTCTTGAACATGATCACCATCAGCATCCTAAATCTCTACTAGAAGCCGCACCAACATAATTTATGCATAATATCAAGAGATCTTCAACAAAGCTTTGCCAGTGAAACCCACCACATCAACAAACTAGGCTTACTAGCTTATAAGATAGCATTTGATCACCAAATCAATACCAACTAACTAAACATGAATCTAAGTAGCATGAATAGCAGATCTAAGCCAATTACATAAGTAGCTAGTGTTCACATCAATAATAAAACATCAATGCAACACATAGTCAATTCCTCCAAATTGCCAACAATCTCCTCCTTTGGCATTGATGGCAATAGTAGATGTGAAAAATATCCAAGTGCTAAGAAATTCCAAACAAATCTCCCATGCAAGAATATAGAAATGAAGTTTTGATCCATACTCTCCCTATAGATGATATCTCAATTATGTTCTATAAATTTCTCCCCCTAATGTATATATCTCCTTAAGTTTTTCACTTGAATATCTCTGCCCCTTTGACATTAATGCTAGAGTTCTAACATAAATATCAAAGCAAAATCATAAACCACTGAATCACAAAACTAACTACTCCCCCTGAGTAGTAGCATTACCACATCAATCTGAAATGAATAATAGCTATGATAATGCATACCAGACTGATGCCAAATAGAATTAATCATTTTTTTGTCAGAGGGGCAGAAATCCCTAATCTGTCTTTGAGGTACTCAAATGATTCTTTAGGCAAATGTTTAGTGAAGATGTCTACAATCTTCTCTTTAGTGTTTACATAAACCAATCTAACTTCATTTTCTTCCACCTTTTCCTTAAAAAATTTATACTTGATAGATATATGCTTTGTCTTAGAGTGAAATATCAGATTCTTTGATATGTCTATAACAATAGAGTAATCACAATGAATAACTACCAATCCATTGCAATGCACTTTTATGTCCTTCAACATTTGCTTCATCCATAGAACTTGTGTAGGTAGTAGCAGCAGCAACATACTCAGCTTCAATAGTATATAGGGAAGTACATGACTGTTTCTTGTTGATCTATGAAATAAGTTTCTTTCCAATAAAGAAAGCTCCACCGGAAGTACTTTTTCAGTCATCAACATCACCTGACCAATTTGCATCTGTATTTGCACATAAAGTAAATTCATTATCTTTAGGATACCATAAACCATATTTAGATGTTCCTTGTAAGTATCTAAAAATCCTTTTCACCACACTCTCATGATTTTCTCTAGGATCACTTTGATATCTTGATGCAATGCAAACTACATTCATTATGTCCAGTCTAGTCTAAGTCAAATATAGAAGACCTCCAATCATAGACTTGTATCTTGTAGGATTTACTGGTGTAGATTCATCTTTCTTTGTCAATTTCTCACTTGTAACCATAAGAGTACTAATCGGTTTAGAATTTTCCATACCAAATTTCTTCAACATCTCCCTAGCATACTTAGTTTGACAGATGAAAATACCTTTATCAGTATGAGTAATCTACAAACCTAAGAAAAATTTCATTTCCCCAATCATAGACATCTCAAATTCATTCTCCATATTGTTAGAAAATTCCATGCACAACTTATCTTCACCTCCAAAAATGATGTCATCAACAAAGACCTTGTAGCGTCCTAAAATTGCGACACTTGCAATTTCGACTGCATTTTGGTCTTCACGATGGCGACGCAACACGCAACCTGAATGGAGACCCCGAAACTTGCTCACGACACCAAAAACTGCATTTTTCAAGCACCCTGGCCTGAACCTCCTTGCACCCTACTGTCCCGGGAGGTGGGACCAGAGCGCCCAGTGCCCTGGTCCCAGCGCCCTGGTCCCTGGGTCCTATTTTGGGCCCGGTCTCCTAAGGAGATTGCGGGTCTTTTTGTTTGCAATTTGGAAATTATATTTCCTGGTCAGCCTAAGGTCGGGAAAATCAGTCTATCAGCCCTAATTGACAAGTATATAAACTACATTTTTCTCTCTCATTTGAACATAAGATGGTAGATGAAAAAAAGGCGAAAGCAAGATTCAAGCATTCAAGCATTCAAGCAATTGATCATTTCAAGTCTCCATTCAAGGCTAAGTGTTGCATTCAAGTCAAGGATTCAACCATTGAAGAGGAGATCACTTACTACATGCTACATACAATAATACAACAAACAACAACATCTAAACCTTCACACATAAGGATACAAACATCCTTAGAACAAGGTATTAGTACTTGTTTTACATTACAGTCATTTACATTTACAGCACTTGCTCATTTCTTGGTTAATTCCAAAACCGGGGTTTGACCTAAAGGCAAACCCCTAATCCCTAACCCCCCAATCGTCTTCGCTTTTCTGTGTGTAGGTTGCAGGTACGCGACTGAAATTGAAGATCTGGAATCCTTGTGTAGAGACGAACAGATCCCCCTTCGTTTCGCGGATTTTTCGGAGGACCGTGGCGCTGGGCGCCATCGTCCTGACAAATTTTGCTCAAATTTGCAGGACAGCGCCGTATCGACATTTTACTGCTAATTCCAGGTCCGCAGCTTCATCCTATAACCCGAACTCAGTTTATAAGCGAATCTTTGTCACTTTCTATGCATTCCTAGCTTAATTTCCTTAACAACATTCTTTACAAAAGAGGGTAGCCTTGCTTTCCTAACCCTTGAAATTCATTTAGCATCCAATATTACATTGTGTGGGATTGGATCTTATGAGTTTCAACCCCTCTTTTGAATGTAAAGTCTCTCCCTTAAGTGAAAAACCATCGAATCCTAGCGAACCTCCCTTCTCTCTCCTCGGAGTTGGAAGAGGGGAGAGCAACTAGGGTTCGATCGCGATTTTTTCCGCTTTACATTTTGGTGAACCCGACGTGAACATCCTTTCTGATTTTTCATGCTTAGATCTGAAAATTGATTCCTTGATTACATTTCCATGTTTGATCTTTTGCAAAATTTTAGAGGTGATTGCATAAAAACCCTAAATTTTCTTTTTGAACATTGAACTTGCGAAATGTTTAATTATTAATGTTTGCTTCAGATCTGCCCTTCTATTACAAATTATCAATTCATATTTGTGCTTTAATTTTGAAAATTAAGTGGTTAAATGTCAAAACCCTAATTTTTGAAACCCTCTTAATTCAACCTTTGTCCGACAATTTCACTGATCAAAACATCTCCAAATCAGCTGTAACTTTGGATTCTGCAATAAAATCACAATATCTTTCATCCCTGAAAATTTGGAAAAAAATTGCGAGGACTGTGTGCACTCCGAGCGCCATCGTCCCCGACATTTTTTCCGAAATTTCGGGAGCGAGATCTTACTGTATTTTCCTGCTAAAATTCAGAATTTTGGCTGATTTTATCAATTATAACACCTTCAAAATTACAGTCAAAGTTGGTCTTGTGATTGCTTGGTCTAGGGCTCCTAATCATTCAAAAATTATCGAATTTGAAATTTTGTGTCAAAATTGTGTTCTTACTGTCTTAAATCTGAAAATTGTGTTTGCATTCATTCGAAATTTCAGTGCTTTATTCAAATTCTTGCAATTTGTGACTTTTGAAATTAAGTGCTTAATTATAACAACTTTGATTTCCGCTTTCAAAATTGAATTTTGCGTGAAATTAAGTCAGTTTTTGAATTCCAAAACTTGCATTGCTGTTGACATTCCCTCTAAAATCATAAAATTCAAAATTTCAGTTTCCCTCTCTTTTTCAAAATTCAAAATTTTGCATTTTTCGACAATCTTGATAGGGTTCAATTTTGAGATTGCAACTTTAATTTGGCCTATCTACAGATCGTATAATCACTCAATTTTTTCAGATTAGCTCTAAAATCATCATACCTTTCATCCCTACAAATTTTGAAAAAAGTTGCAAGGACCGTGTTGCACTCCGAGCGCCACGGTCCCGGACATTTTTTTCGAAATTTCGGGAGACTGTCGTGATTGCATTTAACAGCTTAAATATGGAAGATTGGCTGATTTTACTGAAAATTGCTACCTCTAAATTCAAAATTTTCCCTTTCTCTCTAGTGCATGAGTTTTACAACAATAAGCCCTACTTACACTATTCCTGTTAGACGAAGCCGTAGAATTAAGTCTTTCCGAGGTTTAACTACCGAGGAGATGGAACCTAATTTGAATAGCCTTTTTAACGAGGACATGGGTAATTCCTCTAATCCTCCTAATGATGAAGAAGCTCTCCATGAGGTTTTTGTTGAACAACTTGCGAAATTGGATAACCAATTTGACGATTTTCACCAATGGATGTCTCATGAGTATCCCGATAGTCAAGCTCTTCCTTTAATTGAGGGTTTAAAACGCATGCTTCAAAGTGATAAGAATGGAATTGATATTTTGCGTGGTATTTCACACATTGTGAATTCGAACGTGATGCCTATGAAGAGTTGTGCTGAAACTTTAGGTTATACACAACCTCCTACACAAGTCAATCATTCTATTCCTTTGACCACTCCTATTGCTAGTATACCTACCTTTACATCAAACATCATGGCTACTTCTATACAAGACATTCCTCCTATGATTACCAGTCATGGGGGCAATCCCTCTTCTTCAATTAATCCTCTTCCTTCATTTAATCCAATTTCTTCATACATTCCTTCAATGAGTGTTCCTATTACATCTTCACAAATGAACATGACACAAGGGGGCAATTCATTTAACCAGTCCATTCCTCCTTGTAGTGTTCCCCCTATCCAATCATCCCCTATGGCTGACTATCATAGGGTCCCACCACCTTACTCTCTACCTTCTTTCAATAACATAACACCTCCATCCCAATCTAACACATCCAATATGAATTCTTTGACTGAAGCGACCATTAATAATCTTGCACAAACTGTCTCTTCTTTACAACAACAAATTGCCTCTATGAATCAATCTAAGTATAGTGTGCCCACATTTGATGTTGCGAGCCCACTTTCTCTTGACATTGTTCGAGCTATCCCTCCTAAACATGTTGAAATCCTGCATTTGGAGCTTTATAATGGTAAAGGAGATCCTCTAACACATGTTAAGACTTTTCAAACCATTTGTACTGATTTTGCTTATGACCAAAGGTTGCTTGCGAAACTATTCACTAGAACATTAAGAGACAAAGCCCTACAATGGTATTGCTCGTTGCCTTCTTATTCTATTACTTCTTTTGAACAACTTGCAAATGCTTTCATTCAACAATTTCAAAACAATATAAGTCCTAAAGTTACTTTGATTGATTTAATGCATTGTAAACAAGGTGTTAAAGAAAAAGTGACTGATTTCATTGGTAGATATAAGCATTTGTATGCTCAAATTTCTTTTCCAGTGCCTGACAATGATATTCAAAGAATCTTTATTTCTAATTTACAAAAAGATATTCGAGACAAACTTCTGTTTTCTGAGTTTACTTCTTTCCAACAGTTGTGTGCAACTCTTCACAATTATCAACTGACTGTGAGTCAAATGGAACAATCTCATCCTATGGCTCCGAGTGATAAGGGTGATAGTAGTCAACAACCATTTGGGAAGATTAAACCAAACAGAGATTCCATCAAATTCAATGAAAACATCATCAACAACAATGTGAATGCAGCATCAGGTGTGCCTCCTATTTCTAAATTTTTCAAGAAAGAAAGAAAGTATACTCCTTTGAATGAATCATTGCATGATATTATGAATAAGTTATTGGAACAAAATGTGCTTACTCTTCCTCCTATAAGACAAATTGATCCTGCAAAGATTACTTCACCTTATTTTGATCATAAAGCTTTTTGTCATTTTCATCGTCAGCCTGGTCATGATACTGAAAAATGTTTTTCTTTAAAGTGTAAAATTCAGGATTTGATTGATAATAATACTATTTCTGTTTCTGGAGTGAATGATAAAGGCAACACATCTGTAGCTCCTCCTAACCAAAATATTCAGATTTTTACTGATCCATTACCTTCTCATACTTCTCATACCTCTAATGCGATTGAGGCTAATGATTCCTCTCTCTCATCTGATGGTCTTGTGTCTATGACTCTGAATGTGATTAACTTTGTAGAGCAGCAAGAAATCCCTAAAGAACCTTCCATCACATTTGATTCTAGTGAAACCATTAGAGCACCTGATGGTCCTTTATACATAGTTGCAAAAGTTAAGAATACACCTTGCCGTGGAGTGCTTATTGACCCTTCGTGCATGGTTAATGTTATTACTGAGGAATTTCTTTTTACTTTGCAATTGAATCAAGTGATTTATGACAAAACAGATGTGGTTGTGAAATTATTTGATGCATTTTCTTCTCCTGCAATTGGTTCTATTACATTGCCTATTGAGGTCCATAACAAATCCCTTGATGTGAACTTTGCTATTATTCCATCTTCCGAACAATTTCGTGTGAAGCTTGGCTATCCTTGGCTATCTTCCATGAAAGCTATTGCTTCTCCTATTCACAAGTGTTTAAAATTTCCCCATAATGGTGAAGTTGTTACTATCAATCATAGTCTCTTTAAACCAGCTGAAAGAACTTCTAGTGTTCCTATTGATTACTTTTGGCCTAAACAATTCCAATCTCTTCCTCCGCAAAGTGATCATCTTTTTAAATCTTATCAAAAGTGGAAAACAGATATGATCCTATCTTTAAGTGAACCTAGAACACCTAAACTTGACATTCCTATCATTCTTGAGAAGGAAGTTCTTCCTTTGAAAGATAAAACTAATGTCTTTCCTCAAGAAGATTCTCAACCCGTTCCCATGGATGTGACTATGTCTATGCCGAATAAACCTTCTAAAAGTAGACCTATACCTCCTCGTCATGATGGACTTGGTCTTCTTCCTAAACCAAAAATTCCTCCTTTATATGGAGCAGTTCCTCCTCCTGCCTTTTATAGAGAGAAGAGACCTTCTTCTTCTCCTATTATCCAGCCTAAGAGACCACAACCTAAACACCCAAGTAATAAGGATGAGAACATTCCTCCTCCTCAATCTTCTCCACTTCCTACTAAGACTAGACGAAATCGTTCTGCACGTGAACACCGACGAAAGCGTCGTCTTAGAGCTCAAGCAGCTGCTTCTCAAAATTTACAATCTCCAAAAACACCTTCAACAAGCATTATTCCATTTTCTCCTCAGCCGGAAATTGAGCCTAAATCTCCTAAACATAAGATGCATGATGGTCTTGATCCTGTGCGAGTTAAAGATCCTATTTTTATAAATCTTGATGATGATATAGATGAAAATGTTATTCATGATGAAAATGTTACTCCTCTTGCTTCTGATAGTGAATATGAACTTGTTGATGTTGATAACCATTTATCTAATGAATTTTCTAAAGCACTTATCCTAGCTCCTAGACAAGAACAACGTGGCTCGGAACATGAACATAGCCCTTGTTTGGATCTTGTGATAGCTCCATCTGCTGTGTTGGATGTTCCTCCTCTAGCGTGTTCCCTGCCTTCCCGAAACATTGATCAGCAAGATCGGGGGGTAGATGACATGCTAGACTAGTTACATTAGCATAGCAGATTCTCTCCCCCTCTCTTTTGTTACTTCTTCTGTATGTTATTCTCATTCTTCTATTTGTCGTCCTTAGTGTTGTCTACTTGAGGACGATGCAAAGCACTGAGATCTCTTTTGGTCTCTCTCATGTTGACTCAAAAGACACATGTGTTCCCTTCTTCTAGGTGACCTTCCTTGATTGGGGAATGAAGAACAATTATGCATACATACATATGATATATACATGACTTATCATACAGCATACTGACCCCGAGGAAAGTGAAGTCACCTTGTGCTTTGTGTTTTGTATCTATTATCCTTGGGTTTATCTCACACTTGGGGGCTAAATCTTTGTGATAACGTGCTCCTTTCCTTTCTCATTTCTTATGTGTATCACTACATTAAAACAATCACCCCCGTTGAGGCGTGTGCGATCGCTTTAACGTAGGGGGGCATACACCCTGTCTATTCCTTTAGGATACTTCAAAATTTCTTGGCGAACTTAGCTTTGCCTTGAAAATTTTTGGTATTTCTTTTGCATGACTCATAGTGAGGGAACCTTACTAATGACAGTCATGGTTCTCCCTCGTGATCTTCCCTTTTACTTTGTCAATCGAAGTCGTAAGATCCTTAGTCCACTGGGGGCTTGGTGTATCTTGCCTCCTTGACGTGGTGAAAGTCTATTCAATGTTGTTTCCTTGTACTTTACCGGAAGTATGAGCTCACATACTCCCGCTAAAGTGGGGGCTAAATGTAGCGTCCTAAAATTGTGACACTTGCAATTTCGACTGCATTTCAGTCTTCACGATGGCAACGCAACACGCAACCTGAATGGAGACCCCGAAACTTGCTCACGACACCAAAAACTGCATTTTTCAAGCACCCTGGCCTGAACCTCCTTGCACCCTGCTGTCCCGGGAGGTGGGACCAGAGCGCCCAGCGCCCTGGTCCCTCAGGACCAGAGCGCCCAGCGCCCTGGTCCCTGGGTCCTATTTTGGGTCCGGTCTCCTAAGGAGATTGCGGGTCTTTTTGTTTGCAATTTGGAAATTATATTTCCTGGTCGGCCTAAGGTCGGGAAAATCAGTCTATCAGCCCTAATTGACAAGTATATAAACTACATTTTTCTCTCTCATTTGAACATAAGATGGTAGATGAAAAAAAGGTGAAAGCAAGATTCAAGCATTCAAGCATTCAAGCAATTGATCATTTCAAGTCTCCATTCAAGGCTAAGTGTTGCATTCAAGTCAAGGATTCAACCATTGAAGAGGAGATCACTTACTACATGCTACATACAACAATACAACAAACAACAACATCTAAACCTTCGCACATAAGGATACAAACATCCTTAGAACAAGGTATTAGTACTTGTTTTACATTACAGTCATTTACATTTACAGCACTTGCTCATTTCTTGGTTAATTCCAAAACTGGGGTTTGACCTAAAGGCAAACCCCTAATCCCTAACCCCCCAATCATCTTCGCTTTTCTGTGTGTAGGTTGCAGGTACGTGGCTGAAATTGAAGATCTGGAATCCTTGTGCAGAGACGAACAGATCCCCCTTCATTTCGCGGATTTTTCGGAGGACCGTGGCGCTGGGCGCCATCGTCCCGACAACTTTTGCTCAAATTTGTAGGACAGCGCCGTATCGACATTTTACTGCTAATTCCAGGTCCGCAGCTTCATCCTATAACCCGAACTCAGTTTATAAGTGAATCTTTGTCACTTTCTATGCATTCCTAGCTTAATTTCCTTAACAACATTCTTTACAAAAGAGGGTAGCCTTGCTTTCCTAACCCTTGAAATTCATTTAGCATCCAATATTACATTGTGTGGGATTGGATCTTATGAGTTTCAACCCCTCTTTTGAATGTAAAGTCTCTCCCTTAAGTGAAAAACCATCGAATCCTAGCGAACCTCCCTTCTCTCTCCTCGGAGTTGGAAGAGGGGAGAGCAACTAGGGTTCGATCGCGATTTTTTCCGCTTTACAGACCTCAATAATCAATATATCACCATTAGTGACTTTATAATATAGATTACTATTAGCATTACCTTTAGTGAAACCAAGATTTAAGAGATATTTGTCCAACCTTGCATACCAAGCTCTAGGTGCCTGTTTCAATCCATATAAGGTTTTATTTAACCTGCAAACCATATTTTTATCATCTGAAAGTGAAAAGCCATTGGGTTGCTCAATATAAAATTTCTCATCAAGATCCCCATTCAGAAAAGCACACTTAACATCCATCTGATAAACCTTATAGTTTTTATGTGCAACATAGGGAAGAAATAATCTTACATCTTCAATCCTTGCTATAGATACAAAAGTTTCACCATAATCAATTCCTTCCTTCTAAGAATATTCTTTATAAACCAATCTAGCTTTATTCCTCACAACTTGTCCATCTTCATTTAATTTATTCCTAAAAACCCATTTAGTTCCAATAACATTCTTATTTTTAGGTTGGGGAACTAAAGTCCATGTGTTATTCTTTTCTATTTGATCTAATTCTTCTTCCATAGCTTTCATCCAACATTCATATTTGCATGCTTCAGTTACTAATACCAGTTCAACTTGAGAAATTAAACATGCCTCATTAGCTATTAATCTTCTTCTTGTCATCACTCCATTGTTTTTATCCCCAATGATCTGATCTTCTAAATGATTCAACCTTACATACCTAGGAGTCTTCTGACTCTTTGTTCCTCTTTCCTATTCTTCAGTTACTATTAATTTTTTTGATACTGTCGGAGTAACTGGTTCAACATTTTATTTTGGTAAAGGTGTTATTGGTTCAGTTATGATCATTTCCACTGTCAGTTCTTGCTCATAAAATCTGATTTGACTTATATTTAGCTCATCCACCTTGACATCAACACTCTTCATAATTATCTGCAATATTTTGTTATAACATCTATATGCTTTTCTTTCATTAGAATAACCAATAAATGTTCCTTCATCACATCTAGGATCAAATTTTCCAATGAAATCATATCTCCTAATATAACATTTACTACCAAATATTTTGAAATACTTAACTGCAGGTGTATTACCAAACCATAATTCATAAGGTGTCTTATCGATTTCTCCTTTGATTTGAATTGTTGAATGTATAAATTGTTCTCACAACTTCTCTCCAGTAGATATGAGGTAGATTAGCTTCTATCATCATGGTTTTGGTAGCATCCAAGATAGTTTTGTTCTTTCTTTCCACAACTCCATTCTGCTGAGGTGTCTGGGGAGTAGAAAATTGTCTCCTTATGCCATGCTTCTCACAAAAGTTATTAAACTCACCGAATGTGAATTCTCCACCATGATCTGACCTTAAGCACCTAATCTTCAATCCTGTCATAGTTTCAACTTTAGCTTTAAAGATTTTAAAATATTCAAAAGCCTCAGATTTCTCCGTTAGAAAAGTAACCCACATCATTCTAGAATAATCATTAATGATTAGCATAAAATATCTATCACCTTGAAAATTTTTGATTCTAGTAGGACCACAAAAATTAGTATGATTAAGATCAAGAACATCATCAGATTTGTCTTGTATACTCTTAAAATAGGTTTTGACCTATTTTTCCATTTGACATTCTTTACATACAAGATTATAGGGCTTCACAATCTTAGGTATGTCTCTAACTGCCTTAGTTGAACTGATCCATGCAATCAAAATTCACATGCCATATCCTTTTATGCCAAAGCCAACTCTCATCAATTTGTGCAATCAAACATGTCTTCTCATTGGAATTCAAATGAAATATATTACCTTTTGTCTGAGTACCGGTTGCAATTTCCAATCCAGATTTATTAATGATTTCGCATTTTCCATCCTTGAATTGTAATTAAAATCCCTTATCCACCAATTATCCTACACTCAAAATATTATGCCTTAAACCTTCAACATAATAAACATTATCAATATTGTGCTTACCATGTAATGATATAGTTCCTCTTCCTTTGATCATGCATTCTTTGTCATCTCCAAATCTAACCAAACCACCATCAAATTTTCGCAAAGATAGAAACTTTCTTTTATCTCCAGTCATATGATGTGAACATCCACTATCAATTACTGTAATGCCCCTACCCTAGTCAACTTTGTAAAATCGGTTTGACCTTGGTTAACCTTTTTATGTGGCATTCTTGGTTGGTTGATTTACCATTATGTAATGTTATAGTAAGATATTATGATTATTGTGCATACCTGTTAATGTGCTTTCACATCGATTTTTATGCAAGTTTATTTGTTCTCTTGATTCATGTTATTAATCTTGGGCTAACACTTTCATTATATATATATATATATGCTTGTGTGACTCATGGTTGTAGGAGATTGCAGGTATAGTACCACCTAGGTACGAGGTTCATCTTCACCTAAATTCGCAGGTTTGAGTGTATCTCTTTGGTCCTTAGAGTTTGGATTAGGTGGTCGTAAAACCCTCATTTTACCCTAGTCGTGCTCAAGTGAGAGTCATTAGTCATCTGTTGGTTTCCCTTTTTGTTTGGGCTTGCGGGTCGTGTATCTAGTTGACTTTCTTGGGTTGCGTGCTTTGCATGTGGTAAAATTGAGTATTTAATCCTAAGTATTTAATTTGATTTAATGTGTGTTTACGCATTTTAATTAAGGAACTAAATTAAATAGGTTTATTATATGTGATTAATCATTAATTAAAAATTGCTCTATTCATGTTTGTAGCAAGTTCAATGTAATGGTTAATTTTAAAATTGAATTTATTCAGTTTATGCATTTTGAAAGGAAAGATTTAAATTTATTCGAAAGAAATAATTTAATCTCTTTGGCATTTTGGAATAGAAAGGTTAATTTTAATTATTTAAGAAAATTAATTTTAATTAGAAAAGCAAGTTTAATATATATATATTTGATATAGTGTGAAAGATTGATTTTGGGATTTTATTTTAATTAAAAATATTTTACCCTCATTAATATTTTGAAATATAAATGTTAGTTTTGATAATATTGAGAAAATTAGAAATTAAATGAGGAAGAGAAAGCATTTTTTAAATTTTTCTAATTAGAAATTAATTTTTAATTGTGTAAAAGTATTTTTATTTAAAAATGGGACTTTTGGTCAAAGAACTTTTTCCCATTTAATCTAGGTTAGGAAAATATTTTTGAGAGGATGATTTTTGGAAAACATTTGCAGGAGAGACATTTTGGAAAATGTTTTTTGGGAGAATATTTTTGAAGGAAGATGGATTTCTAGAGCTTGCAGGTTGGGCTCTCCTTCAAATCTCTTCCAGGAGTGCTGAATCAGGTACATCTCTGGTTCATTTTGTGGTTTCTCTGTTTAAGAAATTATTTTTGGATTCTGTAGAAATATGGTTGTGAAGGTTAAAAATCTCATTTATTTAGGGAAATGAAAGAGTTGTAGTTTAATCTCCAACTCAAACCCTCCTTGTTTTTTGTCCAAACCTCTAGATTTAATTTGAGTTGCTCAGATTGATTTAAAAAGAAAAGAGAACAAACATTAGGGTTTGGTTGTTCTTGATAAATTTTTGTTTAAAACTCCATTGAATGTTTATGTTTAAGTTCTAAATCAAAAATTAGTTTGGGGTTTGGAAGATTGGTTGAATCATTGCGTGAGAAATGATTCTTTTGCCCAAATATGATATTTGGTTGAGGAAAGATTGCCTGTCTAGTTATTCTAAAAAATTTAATATGTGAAAAACCAAGAAGTTCTAAAATTTATTTCTTTGTTTTGTCTCTGTCTGAGACTTTGCATTTGGGGGTTTTGTTTATTTTTCTAAATAAAATTAAAAAAAAAAAATTTTCCCTTTTCTGGGTCTAGTTATTCTATAAATGTAAATAAATTAAAAAAACCCATGGTATTTTGAAAAACTGTTTTAAGTCTCTGTTGAGACTATATTTTGGACTGGGAACTTATTATTTTTAATAGTAAAGAAATTTTAAAAATAAAATATTTTACCCCACCACGTGGGATGGTAGCCGACTACTACCATAGGGTAGCAGGTTGCTACCATATGGTAGCAGCGCTACCAGTGGTAGAGGACTGCTACCAAGGTATGGTAGCAGCACTACCAATGGTAGCAACTCCCTTCCCCATACTTCTATTTCATGGTGTGCTTCGGCCCACATATAAATGCATCGAGTTTTATTATTTGGTTTATTTAAAAAGTTTTTTTTTAATATTATCTATTAAAGAAAAAGTTTTTAATATAGTTTTTATTAATTATTATTTAATATATATTTTATTAATCAAGGATTAATATATATATTAATTAATACTTAATTTGTAAATTTGATTATTGATTATTAATTTTACATATTTTTTTAATCACGAATTTATATATATATATATATATATATATATATAAATTAATATTTAATTTGTACTTTTCTCTATGTATGCAAGGAAGTATCGGTTTAGTTAAGAAATGAGTATCAATTTTTATTTTCCTTTGCATGTATATCTTCATTTTTGGAAAGTTTATGCTTGTTTGGGGATATGAGAGTGGTTTATTTATTTCAAAAAGAAAAGAAGGGAATACCATATTTAGTTGGTTAATGTTTATTTAATTATACTCATGTGAATTTGGCTTTAAAACTCATGATGATATATTTATGTTATGTTGTGGTGCATATGAACTTAGCGAGTTAGAAAACCATGAATGACCTGTACCTAGATAAGGTAGTTAACTACAATCAAACTTAGATCCTTTAGAAAACTGGACTGATTTTTAATGTTTAATCAATACGGAAAAAGATTGTCTCTTCCGGTTATTGCCTATGCATGTTTAAATTTATGTATTTGCATTTGCTTATGGAATGGAAAGTCCTTGATTGTAATTGTTGGTTATTGTCGTTTGTTGATTAGGGTACCTACTTATGTCCTTGATCTCGAGTATTTACTATTTTCATGTGATGGTTTGTATCCGGTCATGTCCTTCATGCGGGTGTTGATTATTGGTTTGTGGTTGACCATAGCTAGTTAGGTCTCTAGTTAGAGTACCATCAGTCAATGCACCTCATATGAAGTTTTGTTTGACCAAGTGGGTAATCCTACTATATTGTACTCTATTTGCTTGACCTTGTGTATTCTTGGGTTTTAGGAGTTCATTTGAACATGTTCACTAGTGTGTTATTGTGTTGTCTTTGATAGAAGCACTATGTGGACTCATCCTATTGTTTATGCCCTTGTGAGAACCTGATATTCATGTTAGATCATGGGTTTCTTATGATGGGTTGCAAAGACTTAGTTTCACGGATTCTCTAGTTGATCTTTGTATTTGTTTCTTATTATGTTCAGTTGGATCCTTTTCCTATTCAAGGATCATTCTTGTAATTATTGACCAATGCAGTCGTATGTATTATTGGTTTATGTACGCCTTGATGGCAGGATTTAAATGATGTGGACCTTATGTATTCTTCACCCTATTATTTTATCAAAGGGGTCTTGTAGTTGAGCAGACTCGGAGATGTAGCCCACTAGGGGTGAACTTTGATATCATTTTGGTGTTATGTGGTGTTTATGTTCTTTTGTTTCCTCTTTAATTTAGCATGTATGGATGACATTATGTTAAAATGTGTAATGTGGATTAGATGAAGTTAATTGTAAATGCATATATGTATTAATCTTATTAATGCAATAATTTGGGTTACAAAGAATGTAAATTTGAATAATGGAATGTACTCATTTGTTGATAATGCAATTAAAGTATGCCCGGAAAGAATTCGTTATCCTATAATGAAATTAAAGTATGTAATGAAATTAGGTGCATGACTTATGTTTTAATGAAAGTTTGGACGAAATGTATGGTTAAAATTGTAATGGATGAACCTCATCATGTTATCTATATTTTAACTTTAATGGATGAACTTCATCATGTTATCTATATTTTCGACCGTAATGGATGAACTCATCTTGTTATCTATAATTTTAATTTACTGAATGAATTATATCCTTGTTTTAAAGTAATAACATGTAATTAAGTTAATCAGCTTATTTGGTTTAATTAGTGTGGGTTGAGTTAAGTGTTGAATCAAGTAATCACGTTGGGAAACCCTTTAGGTGTTAGTTATGTCTTCCACTGTATTATCTAAACATATGATAACTCATTGTATCATCATGTTGTGTTTAAAACTCTTAAAAAAAATTAAAAAATATTTGCACTCTATTCTTGATTTTTAGCCTTATCCCTTTGGGGTTTCATGGTGGGGCATTACATTTGGTATCAGAGCCTAGGTTGCAAACACTAGGATCTCTAGTGTCACTTGTGCCCTTAGTTGGTGTGAGGTGTATCTACCTTATGTTGTATGCTTGTCCTCCTTTTCTATGTGTTTGATTGAGGCATAGGATCTTGAAGATCTTAAGGACTCATGTTCTATTCTTTTGCATATTATTTCAAGCAAACCTTAATTATGTGTAACGTGTGTGTGTGAGCTTGAATTTCATCCTTAGAATGTTACCTGTAATAAGTTAGTTTCACAAAATAAAAATAGAAATGCATACAAGAAATCCAAATTCAACCAATGAAACTGCATGAAATACATATTAAAATAAAATATTATTTTACCTTCATGGCTTATGTCTCATTGTGTCCTAACTCCACTATTCCTGGTTGCAGATGGTGTGCTCTTAGACAATGCATTGTTGGCTTCCAAGATGGCATATGAAGAATGGACTGATAACTTTTAGTTAACTGATACTATGATATGCAAATACTACATGATTTTGCTAAAATGATTATGCTAAAATGCTATATGATATTGCTATTTGCTTCAAAAACTCACGGATGCATATGATTAGCTTGAAGACTATTTTTCAAGACGAACTCTCTCTCAACTGAAGCTCTTGATTTTATAGACTTCGAGAGGATTAGATGATGTGGCTCAGATCAATGGTCATGATAAGATCTATAGATTTGAATGGTTGTGAGAAAAGGTGAAGGTTGAGAGAAAGGGGGAAGGAGAAGACAAGTGTCACTCATCTCACCTTGATTGGGTTGCTGACTGAGAGAATCTAGGGATGGTTGGAGAAAATTTAGGCATGGTAGGACAAGTGGACTCAAGTCCTTCCTAAGATGTAGGGGGTGTTGGAGAGGATATAGGAAATACTTATGAAATGTGTACATACACAATTTTCATTAAATTTGGAAGTTGAAGATAAATGATGGATTAATATTTAAGAAATATTAATTTTCTTAGCCACATGTTTGATGAGTTGGCAAAGGGAAGATGAAGTGGAGATGAAGGTTGAGTTGGAAGAAGGATTAAATAATTTAGGAAATTATTTAATATTTGAGACTATAGGATAGGAGAATAATCATTAAATATTAGATATTTAATTGATTGAAGAAGATAATTAAATATTAGATATTTAATTAATTAGAAGAATAGGATAAATGAATTAATTAATAAAATATTAATTAATAGAAAGACATGAAATGAATTAAATAAATTAATCTTTTCAAATTAACTATTTAATAGACAAATAAATATTAAATAAATATTAAATATTCATTTAATTGCTCATAGCCAATTTTAGGTGTATACATTTTGCCCCTCTTTGAAAGGATGTCGAAACAACATTGTTTCAAAGATTAAATCAAGTTTCGATAATGCCTGATAGAAATTGAAAATCCAGATTGTGTGCCCCCTTAGGAGATTGATCGTGAAATTATCAAAAATTCTAGTTTGAACGATTAATCTCATGATAATTGATAAAAATTTAGTCAATTAAATTCATTTGGAAAAAAAAAAATTAAATTGCTCCATTGAAATTAATTAGTCTTCAAAAATAGTAAATATAAAATTAACCAAGGCTAATTTTAACTTCATTTATATCCTTGTCAGCTTTTTGTTTGAAAATATTCTTGCTGAGGTGGTGAAATGGTGATTTCGGTGGAGTGTCATTGATTTGAGCGAGTTTGGCGTTACCAGCAGCCTATCGAGTATGGGTATCTAGTAAGTATCTTATCTTGAGCTTTGTTTTCAAGTTTTCGTTCAAATTTTCATGTTTTTATGAACTTTTTTTTGGATTTTTTGAATTTTTTTGATTTTTTTGGCATTATTTTAGCACTTTTGTAGTTTGTTTTAGCTCATATACAACTAGGTTTTATGCAGATGCATAGATTAGTGCATATGCTCTGTATGTTAGTGCTTATGTTCAAGATGTTAGCGCATATGCATAGGGTAGTGCAAATGCTTTGTTTGTTAGCACATATGCCCCGAAAGGTAGCGTTTTTGCATGGTTTAGCGTTTAAGTTTATAGTTTTAGCACTTTTGTTAAAAAGGATAGCACATATGCACTAATTTAGCACATTTGTTTTTAGGTTTAGCACATTTATTGTAGTTTGGCACAAATGCTCAATAGGATAGCGCTTTTGCTTAAATTGATATTTTTGATAAGTCCAAAAGCTAAAAGTCACTTTGATAAGTAGATTTAATATGTTTAATATGCATTGATGATGAAATAGGGTCATGATTTAATGATTGCATGAATGCGTGATTGATAGATCGATAGATAGTTTTGATTGCTAGATTGATAGAGTAGCTCTAATTAGCTTGATTAATAGAGTAACTTTGATTAGCTTGATTGATAGAGTAGCTTTGATTAGCTTGATTGATAGAGTAGCTTTGATTAGATTAATTGATTGATTGATAGAGTAGCTCTGATTAGCTTGATTGATAAAGTAGCCCTAATTATCTTGATTGATAAAATAGCTCTAAGAAACTGATTTAGTTTCTGATGTAAGAGCTTAGTAGAGTTTTTGAGTAAAACTCAATGATTGATAAAAAAACCATGATGGATAGGTTTTAAAATGTTTTGATAGCATAAGTTGCTTCAATTTGATTTTATAGATAGATAGCGTAGTTTGCTTCAGTTTGATTTGATAGATAGATAGATTTGACGTTTGATTTTGATATGTTTTGATTGATTTCTCTTGACAAAATAGGAGAAACTTGATGTTCTCCAGTGTCGGGAGAAATTATCGGTAGTGTGTCATTTAGTTCCAAAGCTTACCCAGGCTAAGATTAGACACATAGATGCTTATGGTTTATGTCATTTGTTATATATGCCTGAGATTACACATAACAGAGGTTTGTTGACAGCATTGGCTGAGAGATGGCATAGCGAGCATAACACTTTCCACCTATCGACGGGTGATATTAGTGTGACTCTAGACGATGTCTATAGGATTCTACATATCCTAATGACTGGCGAGCTAGTGCAGTATGATTATCAGGATTGGATTGGGACAGAGGCTTGCAGAGTTGTGTTTGCTGATGAGAGTATTGGTAGAGGAGAGATTCGATGGGTTGATATGGTAATGTATTACGAGGCTCTTTCTATTATTCTTGCTGGTTTGATTGGAGGATTTATATGTCCTGATAGGAGATCACAAGGTTTTTCCGTTGGATGGGGTGAGATTCTCCTGAGTATGATGCAACATCGTACTCAATATGCGTGGGGTGTTTCCATGCTAGCACACTTATATCATGATCTGCATCAGGTAGTATATGATGAGAGTGTGAGTTTATCTACTGGATGCACTTTATTGCATATCTGGTGCTGGGAGCACATTGTTGTTACTTGGCCTATCCATCATAGAGTTTGTGGAGAGAGGTAGCCATATGTATATTTTTATGTAGGTATCCTTACTCAGCATAAGCTAGGTAAGATGGAGTATTGGCGTTGGGTGCTTGATTCATTGGACAACATCACTTGGAGACCATATCTTGATTGTGAGCCATGGATGGATGATGCACATACATTACCATGTATCATGTAGAGTAGATATCTCATTGGTTGGACACCTTTTATTGTTGAGCGACAGTTGATTGGTCAAATTTTGAGACAGTTTGGTATCATCCAGCCTATGCCTACTGGTGTGATGATATATGCTCGACGGTATAGAGATAGATGAGATTGGGGACCTTCCTTGTCATTTGAGATTGCTCATGTAGAGTTTGTTACTACTCTGACAATGGCTTATGATATGAGATTACACATTCTTGGACCTAGGGTTACTGTAGATTATGCCCATTATATATTAGCTCATCCATTTCCTCACATTATTGAACTAGTAGATCCTCCTCCTAGTTCAGGAGATGATGAGGATGACTTAGATGATCCAGTGTCTAGGAGACACAGATGGAGATGAGAGCTTAGAGCTGCTCATGAGGCTGGGGGAGGTGGAGATGATGGTTGGGATGGGGGTGGTGGTGGTAGGAGACCTAGACGAAGGGGAGGTCGACTGAGAGTCCATGGAGGACCATTTGGATTGGCTAGCAGGATTGAGAGACCACATCCTATAGGTGGGAGAGATGTTGGATGGATTGGGAGAGAGCATGGCAGGACTGGTATGAGATCACCGAGAGGGTTGCCATTGATAGGAGACAGGGTGACTGGACTGGTTGGGGGTTGCGGGAGAGGCATTGATTTTGGATAGATTCAGCTAGATCCTCGAGTTATTGTAGCGCATGGTGGAGATGATGAGGATCCAGAGGTTCATGTTCCCCTTATTAGACGATGTATTTAGAGAGTTACTCAGACTGAGATTCCAGCAGTTGGATAGGTTGGTGGTGAGGGAATTGGAGTTCATGCACCACAATAGGCTTTGCCAGAGTAGATTGCACTAGAGCATGTCATGCCAGAGCAGGTTGCACCAGAGCATGATGTGCCAGAGCATGATACCATTGACATTCTGAGAGCACAGATTGTTTAGCTTCGAGCACAGGTGCAGACTCTTATTACTGAGAAGGATAGAGCTGTTAGGAGACAATAGGATACTTAGGGCCTTCTTGATCATATTCAGCAGGTTGGATCAAGTACTTTCTCAGCTGATACTGTTAGAGCATTAGTTCGGGCTGGGAAGGAGACTTCCCACTAGCAACGATGATATGATGAGGTAGTTGTAAAGAGTAGGTAGTTATCATACCACCGTGCTGATGGATACTAGCAGTGGTGGGGTCATGGGACCTCCTCAAAGGAGTGGTGATCATGGGAGATAGGCATCTGGAAGATCTTCTTGCCCATAGCCACAGAGATAGATAGAGTTAGGTGATAGTGGTATATGACAACCTTGACTTGATTTGTATTTGATGAGGCATTTGTATTGTTTATTTGATATCATTGTATACTTGGACTTTTATTGTTTTATGATGATCTATATGCATGACATGGATTCTATATGATGATGATGATTTATATGCATGTTACTCTATATGATGATGATGCCTATATGCTTTGATTATATGGATGCAGTGATTATATGGATGATGTTTCTTTATGCATGTTATTCTATGTGATGATGATATGGATGCAATGATTATATGTTTTTGTTTTGATTTTTTGATATTGATGACCTTGGATGTAAATGAAAATGATTTCTAACTTAAATGATATGAAATGCAACGATCTATATGGATTTGCACATGAATGATTGATTTTCTTTTTATTTATGATGATGTAAATGTAAATGATCTATATGAAATGTTTTTGAGTTTTTATTTAATGTTTATAATGATTATGAATTCTAAGTGCAAAGATGCAACTAAATGATCGTTAAATGAAATGCACTTAAGTGATGATGAGTAAAATGATTCTTAAAATGAATGCACCTACAATGATTAAATACAAATTGTTTTTGTTTGTCCAAGTATACTCAATCTTTATTTATGAGCGTTGATTTGTTAATGAAATGATATGCTTATAATGCAACTGACAAATGAATTCTTATAATGTAATTGAATAATGAGCTAACTAAAAATTGTACTGCCATTCTTCATATGCTATCTTGTAATAGTGCTTGATTTCATCATTGAGCTTTAAAATATTGTAAGAAAATACAAGCAACTTGACATAATGATTCAAGATGACCTGAGTATTTCTTACATGGATTTTGATATAGCAAGTTAATACAAGCAAATTGATATAATGAGTCAAGTTGACCTGAGTATTTCTTGCAGAATAGACAAGGAGTATCTCATTTCATGCATGACTTGGAATGTCCTCCTTGATCTTTTGCCGATCATATCCTGAGACAAGTTCATATCGTAGTAAGAGATAAACCATAGACAACAATCAAAGAAAGTAATCATGCCCCATCATAGCTTCTCTAGTCATGGACATCCTTGAGTCACATAGAGTACATGATTAGCAATAAAATCAAGATATAAAGATTGAATCTTGTATGTCATTCACATATTCTAATGGTCATTAACTGATATAATCATCTTAATGAATGATCTTTGATAATCCTTTATTACTTGCTAATTGATTCTTTGGTTTCTGAGTTTTATGATTCAGTTGTTATGAAATGCCTTGACTTTTGTTGCTTTGTTGCTCATTATCTGTTGCAAAACCCTAGGTGTTTTTGGTTTTTCTAATTTTTTTTAATGTTTTTGGTTTTTAAAGATTCCAAAGATCTCCTTAACAAAAGGAATTAGGATTTTGCCCCTGGTGGAAACAAAAATTTATTATGGATGTATGAATTGATTAAGATCCAAACCATGGTGGGATACAAATGTAGATTGATCGATGATGATAAAATCTAAGATAGTGACTACGACAAGTATGTCAAAGATTGATAATTCTTGGTAAGCTGCATATTTCTTGCTAAATGGTTTAGAGCAATGGATGCAAAAGATGGAATGGATAAGCTAGGATATGATGGAAGTGATAGATGTGATAAGATGGAGTGAATAGGTGTGCAAAGCGATCTCATAGATGGAGGAACTCATGTTTTTAGATAGTGCCTATTTACTAGGTTTTCACCATCTAAATTTATTGCATTTTTTTTTAAATGCTTTTTATTGATTTTTTTTAGGACTTTGTATCTCAAGCATATAATTTCTTGAAATGGATAGAATTGATAGGTTCATCAAACCAATCACCTTCAAGAGTAGATAACTTGTATGCTCTTGATTCATATGTTGCTACTATGACAAAAGGTCCTAGCCAATTTGGTTCAAATTTTCCCTTCTTTTCTCGGTCTTTCTGATTTCTTGGATTCTCCCTTCGAACTATATCTCCAATCTAGAAAATACGTGGCTTTACTTTGTGGTTATAGCTTCTTGCCATTCTTTGTTGGTATACTTTCAAATATTTTGTTGCATTATGGTGACATTCCTGAATCAGTTCTAGTTCTTGGAGTCAAGAGACTCATTGTTTTTCTTCTGGTATAAGACCGTGCAAGGATACACGTAGAGAAGGTATCTCTACTTCTATAGGTAATATAGCTTCTAATCCATAGACCAAACAATATGGAGTTTCCCCTATTGGAGTGCAGTTCAGTATGCCCAAAGAGTAGGATTTAGCTAAATGTGCCAGTCTTTTCCAGCCTCATTGACTGTTTTCTTCAAGATTTTCAAGATAGTTTTGTTTGATGCCTTAGCTTGACCATTACCTTGTGGATAATATGGAGTAGAGAACCTATGTTGGATATGAAACTATTCACATAGTTCTTTCACATCTTGATTTTTAAATGGCCTTCCATTATCAATGATAATGGTCGTAGGAACGCCATAGCGACAGATTATATAATTCAAGATGAATGATGATATTTGTTTTCCTATCATTGTTGTTAAAGGCATTGCTTCAATCCACTTAGTAAAATATTTAGTAGCTATCAGAATAAACTTATGTCCATTAGAAGATGAGGGATTGATCTTTCCTACCAAATCAAGGCCCCACTGTGAAAATGGCCATGATCCCGTCATAGGATATAACTCTTGTACTAGTGCATGGATTATATTTCCATGGATCTAACATTGTTTACATTTTCTAGCATAGGTGAATGAATCTCTTTCCATAGTAGGCCAAAACTAACCCATACGGATAAGTTTCTTAGCCAATGTTAAACCACTTGAGTGTGTATCACAAATACCCACATGAATGTCACTAAGAACTCTCTCAGATTCATCTTTTTCAAGACATCTCAATAATATACCATCTAGACCACGCCTATATAGGGTATCAAAAATAATGGTATAGCGAGAGTACTTACAGATAAAGTTTCTTTGTTGATTACGAGATAATTCTAGAGGAAGGATATGATCTTTTAAATATTGGTAGGTTTGACTGTATAAGGATTCACTAGTTCCTGATATATGGCAAATTCAATAGGTATGCTGGGATTGGATGGTAGGGGTTAAGATATCTTCCATGAGAAATTTGTAACACTGTTGATTCTCTTTATTTTGCAAGAGAGATTCTATTGTAGCCATCACATCTACTGCTTTATTCTCATTTTTGGGAATCTGGGTGAATGTGATTTCTTTAAAGTGTCCTTTAAATTCCTCCACTAGCTGTTTGTATGGCATAAGCTTATCATCCTTTATTTGATATTTATCATTTATTTGATTTATGACAAGTTGTGAATCACCATAGACATGTAGTTCTTTGACATTCCATTCAATGGCCATTTTAAGCCCTATAGCCAATGCTTCATACTCTGTAGTATTATTGGTGCATGGAAATCGCAGTCTATATGATTTTGGAATTGTGTGTCCTTGAGATGTGATGAAAAATATTCCTACACCTAATCCATATTGAGTATAAGAACCATCAAAGTACAATTCCCAAAAGTTTGTACTTACTATCAAGATATCTGCATCAGGAAATTCGATGTGCAAAGGCATGTTATTGTATAGAGGTGCATCAACTAATTGATCATCGATGACTTGTCCCTTGATAGCTTTCTGGTCAACATATTCTATGTCAAATTCACTCAGTATCATAACCCATTTGGCTAATCTCCCTATCAATGTTGACTTGCTCAATAGATATTTGAGAGGATCTATCTTTGCTATTAGTTTTATAGAATGAATCAACATATAATGTCATAGCTTTTGGGTTGCAAAGACAACTGCTAGACATATCTTTTCAATTGAGGAATAATTTAACTCATAGCCAACAAGCGTTCTACTGATATAATAAACTTCTCTTTCTTTTCCTTCATCATCATGTTGAGCTAGGAGAGCGCCTAATGATATACTTGTTGCTGAGACATAGAGTAAAAATGGTTTCCCCTTGGTTGGGGATATCAGTACTGGAGGACTCATAAGATACTATTTTATTTGCAAGAAAGCTTCTTCACATTTTATATCCCATTTGAATGGAACATTTTAATGTAGAAGATGGGTAAATGGAAGACATCTATTAGCTAATTGAGAAACAAATCGCCTGATTGATTGCAATCTTTCTTGTAAAGATCACAATTGACTTATGTTCTTGGGTGACTCCATCTCCATGATAGCTTTAACTTTTCTAGGATCTACTTCGATGCCACGAGATGATATAATGTATCCAAGGAGCTTTCCAGAGGTTACTCCAAATGCACATTTCTTTGGATTTAATCTCAATTGATATCTTTCTAGCCTATCAAAAATCTTGCTTAAAATGATTAAATGTTCTTTTCTTGTGTGAGATTTGGCAAGTATTTCATTGACATAATCTTCCATGGATGTATGCATCAATATCATGAAAAATTATCATCATAGCCCTTTGATAAGTTGCTCTTGCATTCTTAAGCCCAAATGGCACAACATTTCAGCAGTATGTTCCCCATGCACAGGTGAAAGTTGTCTTCTCTTGATCTTCAGGTGTGATTCTTATTTGATTATATCTTGAGAAGCCATCCATTAATGAAAACATCTCATGTCCTGCTGATAAGTCCACTATGATATCAATGTTTGGTAGTGGGAAATCATCTTTTGGACATGCTTTATTCAGATCTCTAAAATCTGTATAGACTCTTATATTTTTTTCTGGCTTTGATACTGGTACAATACTTGAGACCCATTCTGGATAAGCAACTGGTCTTATGAAACCCACTTCTAATAGTTTCTTGAGCTCAGTTTTGACAAGGAGAGCAATATGTGGATGCATATTTCTTAGCTTCTACTTAACAGGTTTTTCTTTTAAATCCACATTAAGATGATGCATGATAAGATCTGGGTTAAGTCCTAGAATATCTGCATAAGACCAAGCAAAATTTATTTGTCTTTGCTGAAAGAATTCCATGTACTCTTTCCTCTCTCTTTCTGATAATGAGGTAGAAAAATGAAGTATTTTAGGATCTTCTGATGTATCAATGTTTACTGCTTCTATTGGTTCTATCAGGATAGCAGATCTCTCTTGAAAATATGTAGAAAAAATGTCAAACTTTCCATCTTCTGACGCTTCTAGGATGTTTTCACCATCAGATACGCCCTTTGTTTTCTCTTTTGATTGATCTAATGTTGCCATGAAATGATTTTCAACAATAGGTCTCTTTCCTTGTTTTATTTTGCTTTTGTGACTGGAAAGCTTGGCATTCTCTTGACTATGAGAAACATCACTTGATTCTACAGTGGAAGATATCTTAGGATGGATGGGTTCAACAATGTTAAGGTACACAACTAAGTCATGATCATTGGAAAAGACATTTAGTTTGAGGTTGTCTAAATTATCCCAATCAATTAGTTCAGGATGCAACAAGGGTAAATCATAATCACTGTCATCATTAGGTGTTTCAATGTTCATCACATATTGATCATAGCTCTACGTAGAATAGGTATTGTCATCGATTAAATGTTTTTGAGAATTGTCTTTCTCAAGTGTTTCCGAATTAGTCTTAACAAGATTAATATTAACATTTTGTAGTTCACACTCAAGTGGTCTTTCAACTGATGTTTGTCTCTTAAACGAATGGATTATATCCACACACACATCTTTGATACTGCAAATTCCTTCTTGATTGACCTCATTTGCATTTAGAAGTTGACATATTTGTGCACATGATGAAGTAGATTCTTTTAATAGATTTTGTCTCCTTTCAAACTCAACTTCTTCTAGACTAATAGTCAATCCAACTTGACTATCTAGTAGTTCTTCTATGGTTCTTGCATATCTGATCTTTGTTTGCACTTCTTGTGGCATTGCTTCTCTATCTTTGTCATCCCCTTTTCTTTTTGCATATGCCTCTTTTCTCTGGATTCTGATTTTTTCTTGCCTTCTTTCTAACTTCATCTTTTGTTCTGCTATAGACAAATCTTCTTTCATGATAGCTACTTGATCTTCATTATGTTCTTTACTTGATGTAGTTGATAAGACATCTGGACTCCATTCATATTCATTGGAGTCTATTTCTAAATCCTGATCCAAGATTACTCCACTATACCATACTGGAATGTCGTATGGTGTAAAGAGTTCTCTTATTTCTGCTATCTCTATTTTTACTGCTTCTGGAATATCTTGTGAAGATTTTGCCTTTGTTTGTATTTTCAGAACTTGTTGACAAGATTTTTCTTCACCTTGAATGATGATCTCCTCCTTTTTATTTTCATGTTCTTCTTGCTTCTTTTGTTTACTGGTTACTGTTTCAACCACTTGATGTAGCTTTTCTTGCCAATTTTCTTCTTTAGAAACTGATTTCTTTCTCCATTTTTGCTTTTGTTGATTATTTTGCTTTTGATTAGACTTCAGATATCCTAGCCCGGATTTATCTTCTATGGATTGTGAGTGTGGACAAATGGGTTCTGAAATACCTTGATGTTGCTTACCAATTGGTCCTTTTCCTTCATATCCCATCTTTTGCATGATTTCATATCCTTTACCATATTGTTTTATGGGAATATTGACTTTTGTTTTTGTTGCTATAGTTTCATCTTCATCTTTGTATAACCAACCAAGAATGTCTTTGTCTTCATTTTTCTCTTCAAGAGTTCCAACACTAACAAAGGTTCCTTTAAACATATGTTTTGATTTTCCTAATGTTTTTGATTGAATATCTGTAGGCTTTCCATATGACTTAGGGGAAAGTGGAAAATTTTTCAAAGAATATTTTACCATTCTTTCATCATTTAACTTGATCTTTCCTTCAAAAGTTTCCCATAGCTTTGCTTGAATTTCTTTAGTAGCATATATTGATTCTCTATTATGTGGAACTCTTGTATCTTGTGTTGGCTTCAAATTATTGCAAATATTGACTTGAATCTGCAATTATAGTGATTTCTTTTCCTTCATGAGGAAATTTTACACATTGATGGTATGTAGAAGGAACTGCTTGCATCTTGTGAATCCATGGTCTTACTAGAAGAATATTGTAGTAGAGGTTCAAATCTAAAACTTGACACAATGTATCCTTTTCCATCAGTCCTATCTTTATTGGTAGCACAACAATTCCTTTAAAAGAACATTCTGCTTCATCATAAGCCTTGATGGTTATTTTATTTTTTGGGTCTATTGCATTCTCTGAATATCCCAAAGCTTTTATCAAACTTAATGCACAGATGTTTAATCCAGCTCCTCCATCTATAAGCACGTGTTTGACATGAGTTTTATTTATGGAGACTTCAACATGTAAGGGAGCATTGTGAGGATATTGCAAGGATGCGTCATCATTTTCAAAAAATGATAAGTAATGAGGAGCTATGAGGTGTTGTTTCCACTAAAGCTTTCTCCAAAATGTCCTTATGCATAGGTGAAATCTTGAGAAGTTCCAGAATTGTTATTTGAGCGGGTATTCGTTGTAATTGCTCTACTAAATTGTATTGTTGTGGATTGGGTGTTGGATCTTTTGCTACACCTGGAAAGGTAACCTTTGCTTTGCTTCTCGTGATAACTTTGATTGGTTTTGAAGATTAATTTTCGTTAACAATGATTACATTTACCACATCATCGTATGTATAAGTGTAATTCACTTTGGTTTTTCCTTTGTCATCTTTTAATTGGGACAATTTGCCTTTGTCATAATTTGGGAGTGGAGTTTTGAAAGCCAAGTGTGATTCGTTCGTTTTATGGCTATCCACTGTAATGGTTCCATTATCAATTAGATCTTGGATAAGGTGTTTCAATCTTTGACAATCATTTGTTAGGTGTCCTTTATTCTGATGATAGTTGCAAAAATGATTGTTATTCCACCAATTGGGCTTGACTGGTGGTTCATAATTTCTTGTATCTGGCAAAACAATCAATTTATTAGGAAGTAAAGTTTTTAGAGCTGATTCTAAAGATTATCCAATGTTTGTGAATTTTCTTTGAGGATTGGAGAAAAAGGACTTAGCTTTGTTGTTTTCTGGATTGTTATTGCTTAAGTTCTGACTTGATATATTAAAAATTGGTTGTTGTTGTTTTGTATTACTATTATCATCATTCCCTTCATTGCTGGCATTCCTATTCTTTGACTAGAACTTGGGTTTGTCATTGTTGTTGTTGTTGTTGTTGTATGAATTATTGTAAAGTTTTAGTTCTCCTTTCTTTACCATTGTGTTTTCTATTTTTAGTCTAGTCTCGATCATTTTGGCAAAAGAGGGAGGACATTGTATCCTTAGTCGATAACTCATTTCACTGATAAGATTATCAATGAATATGTCAATTTTTTCTTGATCAGGTACATCTTGAGGATACCTATTAAACATGCGTTTCCATCATTGTAAAAAAATCATAAAGGATTCACCATTCTTTTGTTTAACATTGCAAAGATCTAGCATTGTTATTTCATTCCTTATATTGTAGCTATATTGTGAAATAAACCTATTCACAATTTCTTCAAAGGATTTGATTCTGGATGGTAATCTTGAAAACCACTCCATTGATTGTCCATTTAAACTCCTAGGAAAAAGATGCATCAGGTAAGTTTAATCATGAGAAAATTCCATGCTCATAGTACAAAAATCCCTAATGTGATCTTGAGGATCAGATCTTCCATCGTATTTGTCATATTTAGGAATCTCGCAATGTTGTGGAAATGGTATCATATTCTGATTTTTATCAAAAGGATATGGGCATATATCTTCTAATGAATATTTCTTGGAGCTTGTCCCATTTTGCATGTCTTGTATTTGTTGTTGAAGAGTTTGTACTTGTTGAGTAAGGTTTGATAAGGGATTATCTGCATAGTTTCTTCTTGTTTCTTCGTGAGTCTTTTTGTCACTACGTTATTTTGTTTTATCATCCCTTTCTTTCCTTGTTTCTCCATTACTTTCTTTGTTCACATCTTCATTATTTTGCTCATATGTGTTTTGGGTGTTACTTGTCTCTGCATCTTGTTTCAAGCTTTCCATGTTAAAGTCTTGTGGTAGTTTAGCTTTAGATTTTTCCAACATCAAGAGATATTTTTCCTTTTGTTTTGCCAACAATTTTTCCATTAGCCTATCAAATTTGAAATATTGTTCAAGGTCTCTAATGGTGCTATTTACTACTTCTTCGTCAACAATGGTAAATCCAAGAGTGTGGAATATGGAAATATCTTCTTCCTCCATTTTTTTTTGTTTTCTAAGTTGTTTGTGTTGAGCTCTAGTCCAAACTGGCATGTGTTTATTTCAAAGTTGTTGAAAGTTTCAAAGGACAAAGTCAATAGGTGATTATTGGTTTAGGAAGATATGATTTGGTGATCTTACCACTATTGTTTGTTCATTGGGATAAAGTGTATCTTTGTTGAAAGGCGTGTCTTTGTAAAGTTTCATCGTCAAAATTTTGTACCGCAACCACATAAATAGTGATGAAAATGGTGTAAGAATGTCCGAATGTCCTATGTTTCAATAAGATCTTGTGATTGATATACAGGAATTTTATCCTTTTTTGAGTAGCTTTATAACTATGTTTTATTTTCTTAAGGTGATACTTAAAAGTCATATAAGCATTTGACAATTCACAAGTTTGTTTGATTCCAAAGTTGGTGCGATTTTGGTTTTGATATAACCTAGGTTCAAAATAGGAAAGATATATCCAAGATTAGGAACCTAGTATAGATTTGATCAAGATTCGTGATAGAGGATTTGATTATCTTGATGAGAAACTTGACAAAGATGTTGATTTTTGCACTTAAGATGGTTGAATCGATAGCTTGTTAAATGTTGAAGTTTACAAAACCTTTTGAGTATAACTTGTTGGATTAGTAACCTAGTTATTTGAGCTAGTTTGAAAATACATGATGGTTTAGAGACAAAACCTACTCCAAGAAATATTTTGACATTGATGTTTTAACACTTTGATTCTAATTTGGTATTGAAAGCTTTTGTATTACCCTTTTTTATCAAAAATTTTCAGCAATTTGTTGTATTTTTGCTCACTTGTAGATGATAATTTCCTTCAATTTTTGACCATTTGGAACATGTTACAGACATAGAGGACACAATGTTTAATAAATAAAATGCACAAGCAAGTACAAATCCTTATGGCAGGCTGAGACAATAGTTGTTGAATCTCACATGAAGTTTCCCCCGAGGCTACGCTATTCAAAGCGGATATTTAGATGCTTGACCCCACTAGCTCCACCCTCGACACTCACTTCTTTGGGGCAGCCAAGCACCAGTTTCCATGAAATCTCCCCATGGCAAACTTTATATCTCTACTAGGAAACATATGTATGTGAGCCGCTTCAGAGGTCTGACCTCTTGCGCCAACAACTAGAAGGATTTTGGCAACTAGTACAAGTGGTTTTTAGTAAAGGCTTCCAGTCATGTGGCCATACATGCAGCACTTTCAGCTCTATAAATATAGAAGGTTCCCAGCCTATAGAGGTTATGCTCCATAGGGTTTATGGGGAAACATAGTGTCGGTATGAACTTATCAGCACATGTTGTTTGAGACTTTCGTGACAAACACGATTTATTTATAGTGGATTGGAAGGACTCGGTATTAGCTTGTTTCCACTTTAGGTCATTCCACTCTCACTGGCCCCCTCAAGGCAGCTTGGGAAGGTAGGCCCTCTAAAGGATTTAATTGCTTGAAAAGTAAAGAAAGCATAAAAGAGTGGGTTCGGCTTTTTGGTCACCCAATTAAGGGGAGAGCATATACCTACCACTTTCGAGACATGAAATACAAGTGTTCTTTTTAAACTTTTCAAAGAAATGATTAGCTAAGTCCTATTTGGAGATGTTGCTCCAACAAGCATGATGTTCATTTTAGCCCTTTTAAAAGTCTATATGCAACTATTTTTAGAAAAAATACCAAAATGCAAGTTGCATCTTGTTAATTCATCCTCTTAGTTAAACTAGATGAATAAGATATGATATATTACTTCCCAAATGAAGACTTTTAATTAGCTACATGATAAAATGCATAAAATTTGTCTTAAATACCATCTTGCACACACATGTTAGTAATCTGAAAAATCTTCTTTTTTAGACATTTGGACCTGCAAGAAAATTTTGTCGGTTTTATAAACAGAAGCGCTAACCTAACATATGCACTATTTTTCTATTCAAAAGCACTAAACTACAGATCAAAAGCACTAACTTAGACTACAAAAGCGTTGCTCTATGGATACATAATCGTGATTTCTTTGACATATGCACTAACCTATGATGCAAATGTGTGAACCTGTGATGCGAATGCACATAATTAAAGACAAGAGCACTAACCTATATGACATATGCACTAACCTATGATGCAAATGCACAGTTTTTTAGACAAAAGCACTAACCTACATGACATATGTGCTAACCTATTATGTAAATGCACTAACCTATGATGCAAATGTGCTAACTTGTCAAATAAAAGCACTGTCAGAATTCACACATACATGAATCTGCATTTCAAAATGTGTTAATTTAACTTTTTGCAAGATTTTTAAAGGTATATGTGAGGTCCAGCCCCACAGTGGGTGTCAAAATGTGTGAGCTTTAATTTCATCCTTAGAATATTACCTGTAATAAGTTAGTTTCACAAAATACAAATGGAAATGCATACAGGAAATCCAAATTCAACCAATGAAACTGCATGAAATACATATTAAAATAAAACATTATTTTACCTTCATGGCTTATGTCTCATTGTGTCCTAACTCCACTGTTCCTGGTTGCAGATGGTGTGCTCTCAGATAATGAACTGTTGGCTTCCAAGATGGCATATGAAGAATGGACTGATAACTTTTAGTTAACTAATACTATGATATGCAAATACTACATGATTATGCTAAAATACTTATGCTAAAATGCTATATGATATTGCTATTTGCTTCAAAAACTCATAGATGCATATGATTAGCTTGAAGACTATTTTTCAAGACTAACTCTCTCTCAATTGAAGCTCTTGATTTTATAGACTTTGAGAGGATTAGATGATGTGGCTCAAATCAACGGTCATGATCAGATCTACAGATTTGAATGGTTGTGAGAAAAGGTGAAGTTTGAGAGAAAGGGAGAAGGAGAAGACAAGTGTCACTCATCTCACCTTGACTAGGTTGCTGACTGAGAGAATCTAGAGATGGTTGGAGGAAATTTAGGCATGGTAGGACAAGTGGACTCAAGTCCTTCCTAATATGTAGGGGGTGTTGGAGAGAATATAGGAAATGGTTATGAAATATGTGTACGTACACAATTTTCATTAAATTTGGAAGTTGAAGATAAATGATGAATTAATATTTAAGAAATATTAATTTTCTTAGCCACATGTTTGATGAGTTGGCTAAGGGAAGATGAAGTGGAGATGGAGGGTGAGTTGGAAGAGGGATTAAATAATTTAGGAAATTATTTAATATTTGAGACTATAGGATAGGAGAATAATCATTAAATGTTAGATATTTAATTGATTGAAGAAGATAATTAAATATTAGATATTTAATTAATTAGAAGAATAGGATAAATGAATTAATTAATAAAATATTAATTAATAGAAAGACACGAAATGAATTAAATAAATTAATCTTTTCAAATTAACTATTTAATAGACAAATAATTATTAAATAAATATTAAATATTTATTTAATTGCTCATAGCCAATTTTAGGTGTATATAGTGTGTATTCACACCTTGCTTTCACCTTCTTGATGTTGGTGCTTTTTAGTGATTATTTGTGATTTGTTGCTTATTAAATATCTTGGTCTATGATTACTCTTATTCTAAAAGAGAGTCGTATGTACCTTCCTTAATTGATTGTTGTACTCTTTAGACTAGTTCATTTGGGTTGGTCATTGCTTGTCTAGAATCTGAAAGTACGAAATGTGCTTGTTTTAAGATTATGATCTATAAAGCGGAAAATCGAACCCTAGTTGCTCTCCCCTCTTCCAACTCCAAGGAGAGAGAAGGGAGGTTACTAGGATTGGCGGTTTTCACTTAGGGGAGACTTTACATTCAAAAGAGGGGTTGAAACCCACAAGATCCAATCCCACGCAATGCAAGATTGGATTCTAAATGTGTTTCAAGGGTTAAGACAGCAAGGCTACCCTCTTTTGTAAGAAATGTGGATAGAATGATTAAGCTAGGAATGCATGAAAAGTGAGAAAGATTCACTTATAAACTGAGATAGGGATATAGGATGAAGCTGTGGACCTGGAATTAGCAGTAAAATGTCGAGACGGCACTATCCTGCAAATTTGAGCAAAAGTTGATAGGACGATGCCACCCGACGTGCACACGGTCCTCCGAAAAATCCGCAAAACGAAGGGGGATCTGTTCGTCTCTGCACAAGGATTCCAGATCTTCAATTACAACCGCATACCTGCAACCTACACACAGAAAAGCAAAGACGATTAGGGGGTTAGGGATTAGGGGTTTGCCCTTAGGTCAAACCCCGGTTTTGGAATTAACCAAGAAATGAGAAATGTTGTAAATGTAAATGATTGTAATGTAAAACAAGTACTAGTACCTTGTTGTAAGAATGTTTGTATTCTTACATGCAAAGGTGTAGATGTTGTTTGTTGTATGTTGTATCCTTGTCTTGAATGCAACACTTAGCCTTGAATGGAGACTTAGAATGATCAATTGCTTGAAGGAATGCTTGAATGCTTGAATGCTTGAATGCTTGAATGTCGTTTCCACCTTTTTTCATCCATCCAAATGAGAGAGGAAAATGTAGTTTATATACTTGTCAATTAGGGTTGATAGACTGATTTTTCAGACCTTGGGCCGACAAGGAAAGAGTATTTTCCAAATTGCAAACAAAAAGACCTGAAGCCCCATAGGAGACCGGGCCCAAAATATGGCCAGGGACCAGGGCACTGGGCGCCATGGTCCTGGGGGACCAGGGCGCTGGGTGCCTTGGTCCTGAAGGACCAGGGCGCTGGGCGCTCTGGTCCCACCTCCCGGGACAGCAGGGTGCAAGGAGGGATCAGGCCAGGGTGCTGAAAAATGCAGTTTTTGGTGTCATGAGCAAGTTTCGGGGTCTCCATTCAGGTTCCATGTTGCATCACCATCGTGAAGACCCAAATGCAGTCGAAATTGCAAGTGTCACAATTTTAGGATGCTACATGATCTAGCTTAGTGTTGTCCCTTAATTGATTGTTGTACTCTTTAGACTAGTTCATTTGGGTTGGTCATTGCTTGTCTAGAATCTGAAAGTACGAAATGTGCTTGTTTTAAGATTATGATCTAGCTTAGTGTTGTCCACTTGAAGGACTAGTATGGTAGATATTGAATACTTATTTTGTAGCAAATGAAATGATTATCACTCTTACCACACACACATGGATAATTCTTTAATGTAAATGTACATAATATGCAAATAGCGGTTTTGTGAAACTGCCTTGTTATAAAAAGATGTATAAAAAGGGAACATGTTATAGTGGCTAAGAGAGTGTGTTAATGTGTTCCATGAAAGATTGTTTTATGTGTTTCATAATACCAATTCAATTGAGGGCCCATTTTAACAATGCTATATTGAACTTGCTTTTGGATATATATAATTGACTTATTATGATTAGAAAGTGCAAAGGAAAAGCTTGTTTGATGTGAATGCATTGATATGTATTATTGAGTTGATAGTTCCTAATTTAACTTCTTATCGTACCTTGATTTTCAACAAAAGTTTGCAAATTATGATATGTTTTGTATTGAAATAAGAGTAGTGAGTGTTCACAAGAGGTCTTGCACGAGCGAAAAGATTGTCTGACTTGATTTCTTGTTTGGAAAACTAGGACATTCTGTTGCAACCATAATAATTGGAAATGTCATGTTAGGCCTATTGGCACTCTTCTAAAAATGATAGTGAAATGAAAACCATACAATTAAAAAATAGGCATATATGGTGAGAATTTTATAATGTGTGCGATCTTGTTAAATCTTGTGCTTATGTAAGAAATGGTTGGACTAGCAAACTCTCTTTCCCTTCTCTCTACCTAGATTATGAGATTTTTTAGAAATGCTACAAAAGAATGCATTGATTTAAATAGAATGTTTATAAAGCATGTGAAATTGTATTTTTACATTTTGGCTTCATATTGAAAGATAGAAGTCTTATGTTTTGGAAAGAAAATTTGCATGGTTAGTAATGCGAATATGAATGCTTAGAGGAATTAGTGGAAGATATAGGAATGACGTTATTTCTTTATGTAATTCTAAATTGTAAAGAATTTCCGTACTTATATCTAGATTAAATTTTTTTCAGTTATTCATGTGGGAAGCATAATTAAAACCTTCCTTGAGTAGATGAGAGTGTACTAAAAAGTACTCCTCGTAAATGTGACTAAACCAATACTCATGCTTTCGTTGTGTATTGTAAGAAACCCTTTCTTGCTATATGTGCCCATGGGATGGTGAAATAATCAACCATGGAGAATATGTTTACTTATGGGTATGGGAATACCATACTATTTATGTGTTGTTTCATATTTGTTACCTTATTGAGTGCCAACCCATGGGTTGTTGATAAGTCAGTATGTGAAGGGGTAGTATTAGAAGTCACCATTCGTTGAATAGTATGGATCGACATACGAGTGATGTTAGCGCGAAGCGAATTTAGCTTCTCTATTTCGAGGAAAAATATAGTTATATAATGAAACTGTATTAAAGGTGTACTCAATACTTTCCCTTTTGATGAACCAATTTATAAGGTTTATGTGTGCTAGCCTATTCCTCTCCTTTATTTGAGCATATTGATGGTAGTTCTTGAGCATAGTGATGGTGCATCTTGGAGGATCTTTTGCGTTGTCTTCATGAAAGGTATGTTATTTCCACATGAGTTGCCAATTGGCAAGCACTAGTAGACATGTGGGTGGAACTTAACCATGTATACCTCTAGCTTACGGCAAGTATCCTGAGAGGTACATCGCTATGCAGGGTGTGCCCTGCGCATGCCCTTTTCTGTGAGGTACACTGCCATGCAGGATATGTCTATTGTGTGCCTTATCCACTTGGAGTATTGCCATGCCATGCCATGCTGAGACACGATGCGAGATGTAGTAGACATTTCCATGTGGCCTACCGACTAGTTTAGGGTAGAGCCATTCTGCATGACGAAGTGATGTGGGGTGATGTCGAGGTGCACATTTCCATGCCATGTGGATGTGTGACTAGGCCACACCACATGATGAGCTACTGCGATAGCTAGATGATTGCTCCTTCCTTCCTCATTGGTGGCTAGATGCTAGTCACATAGTGATGTTATGTGCAATTATGATATTCTTATTTATTTCCTTGTGGACTAGCAATTTATTTTATTTTGACTTTGAAGGTTTAGCCACGATCTTGCGATCTTTTGCTTACTTGATTTGGTGTTGCAATTCCAAATTATTTTCTTGCCTTACTATTGGAATTGATGATTATTATATTTATTCTTCTGTACTTTGGTGGCTAAACCAGTTTATCCTTATTTTTTTTGTATGTTGGTCTTGTGTTGAAATGTGAATTTCTCTCCAAGAACATAGGAGGCGGTCTTGGTTGAGTGTATACGAGGAAGTAAACATAGGGAACCTTGAGGATGGGGGTATGTGAGGCTGTGAAACAACTATGATCCACTACTACCTATGTGTGGTGACTATCTCTTGGAGGCTAACCACCTTACACAATAAGGGATGTTTATGAGGGTCTTGTATGGAAGGTAGCATCACTATGGTGTGCCATAGCACCATCAAGCCCTTGAGTGAGATGTTGGATATTTATGATCATGTTATTTGTTCTGAGATCAGGCATAGAGATGTTGATTATGCATATTATCTATGACCGAGCACTAGACATGCTCACATGTGGCCCTTTGAGTTGTGCATTCCAGTTATGTGGATGGTTATTTTTGTAATCATGGAGTAAATTCTGTTATCTTGTCACTATTTTATGGGACATAGTCATTGGAAAGGTTTTTATATGCTGGCAAGTGTAAACAATTGTTTTATACATGTTGCTCTTATTTCATGAAAGCTAACTTGGTTGTAGAATTTAAAATTTGAAGCTATTTCTATGCGATAAAGTTTTATGAAAAAGGTGGATTGGTAAAAAAAATTGATCATGATGGCATGTTTTCATGTCATATTGGTAGATGAGTATGGTAATTGTTGTTTACCTCTTCTTCTTTTTTATGCTTTAATTTGGTGTGCCGAAAGGAAGAAATTTTTTGTTTCTCTCCTATAATTATAGATAATTCCCAAAATGTTATAAGAAATGTATAGATTTAGATGTATCTCGCCAATGGATAATGATATTTGTAGAGGATTTAGCAATAATGCTTCAATTATTTGTGAAAAGATTCATATGTGCAAATTGATATTTATTAAATGAGTTTCAGGGCTAATGCATGTTGCATGTTTTCCGTCTAGCCTTACGACTTCTGGGAGTAAGTCAAAGCCTAGGGGGGGAGGATGTAGTGCCCCTATCCTAGTTAGCTTTGTAAAACTGGTTTGACCTTCATTGACTTTTTTATGTGGCATTCTTGGGTGGTTGATTTACCATTATGTAATGTTGTAGTAAGATATTATGATTATTGTGCGTACCTGTTAATGTTCTTTCGCATCGAATTTTATGTAAGTTTATTTGTTCTCCTGATTCATGTTATTAATCTCAGGCTAACACTTTCATTAAATATATATATCTACATACATACATACATACATACATACATACATACATACATACATACATACATATATATATATATATATATATTCTTGTGTGACTCATGGTTGTAGGAGATTGCAAATACAGTACCACCTAGGTGCGGGTTCGTCTTCACTTGGATTCACAGGTTTGAGTGTACCTCTTTGGTCCTCAAAGTTTGGATTAGGTGGTCGTAAAACCTTCATTTTACCCTAGTCATGCTCAAGTGAGCATTGTCAGTCATTTGTTGGTTTCCTTTTTTGTTTGGGCTTGGCGGTCGTGTATCTAGTTGGCTTTCTTGGGTTGAGTGCTTTGCGTGTGGTAAAATTGAGTACTTAATCCTAAGTATTTAATTTGATTTAATGTGTGTTTATGCATTTTAATTAAGGAACTAAATTAAATAGGTTTCTTATATGTGATTAATCATTAATTAAAAATTGCTCTATTCATGTTTGTAGCAAGTTCAATTTAATGGTTAATTTTAAATAATGAATTTATTCAGTTTATGCATTTTGAAAGGAAAGATTTAAACTTATTCGAAATAGAAATAATTTAATCTCTTTGGCATTTTGGAATAGAAAGGTTAATTTCAATTATTTAAGAAAATCAATTTTAATTAGAAAAACAAGTTTAATATATATATTTGATCTAGTGTGAAAGATTGATTTTGGGATTTTATTTTAATTAAAAATATTTTACCCTCATTAATATTTTGAAATATAAATGTTAGTTTTGTTAATATTGAGAAAATTAGAAATTAAATGAGGAAGAGAAAGCATTTTTTATTTTTCTAATTAGAAATTAATTTTTAATTGTGTAAAAGTATTTTTATTTAAAAATGGGAATTTTGGTCAAAGAACTTTTTCCCATTTAACTTAGGTTAGGAAAATATTTTTGAGAGGATGATTTTTAGAAAACATTTCTGGGAGAGACATTTTGGAAAATGTTTTCTAGGATAATATTTTTTAAGGAAGAAGGATTTCTGGAGCTTGCAGATTGGGCTCTCCTTCAAATCTCTTCCAAGAGTGCTAAATTAGGTATGTCTCCGGTTCATTTCATGGTTTCTTTGTTTAAGAAATTATTTTTGGATTCTATACAAATTTGGTTGTGAAGGTTAAAAATCTCATTTATTTAGGGAAATGAAAGAGTTATAGTTTAATCTCCAACTCAAACCCTCCTTGTTTTCTGCCCAAACCTCCAGATTTAATTTGAGTTGCTCAGATTGATTTTTTTTTTAAAAAAGAACAAACATTGGGGTTTGGGTGATCTTGATAAATTTTTGTTTAAAACTCCATTGAATGTTTATGTTTAAGTTCTAAATCAAAAATTAGTTTGGGGTTTGGCAGATTGGTTGAATCATTGTGTGAGAAATGATTCTTTTGCCCAAATATGATATTTGGTTGAGGAAAGATTGATTGTTTTAGTCTAGTTATTCTAAAAAAATTAATATGTGAAAAACCAAGCAGTTCTAGAAATTTATTTCTTTGTTTTGTCTTCGTATGAGAAAAAGAATTTTTTCCCTTTTCTAGGTCTGGTTATTTTGTAAATATAAATAAAATAAAAAAAACCCATGGTATTCAAGAAGATTGTTTTAAGTCTCTGTTGAGACTGTATTTTGGATTGGGAACTTATTATTTTTAAAAGTAAAGAAATTATATATATATATATATATATATATATATATATATATATATATATATATATATATATATATATATATATGTATATATATATATATATATATATATATATATATATATATATCTTTTACCCCCCACCCCCACGTGGGATGGTAGCCGACTGCTACCATATGGTAGCAACTCCCTTCCCCATACTTCTATTTCGCAGTGTGCTTCGACCCGCATAAAAATGCATAGAGTTTTATAATTTGGTTTATTTAAAAAGTATTTTTTTAATATTATTTTATTAAAGAAAAAGTTTTTAATATAGTTTTTTTTAATTATTATTTAATATATATTTTATTAATCAAGGATTAATATATATATATAGATATATATATTAATTAATACTTATTTTGTAAATTTGATTATTGATTATTAATTGTATATATTTTATTAATCATGAATTAATATGTATGTATATATATATATATATATATATATATATATAATTTGTACTTTTCTCATGTATGCAAGGAAGTATCGGTTTAGTTAGGAAATGACTATCAATTTTTATTTTCCTTTGTATGTATATCTCCATTTTTGGAAAGTTTGTTCTTGTTTGGGGATATGAGAGTGGTTTATCTATTTCAAAAAAAGAGAGAAGGGAATAACATATTTAGTTGGTTAATGTTTATTTAATTATACTCATGTGAATTTGGTTTTAAAACTCATGATGATATATTTATGTTATCTTATGGTGCATATGAACTTAGTGAGTTAGAAAACCATGAACGACATGTACCTAGATGAGGTAGATAATTGCAATCAAACTTAGATCCTTTAGAAAGTTGGATCAATTTTTAATATTTAATCAAAATGGAAAAAGATTATCTTTTCCGGTTATTGCCTATGCATGTTTAAATTTTTGTATTCACATTTGCTTATGAAATGGTAAGTCCTTAATTGTAATTGTTGGTGATTGTCATTTATTGATTTGGGTACCTGCTTATGTCCTTGATCTCGAGTATTTACTATTTTCATGTGATGGTTTGTATCTGGTCATGTCCTTTATGCAAGTGTTGATTGTTGGTTTATGGTTGACCATAGCTGGTCAGGCCTCTAGTTAGAGTACCGTCAGTCAGTGCACCTCGTATGAAGTCTTGTTTGACCAAGTGGGTAATCCTACCGTATTGTACTCCATTTTCTTGACGTTGTGTATTTCTGGGTTTTAGGAGCTCGTTTGAATATGTTCGCTAGTGTGTTGTTGTGTTGTCTTTGATAGAAGCACTATGTGGACTCGTCCTATTGTTTATGCCCTTGTGAGAACCTGATATTCATGTTAGATCATTGGTTTATTATGATGGGTTTCAAAGACTTAGTTTTGTGGATGCTCCAGTTGATCTTTGTATTTGTTTATTATTATGTTCAGTTGGATCCTTTTCCTATTCAAGGATCATTCTTGTAATTATTGACCAATGTGGTCGTATGTATTATTGGTTTATATACACCTTGATGGCAGGATGTAAATAATGTGAACCTTATGTATTCTTCACCCTATTATTTTATCAGAGGGGTCTTGCAGTTGAGCATACCCAGAGATGTAGCCCACTAGGGGTGAAATCTGATATCATTTCGGTGTTATGTGGTGTTTATGTTCTTTTGTTTCCTCTTTAATTTAGCATGTATGGATGACATTATGTTAAAATATGTAATATGGATTAGATGAAGTTAATTGTAAATGCATGTATGTATTCATCTTATTAATGCAGTAATTTGGGTCATGAAGAATGTAAATTTGAATAATGGAATGTATTCATTTATTGATAATGTAATTAAACTATGCTTGGAAAGCATTCGTTATCCTATAATGAAATTAAAGTATTTAATGAAATTAGGTGCATGACTTATGTTTTAATGAAAGTTTGGGCGAAATGTATGGTTAAAATTGTAATGGATGAACATCATCATGTTATCTATATTTTAACTTTAATGGATGAACTTCATCATGTTATCTATATTTTCGACTGTAATGGATGAACTCATCCTGTTATCTATAATTTTAATTTACCGAATGAACTATATCCTTTTTAAAAGGTAATAACATGTAATTAAGTTAATCAACTTGTTTGGGTTAATTAGTGTGGATTGAGTTAAGTGTTGAATCAAGTAATCAAGTTGGGAAACCCTTTAGGTGTTAGTTATGTCTTCCGCTATGTTATCTAAACATATGATAACTCATTGTATCATCATGTTGTGTTTAAAAATTAAAAAAAATAAAAAAATATTTGCACTCTATTCTTGAGTTTTAGCCTTATCCCTTCGGGGTTTCCTGGTGGGGCATTACAATTACCCACTCATCCTTATCTTCAATATTAGCAGCAAGGGCCTTTTCTTTGGGTACATTCTCTTCCAATGCCAGAACATCTTCCTTGATAGGGAGGAACACCCATTCATTTCCATTGCTAGAACCACTGGCAGAGTCTTGTGTTAGTTCATCATCACAATTAGTCACACCTTCCTCATCCACAAAGTAACATGATTTATCTATGTTTTTCCTATACTTATGCTTGTTCTGATATCCAGGGTTAGGCTTAAAATATCTTTTAGCTCTTTCTTCAAATCTTGAATTCCTTTCAAGACATCTAGATGAAAAATGATCTATCTTATTACATGCAAAACATTTAAAAAGTGATTTTCCTTCATACTTACGTCCTACCAGTCCTTCAAGTACTCTTCTAGCAAATAGGGCTTCAAGTTGCTCAAATTATTCATCTTCCATTTTCATATCATCCAATTCCTTTGCATACAAAGTTTTCCAATATTTCTTTCCAGTTGATGATGTAAATGCATAAAAAGCAGGTTCAGACTTCACAGCTCCAGAAGGTCCAAATTCTTCAAGATCAAAAGAAGATAATTTCCCAACCAAAGTATCCCTATTGATAGAAGTATTAGCCATTGTTCTTAATTCATTAATTGCAGTAGCCTTCATCTTATAAGCCAGTGGTAAATCTTTTAGAGCTTTAGAAACTATTTCATCTTCACTCATAGATCCACCAAAACATTGAATTCCCATGACAATTTCATTTACCCTTTCCATAAATGTAGTAATCCTTTCATCTTCTTCCATCTTTAAATTTTCATATATCACCCAGTAACCATCAAGTTTAGTAATCTTAATAGTAGGGTCACCTTCATTTAGAGTCTCCAACTTGTCCCATATAGACTTTGTTGATGATTTGTTAGTCAATCCCAATGTTTGCTGATCAAAAAGTACACACAAGAGGGCTTCTCTAGCTCTACAATCATTTTCAAGCTCCTTATCCAATTTTGCCAGAGGAGGATTTCTAGATATCAGATTAAAAGAAGTAGCCCCATTCTCAATGATCTCCCAAATTTCCTTACCAAGACATCTCAGATGAGTCTCCATCTGAATCTTCCATACTCTATAATTTGTTCCATCAAGCCTAGGAATTTCTCTCCGAACAACAGCTACAAATGAACTAGATGAACTTGAACTATTAGTCGCCATAGGATCTCCCTCAAGTGGTTAAGCTTCTGTAGAGAGGACTGGGTCTCTGATACCAATTGTTAGATAGTTCAAATAACTAGAAGACAACTGAGAGGGGGGTGAATTAGCTGTCACTAGATTATCAGAACCTTAAGAAATTGAAAATTTAATACTGGAACACATAAGATCAATACTAGAATACATATACCAATTACCAAAATAGTAGATATACCAATTAAGCACAAGAAATAATTAGAGAATAGATACCATCCACATGACACCAAGATTTGTATGTGGAAAACCTGGTAAAGGGAAAAACCATGACGAGAAGCCTACCCACAGTCAAATAATACTTCTGCAGTAAGTATGCAATTACAAATTGAGGGGCCTGCACTTGCAGGAAGGCCAACAGCCTAGAGCACATTGCTCATTACAAGAGGATTCTCACTAACTACATAAGAATCTAGACTATAATCTAGAAGGAAGAATGAACTATAATGATAGCATCTCCAATGCTTGAGTACAGTTCTGGTTAAGCTCAATAATGGAGGACTTAAACCTCTTGCATAAAACCAACTCGATCACCAATGATCAACCAAATCCTATGCATGAATTATTATTAAATTATTCACTCCTATACCATTCCATCCATTATCCATCATGATTTACAATGAGATCATACACATATATATACAAACCCTCAACCATAAATAATAAGGTTGGCCACTAGACAATAAACCAATTATATAATTATAAAACATGTCGGCCTAAGACCAAACAAATATCATCCAACCCATAAGACATCCCAGAAACATATCGAGAAGACCAAACAACATGTTACATTAAGCCAATCCATAACCTAGAGAGAACTGGACCCAATTTAGGTCCACACACGCTAAAGCAATGATCCCAATCAGCCAAGTCTTGAACACAATCACCATCAACATCTTGAATCTCTACTAGAAGCTACAACAACACCACTTATGCATAATATCAAGAGATCTTCAACAAATCTCTACCGGTGAAACCCACCAGATCAACAAACCAAGCTTACCAGCATATAAGATAGCATTCAATCACCAAATCAATACCAACTGACTAAACATGAATCTGAGTAGCATGAATAGAATATCTAAGCTAATTCCATAAGCCAAATCATACCAAAGTATACCGGATCATCATGATCTTACAAGCCAAAAACCAATCAACCTACCAAGACCAAAAGGATACTGGTAAAGCAGCTAGTGTTGACATCAATGACAAAACATCAATGCAAAACATAATCAATACCTCCAAATTGCCAATAGAGTGAATGAGATGAATTGGATTAGATGAGAGGATATTTGGGCATCAAGAGTGTATGATAAGAGGAATATAGAAGAGAAATGGGCAGCATGAGAATTCTATGAGAAGTGGATCCTTTTGTGAGGAAATGATCCTCAAATTTATAGATTGGACTAGGCCAATGAAAGGCCAAAATTAATTTGATCATGAAGGGATGAGATTGATTTAAGATAGAAGGCATGGATCAAGGGTGCCTTGGGAAAATAAACAAGAATATAAAATTCCTTGAGAAGAGGGGGGAAAGGAAATTTGAATTTCAAAATGAGGAATTAAAAATTACAAAATAAAGGATGCATGGAGGGATTCAAATAAATTTGAATTTCTTTGAGAGTCTCAATGTTGATGTGACATGAGTGAGAATATAAAATTAAAGGATAATGATAAGCATGATTATGAGAGATTCTAAAAGGATTAATTAGATTAAGTGGGGATTAGGAAAAGTGATTTTTAGGAACCACATGACTAGGTTAATTAATTAAAATTAATCAACTGAGTGGGTTTAGAGGAAATAATTATTGGAGGGACTTTAGAAGAATAGGGGAATAATTAATTTATTTGATAAATTAATTATTGGACAATAGTGATAGGATTAATTAACTTATATTTAATTAACACCGGGAGGAATAAGGATAACACAATCAAATCATTTAGTTGTGTTGATAGGATTAAATTGATTAAATATTAATTTTAGGTGTCTATAGCTTCGACCCATTTAGTGATATATTTAGTCACAATTATTATGAATTTATGACCATTGGATGAGGTGGGATGGATTTTCCCAATGAGATCGAGCCCCCAATGAGAGAAGGGAAAATGTGTGATAATTGGTTGCAATTCTTGATATGGTGTATGTATTTAATCATCGTTTCATTGGCATGGTAGGATCCTCTTCACAAAGTGGTAGGCATTTTTTTCCATTGTAGACAAATAATAACCCATTTTGAGGAGCTTCTTTGCAAGAGTTAGACTGGTAGAGTGTGCCCCACAAATACCTCCATGTACCTCATGTAATCTTATTTAAGCTTCATCCTTGTTTAAACATTGTAAGAGGGTTCCATTGAAGTTATTTCAATAGAGGTTATCACCAAGGATAGTGTAGTGGGAGGAATGACAAATAAAGGATTTTGTTGATTTTTGGTAAGGTTGGGTGGAATGATTTTGTCGCAAAGGTAGGTGTGAATGTCTTTATACCAAGGTGAATCAGGACCAACAATTTTGCACACCGTTTATGATTCAGGAATATTATATGTTGGAATTAAGAGATGCTCAACTAGGAATTCACACTTATGACTATTTTTCAATTATCTCCAGAAAAGACCCAATGGTTGCCATGGCATCTGGTATAGTATTGTTTTCTTAGGGAATTTGCTCAAAATAGATTGAAGTAAAATATTGCTTGAAATATTTAACCATTCTTTTATACAGAAGCAGTTTGTAATCCTTAGTTTGATACTTGTCATTGCCTTATTTCATGACTAATTGAGAATCACCATAAACATATAGATCAACAATTTTCCATTTGGTGGAAATATGGAGGCCTATGATGAGGCCCTCATATTTTGCTATATTGTTGTTGAAAGGAAAGGAAATCTTGTAGGGATTTAGTATATAATCCCCTTGTGGTGTGACAAATAAGATGCCTACCCCTAAGCTATGTTGGGTATTAGATCCATTAAAGTATAATTTCTATTGAGTTGATTGTGTGATGGATATATGGCATCATCAGGGAAATATGTGATTAGGGGATGATCTTCTTGTACTAGAACCTTGGCTAACTGATTAGAAATCACTTGTCCTTTTATTTCTTTTCTATCCACATATTCGATATAAAACTGACTAAGGATCATAATCCATTTAGTTGTTCTTCTTGTAAGAGTTGTTATGGAGAGTAGATACTTAAGTGGGTCAATATGGGCAATTAGATTTGTCTTGTGATTGAGCATGTAATGTTTGAGCTTTTGAGTACTAAATACAACTACAAGGCATGCTCATTCTATGGGTGTATAATTTACCTTATATACTTGTTGGCATTTGCATGAAGATTGCATTGATGAACTATTACGTTGTCATTGATGTCAATTATAACCGGTAATGATGTTGTTTTGCAACCAGTAAGTGAACTAGTGAGGGAAACCGGTATTACTTAAGAAGCATTGAGACCAACCGGTAACCCTACCTGTTGATGTGCCAAACCCTAACTGATGGAGCTTGGTGAATCAGTTGTATTGGTTTATGATCAAATGATGAGCGGTAATGATTATGCCACGTATGCATATTGTATGTGAAGAGTTTCAAATGGTTTTTGGTGTGTGGAGATAATGGTTTTATCTTAGGAATGAGCAAATACATTACATGGGGAGGAACCCGTGTGATGAGTTACTGGAACTGATGAAGTGGTGATCAAGGAGTGGTTGAGGTTGTCTTGAATAATGTGAAATGATTTCTATGTAATCTAACTATCATACTTGAACCTATTTGTTTGTAATCTCAATGAGATCTTAGGTTTGTGACGTGTTACCAACCTGTTATTTTTCTTATAAGGTCAATGAGTTGTTTTATTGCAGTGTTGGCAATTTTGGTTAAGTGTTAGTGTGATTGATTGACAAACCAGAAGGTGTATAAGCAGTATGTGTGAAGGCAGATAGAAGCATGAAAATGATTTAATCAAGCAAATAATGCTATTTACCAGATCAACAAACCCTTGTTGTTCTCTAACAATTACAAGAGTTAAATCCCTTAATCGGATAAGCTTTAATAGGATTAGTGCTATCTAAATCCTCTAACCAGGTGATCCATTATCTTTAATTTTGAATCCTCTACTGAGGTTACTCTTAATAAGGTATTTCTTCTAACAGGGCATTATAGTCAATCCCTTAACCGAGTGGTCCCTAACAGGATCTGTTCTTAATAGGAATTTTGTAAAAGCTTTAATAGACTTGGCTCCTAATAGGGAAAACTTCAGAAGAGTTCATAATACTTGTGGGTATTCATCCCCACCATGGTTTTTCCCATTTGGGTTTCCACGTCAAATTCATTGTGTCAAGTGGTGAATGGTTTTTGTGGTTATGTTTGATATGGATAATTTTCTTAATTGTTAAATCCACTTAGATATGATAAGATGATTGACAGTAATCTGAAATGTGCTTTTACTTTTGTCAGTAAAGTATTTGGATGTTTTGGTTAAATGGTTTGAGAGTTTTGAGTTGTTATATTTTTATTTTGATATGCTAGTCAAACCGGTAAACTATCAATGCTATTGAAGTTTGTAGTTCAGTGTTTGAACCAATTAGTTCTGAAATTGGCTTGGGAGGTTGTTTTTCAGTTTGGTGAAAGTTTAGACAATTTTCTATTTACTAATTCACCCCCCCCACCCTCTCAGTATTTGTCTGGATCCTTATTGATTCATCATACCATCAATTGGTATCAGAGCATTTTAGGTCCTCTAGTGTCTAAGCCTAACAGCTTGAGGTAAATATCTAGAAGAACATGATGAAGAAAGAAGGTCCAAAGTTTAATAGGGAAAACTACTGAATATGGAGTGATAGGATGAAAATCTATATCAAGAGTCTAGGAAGTCAATACTGGGAACATGTTGTTACACAATATGTTGCACCTAGTGGGACTATGTCTGATGATCAAAAGAAAGAACAACCAGAGAATAATCAAGCATTGGAGGCCATTATGAGTTCTTTGTCTGATTCATAGTATGTTGATGTTCATGGTCTGGAGACTTCTTATGATGTGTGGAAGAAACTTGAGGAAATATATAGTGGTGAAGAGAACGTGAAGATTTCCAAAGAAGAGAGTCTGAGAGGTAAATTTGATGACATGTGGATGGATGAAGGTGCAAATATTCAATAGTATGGTCAGAGGAAAAGGAGATAGTTGGTGAGATCAAGAGTGTTGGTGGTAAAGTGGAGGATGCCACAGTGGTTAGTAAGGTGTTGAGAACCCTTCTACCGGTTTATGCTATCTGAGTTGCAGCCATTCAAGAGCTAAATTCTATTGATAAAAGTAAGGTAGCTCTTGACTCCATCATTGGTAAACTCACTACATTTGAATTAAATAGTTATGATGGTAGTGCTTAGAAATCCGAATTTGCATTTAGAGCTTCAGTTTCTAACCCACCTATGAGAAAAAGTGGAGATGTTAGTCACAGTTATGAGTCTAGAACCAACAAAGAAGTTGATGATGAAGATAGTCTAATCGAGCTTGAAGCATTGTTGGCCAAGCGGTTACCTAGAGGTATTGGTAAGTAGAGAGGTAAATTAAATTTGAAATTTTTTGCATGTAACAAGATTGGACACATTGCAGCTAACTGTCCTAATGGTGACAATAAGCATAAGTGTGAGAATTACAAAGGAAAAAAGGAAAAAGAGATTGTCTCATTGTAGTTGACGGTGGTATCACTAATGAGGAATCTGAGGGAGATGCTAATGAAGACATTGTTTTTGTTGTCATTAAAGAGGAGACATCTGATCAAAAGGCATTAGTTTCTTGCATGAATGGTGACTAGAGTAAATTTCTTACTTGGAAGGAATTTGATGGAGGAGTTGTGAGATTTGGAAATGACTCACCCTGCATGGTAAAAGGAAAGGGAACCATTTCTCTTAATGGAAAGTGTTGTCATTGTTTTAAAAATGGATGTTCTCAGTTCATAATTGGCTAGGTTTTTGAATTTTTTGAGTTTGGTATGCCCTAGTTGCTTCAAAATTGTTTTAAGTCTTAAGGAGTTCAGGGTTTTAGGTTTTAAGTTGGTTCAATTTTTTAGAAAAAACCTTTGGATTCTAATCCTGCGTTACTTTATTCACTTAAGTGATGGGTCTTTTGTCGTACAAAGTGTTCCCCCCATTGCTATTTACCTAGGTAGTCCCTTTAAATGTTTTAAATTTTATTCACCTTTAAATCTGCCTTTTCTAATGTTCATTGAGCCTTGTAAAAGTCGATCAACTCTCAGTCAATCAGATAGCCCGCGTGGATTCGTGAACTCAAAATACCTGAAAGTTACCTATCGCAAAGTAGTGAAAAGGTTTTGGTGGGACCCAACAATGAGGACTTATTCCTTGGCTAAAGGGTGATCTGCTTGCAAGGAGATCAACGACTTGCGTTGATTCATAGCCAGGAGGTGCCCGTGGTTTACAAGTTGCGAAATGATGAAAAGATGGTGGGCCTGGGTGAAGTGGTTCATAAAAAGAGTAACATCGATGCAAGTCCCTGAGATCTAATGGCTCGCATTGTTTTGCGAGATAAAGATGATTGAAGATTACCTATCATGAAGTAGCGAAAGGTTTTTGTGAGCCCAATGTCTAAGTTTCGTCTAAAGATTAAAGACCGATCATGTTCTATCTGATCGGATGGCCCTCATTATTTCATGAGATCAAAGTGCACGTGTTTTAGATATTGCAAAATAGCGAAAGGTTGTGGTGGGTCCTAGAAGCAGGCGGGTTTTCTAATGAGTAAAGACTGAGTGGTTCAGAGAATGATCAACGGCCTATGTTGATTCGCAACCCAAAGATGCTCAAGAGTTACTTTTCGTGAAATGGTGAAATGACATGGCATTCCAAGTGAGCAGTCCAGGAGATAGGAATCACAAATCAAAAGGTTACATGTGTCCTCCAAATCACGTAAATCAAAGGACAAACTTGGTGACCAAGTAGTGGGCCCAACAAACAGAATGATGTAAACTGAAGACAAAGAGGTAACTTGTCAGGCACAGGTGGCAATGAAAGAAGTGGATCCCGCTGAAGCCTTTTAGCGAGTAAGAGGTTGACACGTCAGTCCAAAAGGGATCAAATGCCAAAGTAAATGGCGTTGATTCAAAGGGCCCACATTTGCCAGTTCTAATAGTTTGATTAAGGAACAAGTATCTCAAGATAGATCTAATAGCGGGCATTATTTCGCAACCCAAAGATGCGAGCTTGTTACCATTTACGAAATGGCGAAAATGGTTAGCGGTAACTGATTTGAGCATGGTTAGTAATATAAACTGCCAAGTTAAGATAGAGTAAAGATCGATTAAGTTTCAATTGATTGAATGGCTAGCGCAGTTTTGCGAGGACAAGATGCAAGACGGTTACCTATCACGAAGTAGCGAAAAGGTTTTTTTAGTCTGTTGCCAAATGAGGAAAAGTCAAAAGCTAAAAGTTGATCAAGTTTCAGTTGATCGAATGGTCGGTGTGATTTTGTTGGATGAACTTACAAGCGCTTTACGCTCTATGAAACAATGAAAGAAGAAAAGGAAAAAATACTCAGGGCTGTTCAGACCCGTTGGAGCTAAATTTTTGAATTCTTGCATGAATTCAATTTTGAAGAGACGGTTGAAGCATGTGGTGTTAATGTTGTAGTTAAGGAGCCAAATTGACGTATATGTTCCCACATCAATTGAATGAGGGTATCATTTCACAGAAGAAGTTACAGAGAGAGCTGGTGTAGAGTAGAAGTTTGCAAACTGAAATTAGGTTCTCTTACTCTTTGTTTACCTGTTGCTTAAAGGTTATTGAATTGTGGTCTTGTGCTATTAGAACATTGTTTTGATTGATAAATTGGCTTAGTTGCATACTCCTAAAATGGGACCTAGAAGAGAATTAACAAGGAAGGTAAATTACCAGGACTGAAATATTTGTGATGATTTTCTTGAGCAGCTAACCATGTCGACCAATGTCGAGGCTTGGGCCAAAGAGCTAGTACCAAAGAACCCACGTCTGAAAATTGGGGATGGTCTATTTGATAAAGGCAATTGGTTAAGGGACCCTAAAATAGGAATATCAGGTCTAGGACTGTTCAAAGTCAGTTTTGGGCAGAGACATTCCCCAGCTCCTTTGAATAGCATATGGGAACTGGATGTAGGGAAGCTTGTGGTCCTAGGGGTTTTCATGGATGTAGATCTATTGACCCTAGTTGCACAGAATTATGACCCTGTGGTGAGATGCATCAGGAATATAAAGGGGTCAGCCCTGATTGAAGTAAATGAAGATGAATTTAGGAAAGTATTTAAACTCAGTGAGGCCTCCAATTTATTAGAGTCTATCAATTTTGAATCATTAGCCCAGGTTTATATTGCATAGAGAGATCATCTTAGGAGTGGCCCATTGAAATAATTATTTGTAAAGATAGGGGGTTTAATAGTTGTAGGCCCCAGCACAATGGAACCATTCTCCCTCAATTTATTCACTCTAAGAGCTAAGGGTATGCATTGGGCATTATGTCAGATCTTCGGAGAGGATGCTGAAAAGAATATGCCAACCCACTACATGTTAATGATTACACAAATCCTAAACCCCTCCTTAGAAATAAATTTTGATTATGCCTCATACCTTGCTGATGCCATTCATAAAGGACTAGTAGGAATTAAGAATGGTAAGGTAGACAAGCCATTTGGATGGTATTCCTTGTTGATGCATATGTTTCTTTTCAAAGGGGTTGATTATTTTGCAAAAGAGATGGACCTGGTTAAGGTCAAGGATAAAGAGGAGATGCTAGTGCAATTGTGGAGTACTGTTTTATCTTGGGATAGAGAGGATACAAGTTATTTGAAGTTTGATAGATGCTTTGCATCTAAAATTAGAGTTCTCTTGTGTGCAGAAAGCCCCAAGATTCCCAAGGCTCTTTTGGAATTCCTTAGGCCCAAAGAGTTTGCAGAGGATATCAAGATTGTTCATAACTGGAGAGATATGTATCTATATCCTATTTCTCCTATTTTGAGAGTATATGGTTTCAGAGGAACCCCTTATCTACTACCCTATCAGGTCCCATTAAAGAGGGATTGTAGAGGTATTAAGAGAGATTGGTGGAGTACAGGAAGCCGAGTTGACCAACAGGGGTAAAGGGACAATTTTCCCAACCATCACAATGGCTCATCACTTTGTAATAACAAAAGGTGGATGGAAGTGCTTTGAAGAATTCTTCAAGCTATACATGTTATCAACTGCAGTATCTAGGTGTGCAGACCCTAAAGATTTTTTCAATGGCATGTTTAGGAAGAGGGAAGTTTGTAAGATCAGGCCTCACCAATTCCAGTTCCCCGAAGATCTAATCAGGAAGGAATTCAGTCTAGATGAGCAGGAGCTAAGGAAGGAGAAGTGGATTACCTACAAGAGAGCCCTTGATTTCATCCACCAATTTGGTTCTAGTTATGATCCTCTTTCCAGTTTTACCCCATTTGAGGAAAAGATTAAAATCTTGATTCTTTATTTTGAGGATTTAATGCAAACCCTGAAGGAGAAGAGAGAGGCCTTAATGTAGAGTGATCCCGATAGGGCTAAATTGGTCCTATCCAAGCCTTCTTTTGCCAAGGCTGTTCCACTAGGTAACTATATAATGCAGAAAAAATCTAAATACACTGTGATGATGCCAGTGTTAGGTGAACCTTCTACTTCCAAAGGGAAGAGGGCCATTAAAGATATTGTAGAGATTTAGGATTCACCAAAAAGGTAGAGGGTAGGAAAAGAAATTGAAACTAATGACCCTCAATACTCTCCCTCTCAGTCCCCAATTCATATAGGAGATGAGCAAGCTATGGCGAAACAATTATTACAATTAGGAAGTCTAGGTGAAATTGCATACACCTACAATGAGACTCAAGAAGGAATGCCAGAGGAGCCACCTAGTGCTGAAATGGACATAACTGATGGTGAGCTACAAGGAAAAGAGTTGGACATCACTGTCAAGCAAGCTAGTGAAGAATTCCTAGCTAACTGCAGTTTTGTTGCATCAAGTGCTTTCATGCAGTTTCTATGGAAATAGAATATTGATCAGTTCAAGATCAGATGTGTAAAAAGAATAAGTGAACAACCTCATAAAGATACAAATTCAATAGAAGAAGAGGTGAAATAAGAAATGATCACTGAATTTAAAGCCATCACTCCTGAGGCTGGAAGGGAAATGGTTTCAAAAGTCAGTGTGCTAATTCTCCCTAAATGGGATATAGTTGATGCATTGGTCCTGGAAGCAGTCAGAAAGGAAACCAAGCCAATGAAAGGAGTGGTATTTAGCAAAGATGATGCCTCTCTGGTAATGTGGTCACTTAAAAGGGATGAGGGTAGAAGAAGGAAGGACACCTTAGAGTCTAATCTCTTAGGAGAAATGATAGTCAAGAGAGTCTAGGACACAGGGGTGGTGGATGCAGCTAGTGAATTCTTTGCTAGTAAATATTTGCAAATAGTTCAATATAGCAGTAGTAGAGAAGGAAGCAAAAGAAAAGGCTGATCTTCAAATCAAATTGGAGACAATTCTAAAGGCTTATAATGAAGCAAAGAAAGAGGTAGCCAGTAGGGACAGTACCATTGCCAAAATTCAAATTCAACTGATGGGACAATACTAAGGAGGTGATTCCTCTACCTTGGCAATCTCTTCATCTCCAGCAAGACCCCCACCTACTAGTCCCATCATAGAATTCCCTCCTTCTCCTATGCCTTCTGGTTTTCAACCAGCTGAGACCTATCAACATGAATTGGAGAAGATGAAACAGGCTCAGGCCTTATTTGCAAGCAAATATGAGGAGAAGATAAAGGCTACAATTTTTAGTTTTGCTGATAAAGTTGATGCTCCCACAATAGACATAAATATGAAGAGGATCTTGGACACTCTTAGTGAGTTAAATGAGGACAAGGCCATTTTAGAGCCTATTCAAAATAAGTGGATCCCGAGGGAAGTAGATTTAGAATTCATGTGTGTATCTTATGATGAAGCCGGATCCAATGCCACTATCAAAGCCAATGTGGAAAGGAAGGCCAACTTGTATAGGAAAGAGTATACTGAGCATAAATTTGCATTGTTTCTTGGAGGTTTTGTTAATCAAAATCAGTTGAAAGATAAGCAGGTATGGCTGGATGAGTTAGGGGCTAATTTATCCTTAAGGGTTAATGAAATAATTAATAAAGATGACACCTCACTATTTGTTAAAACAATCGAGGAAATAGAGAAGATCAAATCACATTATGGATTTTTGGAGTCAGAGGTAAGGAAAATAAGGAACTCTTGGAAAAGGCTATTAATGTTGAAGAAAAATATTATTGGCTACTCATGGCCTACCGATGATGTTTTTCAAGAGTGGTCCAAGAAATATGCAGTGCAAGAAGAAGAAGCTCCAAATTAGTTGGAAGATGCTCCAGGATAGTTAGAGGGTATTGCAGAAGGGTTACCAACTGAAAAGGCCGCTGAGTCAGAAAGAGACTTGTAACTATTTTTTGAAGAAAGTATAGTTGTAACAAATTCTCCTAGGAAAGTCTGAAGCTTTGTATGCATCCATGTTGTTATAAATGAATACCAGGACTGTGAAAAAAGGGATCGCAAGAAATTGTAAGGAAATGCTGCAGAAATTTATCTGAGTTTTTCTAAGTCTTATGGAGAATATTCAAGTGTTTTTGTAATACTTTTTGAATTAATATCAATACACAGAACATCAACTTTGAGCCTAGAATCTGTGTTGTCTTCAAGTGTTCTTGCAAATATTTACTATTTTCAATTTGAGTAATCTAGGGTTATTCATTTGAGTATGGGTTGTAAGGCAATCTTAAATAGATTTGTTTCTTAGCTTTTCTCTTCAAGAGGGGAATTAAATATGCAAGAATCATTTCTATCAGTAAATTCCTTGTGGGAGACTTTGAATTTGATGAATGTTGTCTAGTTTGATGAGGGTAAATTCTTATATATGTCAAGCATGTGTGGGGTTTATAAAAGCCAAGGTGATGGGATGTATGGAGATGTTTATTTGTGAGATTACTATTTAAACTTAGATGACTCTGTGGCTTGGATAAGGCACTGGTATCTATTGTGGTTATCTTTTACATATCTTGTAGGTCGATACTGAACATGAGCATAAGCTTTCTTTCTTTGTTTCAGTTAGTTTTGAGGTAATAAGATTCATTGGTTTTTAGACTGGTTTACTGTGGATCTGTCTTTTAAAAGTGTGAAGCCAATTCACATAAGGTATACCCGCCTGAACTTTGGATAAGTTTGAAGTGTAGAAGGCTCATCAAACCTTGTCATATGTTGCTCTAAAGTTTTCCTTCTCCTTGATTTCTCTTTTGCATACAGAGTATTATTTTATTGTAAGGTTTTTAGGGGGAATCAAAATTTGAGAACAACAAAAAGAGTAGTATAGATGATGTCTACTGGGTTGAAGGATTAAAGCACAATCTTTTGAGTGTAGCTCAACTCAATGACAAAGGTTATCCATTGGAATTTAAAAATGCAATGTGCAAAATCTATGGGAGCAAAGGTGAACTGATTGCAACTGGCAAGTAGACAAAAGGTAACCTTTTTCACCTGAATCCTAAAGTCAACAACTACTTAATTGCTAAAGTAGATGATAGTTGGCTTTGGCATCAGATATTTTGTCATATAAATTTTGATAACTTTGTCAAATTTAGTAAGTCCAAGTTGGCAAGAGGTTTGCCTCAATTGGAAAAACCGGTGAATGCTCTGTGTAAGGAGTGTCAGTTAGGAAAGATGGCATCCTCAATTTTAAAGAGAAAATATTTCTTAGCAAAATATTTGTTAGATTTGGTTCATATAGATCTCTATGGACAAATAAGGACTAAAAGTATTCAAGGTGATAGATATTTTATGATCTTCACTAATGATTGCTCAAGAATGATGTGGGTCACATTCTTGAAGGACAAAACAAAAGCCTTTAGTAATTTTAAGGCATTCAAGGCCTTAGCTGAAAAGGAAAGTGGTAAGAAGATAAAGTGTTTGAGGACTGATCAAGGAGGTGAATTTACTTTAGAGGAATTCACTAGATATTGTGAAGACAATGGAATTAAGAGGCATATTTCTGCACCGAGGACACCACAGTAGAATAGTATTGCAAAGAGGAACAATCGGTAAGTTGTTGAAGCTACTAGAATGATTCTAATACACGAAGGAGTAGGAAAAATTTTCTGGAGAGAAGCTATCAACACAGCTGTCTATACTATGAACTAGATATTGGTAAAGAGAGGTAAGGATAAAAATCCTTATGAATACTAGTATGGTAGATCACCTAATGTCATTTATTTTAAGATTTTTGGTAGTAAATGTTTTATCAAGAGAAGTGACTATGTTAGTAAGTTTGACGCTAAGAGTGATGAAGGCATATTTTTTGGTTACTCCACCAAGAGTAAGGCCTACAAATGTTACAACAATTAGACATAGAGAACCATTGAAAGTGTTGATGTCCAAGTGGATGACTGTCCTAAATTTTTAGGACAAACCAGTGAGGAAAAGAAGGAAGATGAACCTTACATTTTGATTTTGGAACCAGAACTAGTGAAGCCAGAAGCTGGTGAAGTGAATGTTGTAGTACCAGTTCAATAGGAATAGGTAGATTCATAAGAAGATGATGATAGTGAGGAAGAAGAACCTAAAGATAATGATAATATCATTCCAAGGTATGTGAGACTCAATCATAATCCTGACCCGATTATTGGAGATAAAGATGCTGGAGTGTTAAACAGGAGAAGAATTAGAGAGAATTATTGTATGATCTCCACTATTGAGCCTATAACTGCTAAGGAAGCATTTGGAGATGATCATTGGATGAAAGCTATGGAAGAGGAGCTTGAATAGATTGAGAAGAACAATACATGGACCCTAGTAACCAGACTAGTGAATAAAAATGTGATAGGCACTACATGGGTATTTAGGAATAAACTAAACAAAGATGGAGTAGTAGTTAGAAACAAAGCTAGATTGGTATGTAAAGGTTATGCATAGGAAGAAGGAGAAGACTATGGTGAGACATTTGCACCAATTGCTAGATTGGAAGGTGTTGGAACTCTACTTGCATTTGCAGCATATAGGGGATTCAAAGTATATCAGATGGATGTGAAGTCAACATTTCTAAATGGAATACTAGAAGAGGAAGTATACATTGAGCAACCAAATGGTTATGCTTTGACTGATGCAAAGGATATGGTGTGTAAACTTCACAAGGCACTATATGGTTTGAAGCAAGCACCAAGAGCATGGTATGAAAGACTACATTCACACCTGATGAAGATAGGTTTTCAGAGAACCAGTGAAGACAAAAATATATATCTAAAGATTGAATGAGATAAGATACTAGTTAGTGAATTTTTTGTGGATGATATCATATTTGGAGGCAATGATGACATGAGTGATGACTTTGCAAATGAGATGAAAAGTGCATTTGAAATGTCTCTAGTAGGAGAGATAAAATTCTTCATAGGTTTGCAAATTCAATAGGTAAAGAGTGGTATTTTTATCACACAATCTAAATATGCGAAATAGGTATTGAAGACATTTGGAATGAGTGACTGTAAACCAGATGGGACACCAATGATTATAGGTTGTAAACTATCTAAGGAGGATGATGTCACATATGTTGATGAAAAGGAGTATAGATCAATGATAGGGAAACTGCATTATGTTGTTCATAGCAGACCAGATATTGCTCATGTAGTTGGTTTAGTTGCCATATTTTAGAAGAACCTAAAGGATACACACATGATTGCAACTAAAAAGATATTTAGATATTTGAAAGGTACTATTAATTATGGATTGTGGTATCCATATGCAGGTAACTTTTATTTAAAGGTTTATATAGATGTAGACTGGGAAGGAAATGTTGATGACAAGAAGAGCACAACCGGTGGTGCATTCTTTCTTGGAGGAAGACTTGTATCTTGGAGTAGCAAGAAGTGGAGTTGTATATCATAGTCCACTGCTAAAGTTGAATATGTTGCAACATATATGAATTGTACCCAGGCAATCTGGATGAAACACATTCTAGAAGAAATGAAGATCATAAAATGAGTAAAGATTTTATGTGACAACACCAATGCAATAAAAATTTCAAAGAACTCAGTGTTGCATGCTAGAACCAAGCATATTGAGCTGAAATATCACTTCTTGAGGGAGAAAGTGCAGAGTAAAGATGTGTTATTGGAGCATGTATCTACTAAGGAGCAGCTAGCGGATATCTTTACTAAACCTCTGCCTAAGACTACTTTTGAGTATCTTAGAGGTCAACTAGGGTTTGTGCCCCTACATGAGGTCAATTGAGTAGATGTGGAATACATCTGTCCCAGAGCTAATTGAAGAATATTGAAGCAAGATTGGTGTAGAGTGGAGCTATTCCACAAGGGGAGCATCAAGTTGTAGATTGTTCATGTAGAACAATGAAGTATGACACTACATGTTTTACTTTTACTTTGTCATTTTTGTCAAAGGGGGAGAAGAACTATATGATAATGGGGAAAAGAACATTATGATTGATAGAGAGAAGATCTATAGCCAGTTACCAACTGAAGACATGGAGACTAAGTTGAAGGAGAGTACATGGTAAAATGTAAACCAGGATTCCTATACCTCTGTATGTGCATTATGTTGGCCATTTGGTGAAATTGATTATGTGTTTCCTTGATGTTTTGTCATTGATGTCAATACTAGATGTTTGGATGCTTTACCGACACCCTTCTAGTCTTGGTAGGTTGAGTGGTTTCTAGTTAACTTGGATCTGACATGATCCAGTTGACTCTGGTATAATTTGGTAATGGAATTGGCTTGTTCATGATGCTTACACTCATATTTGGTCAGTTGGTTTTGATCTGGTGATTGGATTCTATCCTGCTTACTTAGAAGATTGGTTTCTAATTCTAGTGAGGGTTTCACCAACAGAGCTTTTAGTGGAGATCTTTGATGCATTGCATAATTGGTGTTGGTGTAGCTTTTGATGGAGTTTCAGGATTCTCTTGGTGATCATGTTCGAGACTTGACATTTGGAGATCATTACTGAAGCATGTGGACCTATACTTGGTCCCAGTTGATCTAGGTTATGGACCGACATTGATGTAACATGTGGATATGACCTATTGTTGTATTTTTAGGATGTCTTCTATGTTGGATATTATTTGTTTCAGTCTAAGGCTGACATGGTTTGTAATTATGTAATTGGTTTAATGCCTGGTAGCCGACCTGATTGTTTATGGTCGAGGGTTTATATAAATAAGATGTAAGATCTCATTGTAGATCATCATGGTTATTGTAAGAGGTCATGGTCAAGGAAATTAATGTGCAAATAATGTAATATAATTTAGGTAGAGGAGTTGGTCAATCATTGGAGATTGAATTGGTTTTGTGAAGAGGATTTAGTCCTCTGGTATTGAGCTTAACCAAAACTGTACTCAGGCATAGGAGATGCTATCTTTTGTAATTCAACACTTATCTAGATTATAGTCTGGATTTGTATGTAGTTAGTGAGACTCCTTTTGTGATGAGCAGTGTGCTCTAGGTTGTTGGCCCTCCTAGAAGTGTAGGCCCCTTCATTGTAAATTCATATACTTATTGTAGAAGTATTATCTGACTATGAGTAGGCTTCCCACCATGGTTTTTCTCTTTACCAGGTTTTCCACATACAAATCTTGGTGTTGTGTGGATGGTATTTATTTTGTGTTTATTGTTTATACTTAACTGGATTAACTACTATTCTGGTATTATTATTTTGGGTTCCAGTATTAAAGTTTAAATTGCTAATACTTTCAATAATCTATGACAATTGATTCACCTCCCCCCTCTCAGTTGTCTTCCGGTTATCTGAACTGTCTAACAATTGGAATCAGAGATTTGGTCCTCTTTGCAGAAAGATTAACCACTTTAGGAAGATCCTATGGCAACTAACTGTTCAAGTTCATCCAGTTCTTCTAGAGCTATTTTTTGAAGGAATATACCAAGGCTTGAAGGAACAAACTATACGATATGGAATATTCAGATGGAGACTCATCTGAGATGTCTTGGAAAGGAGATTTGGGAGATCACATAGAATGGTGTCACGCCCTTTAATCTGGGATCTAGCAATCCTCCTCCGGCTAACCTAGACAAGGAGCTTGAGAATGATTGTAGAGAAAGTGTTAGTGAACGGATTTTTGCCTTTCTTCAAATTAATCAATTTCATTGTTGTGCATGATTGTAGTGAATGATTGTAGAGAATGATAATAATGTTCTGCATTGGAAAGGTGATCACTAATGTTTGATTAGATCAATATATACAAAGATATATCACTACATAGATTCAAAACTCAAAGGTTTTCCTTCTCCCAAAAACAATGCGATCTTTTGTATATAAATATAACTCATGTAACAAAGACACAACAATACATTTATAGATCCTTTTCAATTTCAGATTTCCAAAGTTTGATGACTTCCTTCAACAAAACCAAACTTCTAAAACCAGAAAGAAAACTAAGTAAACTCACAAAATTCTAACCAAAATCTAACCCCTATTATGTCTATCTTAATTTAATTTATAGTCTTTAGAATAGGGGAGGTCTCCCTAAAAACTCGACCTCCTCTGAATCAGTTATGAAAACCAACAAAGTATATTTGGGATAGATGTCCTAAAGCCATTTGCATAATTATGAAAAATACATAAAAATAGAGTCTTAATCAATGCATCATGCTTCTTTTCCATCGCCATCTTCTCCTCCACGTCTCTGGGCATCGTGGGCAGTTGCAAGTTTTTGTATTATGGATTGTTTTAGATTCTTTATAGCATTGATTTTTGCCTTGGTAGCTTCTTTGTTCCATCTGTGTCTCACCATCTTTTTGGTATGCTTCGGTAACTGATCGCTACCAACAAATGTCATGGACTCGATCCAGGCGACTTGTGTTATATCCTCTAGCGTGAAATTTCCTTTCGCTTTGATTTTATCCATGCGTATCCTAAAAGTCTTTATCGCATCCTTCGTGTTCAGCCCACAAATCCCCAGCTGCCAATCATGGTCCGGATTAACCATTTTGTTGTCGTTAACTAGACTGCGTTGGAGGTCTTGAAGTTCATACACATAAGTCTTGGCATTAGAGATCACAAATTTGAAGGTGAGTACCCACCACATTATGGTCTTCTTCAATATGAAGAGTTGGCATTCATCGCTTACCAACTTGATGGAATGCTCTGTTAGGAATCTGGTGACTCCATACTCTTCTATCTTAGTGAGCATAGGCAAAACATTCTCCCATTTATGTTCCTCTTTCTCCCATGGCGAAGTCTAGTTCTGAATTTCTATAATGAGGATCTGTATCTCATCACATAACTTCCAGGAGCTTGTGATATATTTTTCTCCCTCTTTGATTACTCCTTTGATACATCCCTCGATAGCCTCTACAATGCTTTTAGCTCCTTGAACCTGACTCATTACCTTTTTATTTTCTAGTGAAGTAGGATCAAAGTTCTCTGTAGCGAGGGACACAGGAAGTGCTCTAAAGAAACCGATAGTATCAATGAATTGAGTGAGAATGTTTATGTGCCACTTTAGCTCTCTCTTCTCCCGTCCGTCCTTTTCTGACCTGGTCAACATTTTCTTAGCTGATACCTGGAAGAAATGGTTATCCAAATCCCTACTCATGTTTCCAAGCTCCACCTTGGTGATCTCAAAATCCTCTGTACTAACCTCTTTATCTTCATCCTTGGGCTTGTATGAGGCAATCTCGGTAACCCACTTTCCAATTCCTTCATCATTATCCAGTCGAGCAGTTGTTGTGAACCTTTTAGGCTTGGGGCCCTTCTCTGTGTATTTAACTACCATGTCTTGAATTGGAATGGTCATGGGAATGAAACTCCGCTTTTTGTTTACTGAATTGGTTACCCACCTAGGAGTTGCACTCGAACTGGCCGTTCCCTCGATCATTTTAGAGGGTGGTGTCATGGCAAGGGTAACCACATGGGAATCCATGGCATTGACGATATCACTGTCAAGATCTTCAACTTCAAATATCTAAGCATCAAGAACTTTATCCTACGCCTTTGCCTCTTTGGTTTGGTCCATTCTTTTCTGTGTGGCACTTAGTGACTTGGTATGTTGAGGAGCAAGGAAGTCTAGAGCCGGGTTAGGATTGTGCTTAATATGAGATGGCTTTTTATCCTTACCTGCATGAACGGGCATAGAAGTAAGATTAGAAAAACACTTTGGTGAATGCAGAGTAACCTCACTATTTCTAGCAGATTTATACTTGGTGCCTAATTTTGATGCTTTCTTCCTTCCAGTCCATTCTGTGGTTCTCTCCAACACCATTTCTAGTTTTAGCTAAATATCATCTTCTTCTTCCTCATACCATTTGATACAAGACACTTCAGTTTCAGCTTGAGCTAAGTATCTAGGTTCAAACAGCTCTAGATAATCTTCCTCAAGCCCATTTATGTCAAGTTTTACTAGCAGCAAAATGACTTGCTCCAACACCATTCTCATGTTTGCCCTTTCGAACACCTCAAGTTCATCACTGCAGTCTTCCCAGAAATCCTCTAATTGTGGAATTGGGTGATACGACATTAGACCAAGACTTCAAGAGAAACCCTTATTGTCAAAGCCTTTTCTTTCATGGTACAGTGAAAAATTAAAGTTTTTCAAACCCATTGCAATGCTCAAAGTGTCTGACATTAAACTGCAGGATAAAGTCTCCAACTGAATAGGGAAATGATCCTCCCATCTATCCTTGGGTTGTGCCTTCTTAATCATGGTAGCCAACTACCTACAAACCTCTGCTAAAACAAAGCAATCTGAACAAAAATGAGGAAGCTTGAAGGGCTCCTCCTCAAAACCGCCTACTCTTATGTAGCAAAAGCAAGGGAACTAGATCAAGAAGCTACCAAATCTCCTCACCAATGACTGTGCATCTTAAGATATCCTCTGTGTTTTCATGTTCTTTAATTCGTAGCACAAATCTCCCAGGAAGGCGTTACGTACCCTCCTGAAGTCTTGCAAGGCATTATCTTTTTGTAACATTGGATAAAAATGATATACAAAGACCTCTCCCTCAGTGAGCTGCCTAGGTATTCCTATTATCTCCTTAACACAGGCCAAACAATTTATCAAGTATGAGGACATGAATAAATTTTGCTTAAATTGTTTGGCCATACTTAGGTGTTCCCTCATGGAATCAGCAATCAACTTTTCCCAATCGAGGTATTGCTTTCCTTCTAATACCAGCTGCACATAGCAATAAATCTAGTCGTCAAAATTGTAGGCTTCCATCAAGCCCCTAACTCAATGCAACAGTAACATGATGTTGTGTATGTGAGGAAGCATATGGTTCTTGTTGGGATTCTTGGGCAATTTGGATTTGCTACATTATTCCAATGCCTGGCTCTATGAGAGTTGAACTCAGTGATGTATTGGGTGGGAGAAAAGTTTGAGAACTGGTAGTCAAGTAGTCTGAAAATAGAGGAAATTACTTTGCGGTTAATGGCATGGAGGGTTTCACCATTATCTCTCCTGATGATCTTGACAATTGGATCATAACTAGCAATACATTCTCTAACCAATTCTGGGCAAGGGATAGCTAGGGGAAAGGCTATCACCTCTATGAGGCCACTACTTAGAATTTCTAGACTGAAAGAACCATCAATTTCCTTGAACAACCTTTCTTTTAAAGCTTCAAGATTTTCCCCCTTTAAGTTTGTATCACTGACTATAGGCTCTGTACATACAAGACTAAAAATGTTCCCAAAAAGGTGCAACGTGGACTTCATAATTCATAAATGTCCAACCTTATTTTCTCAACAAATTCTACCTTGAGAGAGGAAAAGTAGGTAAAAATCACTAGAGAGGATAGAAAACAAACTCACCTTCACAGTTGAGAGCAATCTGGTGACTACCAGCAAACAAACCTTCTATCCAAGAAAAATGACTCTATAGCAATGAAGAACAAATTTTCAAAGGACTAACCCCTTCATACCTAATAGAAAAAGCAATGATACATACTTATTAAGTGCATTCATTCCAATTGTCAATTTAAATGTGTTGAGCTTGTGGATTGGACATCGCATGCACACATTGAATGCATGGCGGCATTTTTGAAGTAACCGCCAGTTCCCGTAATGATTACTTGCCTCAGAAACTTAAACAGTTGATGTCACCCAAGATATGGTTCAACCTTCCTCATATTTGGCAATAAGCACACCATCATATCTTTTAGCTCATGGGACCCACTTGATTGAACATGCATGAACAATCTGAATGGAGTTCACTGGGGTTCAAGTAGTTCAAGACGTACACCACACCTAGGAAACTTCTCTTCTGAAAGGATTGACTATGTTAAGTGTTGTTGACCTTTTGAACCACATTGAACATGTTGAACACCCCCAAACCCTTTGAACTAGGTTCAAAGAGTTCACTGCCTAGAGAGAGATGATATAACATATCGCCGAACACAACCCGTAAAAGAACCGCTACAAAAACACTTTGAGTGAATGTTAGTATGAAAACCTCCTAGATACCTAAGGACCTATGGAACCTAAATGAACCTTATGAACCTATTTCAAAATGGTTCAATGAGTTCATGGGGCACAAACCGATCATTAAAACTTGGCATTTTAGAATTAAAAACAAACTACAAGCGGATTAAGGATTTGGACCGAGGAATTCCAAGAAAAATGAGGACTTCAAATAAAATTTAATAGGGTGATTTACTCCTATTATGAAGGATAAATGACGTGGTAACATTGGCTCTGACTGGGGATTGTATTTTGCAAAGGAAAATATAAAGATCTCTAAATCTCTAGTTTCACATAGCCAAAAATAGATAGGGGAACAAAACAAGACTCACACCTAAATAGACACAAAGTAAAACACCTAAATTACTATATGCAGGGACTCTTAATCATAGGTTTTACAGTTTGTAGAGTTTGATATCTTGGTATAGGGTATAAATCTTCCATCAGAATAGTTGAGTCTAAAAGCATTTTGTCCCACCACTTCATAGATCTTGAATGGGCCTTTCCACAATGAGTCAAATTTACTGTGAGCACCCTTTGGTTCTTTCCTTTTATCCCATAACAGTACTTCATCTCCTTGAAGGAAACCTCTTGGTCGAGCTCTCATGTCAAAGATATTCTTCACTCTATTCTAATGCTCTGTGATTCTATCCATTAGCATTTCTCTTTCTTCTTCCAACTTCGTTAGATACATAACCCTCTTCTCTAGAGCATTCTGAAAAAAAGAATCTTTGATTACCGTTTGAAGTTTGGCTGCTGAAAATTCTAGGGGTAAAGAAAGTTTTGCACCAATCCCATACACAAGCTCAAAAGGTGCCATTCCGATGGCTCTTTTAGGCATAATTTTGTCCGCCCATAAGGCTTCATATATCTTCTTATGCCAATTTCGATAATTTTCATCAACCAGCTTCCTCATAATTGCTACCAGGTTCTTGTTGTTTGATTATGCCAATCCATTTCCTTGTGGAAAGTAATTAGAGGAATGCGAGAGAGAAATTTGATGTTCATAGAAAAACATAGTTAGTTCTTCAGAGGAGAAGTATGATGTGTTATCTGCAACAATTTTCTGAGGGACCCTGAAACAGACCAGAATGTAATCCTTGAGAAAGTTATACACGACCTCTGAATTTGCCTTTTTAGTGGGAATAGCCTCCACCCACTTGGTAAAATAATCCATTGCTATCAAAATGTACATATGACCGGCACTGGAATGAGGATTTATTGGCCCAATGAAATCAACACCCCACTGTTTAAAGGGTTCATCTATTACCACAGGCCTTAAAGGTAGAGCGGCTAAATGTGGTTTCCCAGAGAAAAGTTGGCACTTTTCACACCCCTTAACATGAACATATGCATCCCAAAACATACCAGGCTAGTAAAAGCAATTTCTTAGAATCTTAAAGGTAGTCATAGAGGATGAGAAATTCCCACCGTAGGCTTCATTATGATAAACTTCCAGAAGCTTTTGCTGTTGAGGCTTATCCACACATCTTAGATAAGTACCATCCAAACCCTTTTTGTATAGAACATCTTGCCAAATAACATACTTAGCTACCTTTAACTTGAGATTCCTTTGCTCCTTGGCTGACAAATGACTTGGGCAGCTGTCGCAAGTCAAATAGTAGGCTACATCAGAAAACCATGCATCCTGCAGCCCAATAAATAGGGTCAATGGTAACTCTTTTTCTGTTTCCATCCTATTTTCTGCTATTAACTTGCATAAGCCTTTCCCTTTAACCATCTTTGTAGGGTGAATGTCTAGATCATATTCCTAAATTTTTGTTAGCCATGTCTCTCTTTTATTGAGTCTGACTTCTTGCTAAGTTAAAATACTTTTCACTACTGAATCTGGAACAAAAACCATAGAACGAGAGTGCAAAATGTAGTATCGAAATTGTTTTACAACTTTAACCACATCAAAAGCTTGTTTCTCTGAGAGTGAATACTTAAGCTCATTCTTCTTGAGAGGAACACTCATGAATGCAATAGGTGCCTCAATCCCAGATTCATCTACTTGTAATAGTATTCCCAACATTGTATGTTCTGAGACGTAGCAGTATATAATGAAATCCTTTTTGAAATCGGGGTTGATAAGAGTGGGTGCATTAGTAACCAAACCCTTGATTCTTTCAAAAGCATCCTTGGCTTCTTCAGTCCCTTTGAAAGGATGCATCTCACTCAACAAGCTGATGATGTGCTTGGTAGTTTCTGCAAATTCAAGTACAAACCATCTTAGGAAATTCACCTAGCCGAAGAAAGACCTTACTCCAGTCTGGTTTGAAGGTAAGCTGAGATGTTGAATTATATTGACTCTCTCAAGATCAATCTTGACACCTTCTTTATAAATGATATGCCCCAACAATTTGCCCTTAGTTAAATAGAAAACTGAATTCTTTGGGTTCAAGGAGAGTCCATGCTCTCGACAACATTGCAGAACTACTCTCAAATATTTGAGATGATTCTTCCTCTTTTTAGAAAATACTATCAAGTCATCTAGGTAAACAACAATAATTCTATCATGAAAATCCTTAAAAGAAGAATCCATGGCCCTTTGAAAAGTTGCTCCAGCATTTATCAAACCAAATGGCATATGATTATATGTGAATGTTCCCCATGGAGTGATGAATGTTGTCTTATGTTGTTCATTCTCTGCGACACTAATTTGATTGTAACCAGAAAAACCATCTAACATTGACATCATTTTTGACCTAGATATTGTTTGCAAAATATGATCCATATTGGGTAAAGCATAGTTATCCTTAAGACTTGCCTGATTCAGATTACGAAAATCTATGCAAATTTGAATTTCCCCATTCTTCTTCCTCACAGGCACAATATTGGCCACCTAGGTTGAGTGATGAATTGGATATATAATTTTGGCTTTAAGTATTTTATCTACTTCTTTAAAAATCATGTCTGCCACCATGGGATTGAAATTTCTCAATTTTTATTTGAAAGGAGAAACACCAGGCTTCAATGGAATTTGATGTTGAAAATGCCCATTCCTAAACTCCTTCAAATCCACATAGGACCAAGTGAATACATCAATGTATTCCTTCAGCAGCCCACTAAGTATTCACTTTTCCTCAAAAGAGTAACATTTGCCAATTGTCACCATTTTGGGATTAGAGTTATCTCCAAGATTAATCTTTTCACAACTTCCTTTCCCGCTATCCTCAGGAACTTTCTTGCCTATGTACACATCATTGCGGGTGAAAAACCTCTCCAAAGTCACTAGCCCTTTCAGAATTTTTTTTCCTTTAAGTTGAATGAAATCCTTTTCAGAATTAATACCTAGATCTGGACTAAATTCCTTGCAACTATCTTTGGAACCTTCAAAATATGATTGGGAAAAAAATGAATGCACTCTAGAAAGTCTTTGATCTACACATCTATATCAAATACTTGCCAATGGTTTACATTATCAGGAACACTAGGCCTAAAGATCATTTCAATCCTATAAGAATCATCCTTAAAGTCTGGGTGTAGTAACAAAAGAGAAGCTAAAACTGCCAACGAATCTACCCTAGTGTTTTGATCCCTTGGTATAGCTTCAATTGAGAAAGTGATAAAAAACTCTATCTCATCCCAAACCCTATTTCTGTAATGTTTCAATCTATCATTCTTAACTGAATAGACATTTCTTACCTGTTTGACAATCAGCTCCGCATCCCCTTAAACCTTGAGCAGTTTAATACCTTTGCACTTGGCTTCATTTAATCCTAACAATAATACCTCATACTCTACAGTGTTATTAGTATTCTTGAAATCCAACTTGAAAGAAAAAGGAAAAATGTTACCATCAGGGGACAACAAAACTACTCCTTCTCCAAAGCTAGAGTTGGTGCAACTTCCATCAAATTCCATCTGCCATAATTCGTCATGCTCATCAACTACCTCTTCAAATTCTTTTTAATCAGGTGCAATGATGAGATAGTTTCCAAATTCACATTCTTGGAAAAGAATTTGGGCTTTGGGATTATCAGAGGGAAAGACTATGTATTTATTTTTCAGTTTGGGTTCAAGCTTGATTTTTTGTTCCCCAAGTGGAATGATGGCTTTTGACTAGTCCATCTTAATTTCACCTCCAAGCTCTTTACAAAAATTTCTACTTAAGAGCATCCCATAACTTGTAGGAATGTCAGCCACCAAATAGTCAATTTTACTCTTTTATCAGGACATGCAGCTAGCACTACCTAAGCATCTTTTACCTATCCAATAAGAGGGACATGCTTCCCATCCATTGAATAACATCTCCCAAATGTCTTAGTGAGTGTTAAACCTAAAGATCTAGCAACAGATGAAGGCATTATGCTATCTGATGCTCCTGAATCTATTATGCAATTGCTGAGCTTCTGACCGTTCAGGAGAAGAGATATGTAAAAAGGTTCAGGCTTCAGAACTTCGATGTCAGGTCTATCTTCGACATTGTGAAAGGCATAGGGATCAACCAAATCAGTAGAAGGGCATGGAATAGATGCAATTTTCCCAACAGTAAACAAATCACTATCACCTAGACATTTATGCACTGAGGACTCTGAAGAAGAATCTCCTTTCACATACTTGACCAGTTTGTCTAGTTCCTTTGGGTTCAGTTTCAAACGTTCAAAAGTAGAAAGGTGAATAGTTGAAGCTTTGCAAAATTAAATTATATAAAAGGAGGAGAAAGAAGAGGAATTATTTTTACTTTCAAGACTTCTTTGTAAAATCTTAACTTCAGGTGTCTTAGTATGAGAGGAAAAATCATTACTTGTGGGGTCTTTTCCTTTGAAATTAGCTCCAAAAGAGCTCATAGAAGGAATAGGTTGAGAGGCATGTTGATTTCTAGTAAGGATTGCACATGCAGGGTCTTCAAGGGTTGCCAAAATATTACCACCTCTTTCTGAATTTGACTCATATTCAAGGTAGAATGATCCAGAGTTGCCAGGTACCTCTTGAATTTTCTCTGCTTCAGTGAACTCACCTAGTTCATCCTTTGTGTTTTTCATTTGAACATGCCTTATCATATCAGGACAAGAAATCCCATCATGATCTGTAGTGAGGTGAAAAGAGCACATAGCACCCTTATTAGGAGGGGCCTCTATTTGCAATCTTTGCGAGGTAGTAGGTGATTGCAAAGATCGTCCATAATTATCCTAGTTTGATTATTTTCTACCTATATATTGGTATGGCTGTGGATAGGAAACTCCAAGTTTTGGTATATACCTCTTCAAAGCAATCATGTCATTGACTAACCTTTGAACAATTGGATCGAATGAGGAGGTAGAAGCTTGAGGTTGACCTTGAGGAATTTGCACATCCTTTCTCCATTTCTCGGTTGTTATTAGGTCATCTTTGAGTTCTATAGCCTGATTTTGTGTAGTATCAAGATTGGTTGGCCTACTCCTTTTGAGATGAAAACCAACATCGGGAGGCATGGAGTTTGAAAAGAAACATTGTTGATTGTCAGCAGTTGGTCTTTTTGCCTAGGGAATTTTATGGATAATCTTATTATACTTGGCTACATAGTCCCTCATCGGCTCATGAATTTCTTTTTTCATTTGTGTAAGTTGAGCCAATAGTGAGTGCTCATCATCAACACTCTTGAACCATTTCTCAAAAGTGGTTTTCATTGTTTGCCAATCAGTTATAGATCTCGCTTGCAGATGATTGAACCAATCTACTACCCCCTTAGTAAGAGTTTGAGCAAAAAGCCTAACAGCCACATCCTCATGTTGTACTGCCAATATCCTAGTAGCTACATTAAAACAATTCAAGTGTTCTTCAACTATGACTTTTCCATCACCATTAAACTTAGGTAAAACATCCTTTGCCCCTTTTTGAAGTGGATTATGGGCTCTGAGGGCAAGAGGTCCGAGTGTGGCACCCCATGGTTGGGGCATAATGAAAATAGGGTAAATAGTAATAAGGGGAGGGGCTTGAACTCTAGTAAGCATTAGTGCTTGCTAGTGGCTAGAAGAGGAAGGTATAGAAGTGGTTCTGGTAGGAGAGGAAGGTCTACTTATAGCATTTCTCTTAGGAGTGAAATTTGTGGCAAATGATAACCCTTGCAATTCTTCAAAATAACTATTAGTTACTCCCTCTCTCCTTTGTGATCTGGTATAAGGACGAGAATCCAGGGTTGTCGTCCCTAGGGTTTCTAAGATGTTTAAACAATTCTTTAGACCTCAGCAATATTATTGAGTTATGGAAATTGTCTCAGATAAAGCAAACCTATGGATATTATTGATTATAAGTTCAATTCTAACATGCTCGTAGCACGCTGATCTATTGAATGTTCGACGTCTCCCCAGCAGAGTCACCAAAAATTTGTTAGTGAACGAATTTTTGCCTTTCTTCAAATTAATTAATTTCACACTCTGTCACCTTCTTTTAAAGGCAAAGTTTGACTAAATAGTTGGGTAAGTGTAACATATACTACTTCCCTCTGAATTTTTGATAGGTACAGCTCCATCCATTAGTTATTCGGGGAATAATCTAATTAATTTTAATTGGTATGCTTTTAACCTGAAAGAACGTAAGTCTACCTACTTCATTCTTAGATGAGAGGCTAATGATTTATACATATTTCAGAGATAGCTTGTTCTTCAAAGATACTTCAACATAAGAAATGGAAATGATCGAAACAAAGTTCGAATCACCAGTTCAACAGTCCATAAATAAAAACAGATGAGAAAATTAAATCTCTTTTCAAGCACATATCTTTTGAAATCTTATAGGAAGGAGTCCCAGAATGATAATAATGTTGTGCATTGGAAAGGTGATCACTATTGTTTGATTAGATCAATATATGCAAAGATATATCACTACATAGATTCAAAACTCAAAGGTTTTCCTTCTCCCAAAAATAATGCGATCTTTTGTATACAAATATAACTCATGTAACAAAGAGACAACAATACATTTATAAATCCTTTTCAATTTCAGATTTCCAAAGTTTGATGACTTCCTGCAACAAAACTGAACTTCTAAAACCAAAAAGAAAACTAAGTAAACTCACAAAATTCTAACCCAAATCTAACCCCTATTCTATCTATCTTAATTTAATTTATAGTCTTTAGAATAGAGGAGGTCTCCCTAAAAACTTGACCTCCTCCGAATCAGTTATGAAAACCAACAAAGTATATTTGGGGCAGATCTCCCAAAGCCATTTTCATAATTATGAAAAATACATAAAAACAGAGTCTTAATTAACGCGTCATGCTTCTTTTCCATCGCTATCTTCTCCTCTGCTTCTCTGGGTGTCGTGGGTAGTTGCAAGTTTCTGTATTATGGATTTGTTTGGATTCTTCATAGAATTGAGTTTTGCCTTGGCAGCTTCTTTGTTCCATCTGTGCCTCACCATCTTTTTGATATGCTTCGGTAACTGATTGTTATCGACAAATGTCATGGACTCGATCTGGGTGACCTGTGTTATATCCTTTGGGGTGAAATTGCCTTTCGCTTTGATTTTCTCCATGCATATCTTGAAAGTCTTTATCACATCCTGCGTGTTCAGCCCAAAAATCCCTAACTACCAATTGTTGTCTGGATTAACCACTTTGTTGTCATTAACTAGACTGCATTGGAGGTCCTGAAGTTCATACACAGAAGTCTTGGCATCGAAGATCACAGATTTGAAGGTGAGTACCCACCACATTATGGTCTTCTTCAATATGAAGAGTTGGCATTCATTGCTTACCAACTTGATGGAATGCTCTGTCAGGAATCTGGTGACTCCATACTCTTCTATCTTAGTGAACATAGGCAAAACATTCTCCCATTTATGTTCCTCTTTCTCCCATGGCGAAGTCTGGTTCTGAATTTCTACAATGAGGATCTGTATCTCATCACATAACTTCTGAGAGCTTGTGATATATTTTTCTCCATCTTTGATTCCTTCTTCGATCCATCCCTCGACAGCCTCTGCAATGCTTTTAGCTCCTTGAGCCTGACTCATTAGCATTTTATTTTCTAGCGATGTAGGATCAAAGTTCTTTGTAGCACGGGATATGGGAAGTGCTTCGAAGCAACCGATAGTATCAATTAATTGAGCGAGAATGTTTATGTGCCACTTTAGCTCTCTCTTCTCCCATTCGTCCCTTTTTGACCTGGTCAACATTTTCTTAGCCGATACCTAGAAGAAATGGTTATTCGAATCCCTACTCATGTTTCCAAGCTCCACCTTGGTGATCTCAAAATCCTTCGTATTGACCTCTTTATCTTCATCCTTGGGCTTGTACGAGGCAATCTCGGCAACCCACTTTCTAGTTCCTTCATCGTTATCTAGTCGAGCAGTTGTTTTGAACCTTTTTGGCTTGGGGCACTTCTCTATGTATTTAACTACCATGTCCTGAATTGGAATGGTCACGGGAATGAAACTCCACTTTTTGTTTACCAAATTGGTTACCCACCTAGGAGTTGCACTCAAACTGGCCATTCCCCCAATCACTTTAGAGGGTGGTGTCATGGCTAGGGTAAGTGCATGGGAATCCATGGCATTGATGATATCACTATCAAGATCTTCAACTTCAAATATCTGAGCATCAAGAATTTTATCCTTCGCCTCTACCTCTTTGGTTTGGTCCATTCTTTTCTGCGTGGCACTTCGTGACCTAGTATGTCGAGGAGCAGGGAAGTCCAGAGCTGGGTTAGGCTTGTGCTTAATATGAGATGGCTTTATGTCCTTACCTTGCATGAATAGGCATAGAAGCAAGATTAGAAAAACACTTTGGTGAACACAGAGTAACCTCACTGTTTCTCGTCGATTTATACTTGGCATCTAGTTTCGTTGCTCTCTTCCTTCCAACCCATTCTGCGGTTCTCTCCAACACCCTTTCTATTTTTAGTTGAATATCATCTTCTTCTTCCTCATCCCAGTTGATATAGGACACTTCAATTTCAGCTTGAGCTAAGTATCTAGGTTCAAACAACTCTAGATAATCTTCCTCAAGCCCATTTATGTGAAGTTTTACCTGTAGCGAAATGACTTGCTCCTACACCATTCTCATGTTTTCCCTTTCGAACACCTCAAGTTCATCACTATAGTCTTCCTAGAAGTCCTCTAATTATGGAATTGGGAGATACGCCATTAGACCAAGACTTCGGGAGAAACCCTTATTGTCAAAGCCTTTTCTTTTGTGGTATAGTAAAAAATTAAAGTTTTTCAAATCCGATCCAATGCTCAAAGTGTCTGACTAGGGAAATGATCCTCCCATCTATCCCTGGGTTGTTCCTTCTTAATCACGGTAGCCAACTATCTACAAACCTCTACTAAAACAAAGCAATCTGAATGAAAACGAGGAAGCTTGAAAGGCTCCTCCTCAAAACTACCTACTCTTATGTAGCAAAAGTGAGGAAACTAGATAAAGAAGCTACCAAATCTCTTCACCAATGCCTGTGGATCCTTAGATATCCTCTTTGTTTTCATGTTCTTTACTTCATAGCACAAATATCCTAGGAAGGCATTATGTACCCTCCTAAAGTCTTGCAAGGCATTATCTTTTTGTAACATTGGATAAAAAATCATATACAGAGACCTCTCTCTCAGTGAGCTTCCTAAGTATTCCTACTATCTCCTTAACATAGGCCAAAAAATATATTAGGTATGAGGACATGAATAAATTTTGCTTAAACTATTTGGCCATACTCAATTGTTCCCTCATGGAATCGGCAATCAACTCTGCCCAATCGAGGTATTGCTTTCCTTCTAATACCAGTTGCACATAGCAATAAATCCAGTCGTTAAAACTATAGTCTTCTATCGAGCCCCTGACTCAATGCAATAGTAACATGACATCATGTATGTGAGGAAGCATATGGTTCTTGTTGGGATTCTTGGGCAATTTGGAACCACCCCTTTGGGGAACCTTCAATGAATATTTTGCTAAATTATTCCAGTGTCCAGCTCTATCAGAGTTGAACTCAGTGATGGATTGGGCAAGAGAAAATTTTGAGAACTGGTAGTCAGGTAGTCTGAAAATAGAGGAAATTACTTTGCAGTTAATGGCAAGGAGGGTTTCACCATTATCTCTCCTGATGGTCTCAGCAATTGGATCATACCTAACAATACATTCTTTAACCAATTTTGGGCAAGGGATAGCTAGGGGAAAGGTTGTCGCCTCTGTGAGGCCACTACTCAGAATTTCTAGATCGAAAGAACCATCAATTCCCTTGAACAACCTTTCTTTTAAAGCTTCAAGATTTTCCCCCTTTAAGTTTGTATCACCGACTATAGGCTCTGTACATGCAAGACTAAAAATGTTCCCAAAAAGGTGCAACATGGACTTCATAATTCGTAAATGACCAGCCTTATTTTCTCAACAAATTCTACCATGAGAGAGGAAAAGAAGGTAAAAATCATTGGAGAGGACAGAAAACAAACTCACCTTCATAGGTGAGAGCAATCTGGCAACTACTAGCAAACAAACCTTCTATCCAAGAAAAACAACTCCGAAGCAATGAAGAACAAATTTTCAGAGGATTAATCCCTTCATACCTTATAGCAAAAGCAATGATACGTACTTATTAAGTGCATTAATTCCAATCTTCAATTTAAATGTGATGAGCTTGTGGATTGGACATCACACACATGCATTGAATGCATGGCAACATTTTTGAAGTAACCGCCTGTTCCCAAAATGATTACTTGCCTCAAAAAATTAACCAGTTGACGTCACCTGAGATATGGTTTGACCTTCGTCATATTTGGCAATAAGCACACCATCATATCTTTTAGCTCATGGGACCCACCTGATTGAACCTACATGAACAATCTGAATGGAGTTCACTAGGGTTCAAGTAGTTCAAGATGTACACCACACCTAGGAAACTTCTCTTCTGAAAGGATTGACTATGTTAAGTGTTGTTGACCTTTTGAACCACATTGAACATGTTGAACACCCCCGAACCCTTTGAACTAGGTTCAAAGAGTTCACCACCTGGAGAGAGATGATATAACATATTGTTGAACATGACCCATAAAAGAACCACTATAAAAACACTTTGAGTGAATGTTAGTATGAAAACCTCCTAGATACCTAAGGACCTGCAGAACCTAAATGAACCTTATGAACCTGTTTCAAAATGGTTCAATGAGTTCACGGGGTACAAACCGATCATTAAAACTTAGCGTTTCAAATTCAAAAACAATCTACAAGCGGATTAAGGATTTGGACCAAGGAATCCCAAGAAAAATGAGGACTTCAAATAAAATTTAATAGGGTGATTTACTCCTGTTATGAAGGATAAATGACGTGGTAACAGAAAGAGAAGCCCTCTTGTGTGCACTTTTTTATCAACAAATAATGGGATTAACTTACAAATCATTTGGAAAGGCTATATGGGATAATTTGTAGACACTTAATGAAGGTAACCCTACAGTAAAGATTGCTAAACTTGATGGTTACCGGGTGAGATATGAAAACCTGAAGATGGAAGAAGATGAAAGGATTACTACATTCATAGAAAGGGTAAATGAGATTGTTATGGGAATTCAATGTTGTGGTGGAACTCTAAGTGAATATGATATTGTTTCTAAAGTCCTGAGAGCCCTACCACCAGCTTACAAAATGAAGGCTACTACTATTAATGAGTTGAGAAAAATGGCTAATACAACTATCAACAAAGATACTTTGGTTGGGAAACTATCTACTTTTGAGCTTGAGGAATTTGGACCTTCTGGAGCTGTGAAGACTAAACTTGCTTTTCATGCATCTACATCTACAACAGGTAAGCAAGATTGGAGAGATTTATATGCAAAAGAATTACAAGATATGAAAAGAGAAGATGATGAGTTTGAGCAACTTGAAGCACTATTTTCTAGAAGAGTACCGAAAGGACTAGTAGGAAGTAAGTATGAAGGAAAAGAACCTTTTAAATATTTTGCATGTAATAAGATTGGTCATTTTGCATCTAGATGTCCTGAAAGGAATTCAATATTTGAAGAAAGAGTTAAAAGATCATTTAAACCTAACCCTGGATATCAGAAAAAGTATAGATTCAAGAAAGATAGAGACAAATCATGCTACATAGTAGATGAGGAAGGCATTACTAATTCAGATGATGACTGGCAAAAGACTCTACTAGTGGATCTAGTAATGGGAAGGAATGAGTATTCTTGACTATCAAGGAAGATGATTTGGCACTGGAAGAGAATGTACCTAAGGAGAGGGCACTTGCTACTAAAATTAAGGATAAGGATGAATGGGTAATTGACAATGGTTGTTCACATCATATGACTGGAGATAAAGGGAAGTTTTGTCTTTGTAAGAAAGATGGTGGACTAGTTATATTTGGAGATGACAAGGTGTTAGATTCGATGACAGTCCCATAGACATTGAGAGTGGGGGGTGAATCAGTGTCTAAACGATTAACTGAATATTTAAACATATTTATAACTTTGCAACCCAAAATAATGTACCGGTAAATAAGAATAAATACAGTAAACAAAAATAATAGAGACTATATAGAAACACACCATAACACAAGATATTTTAATGAGGAAACCTTAGTGGGATTTGTGACCCTCAATATTTACTCTCTGGCCAATGAATAAATACTACTTACAATAAAGGGGTCTACACATGCAGGGAGGCCAACAACCTAGAGCTCACTACTCAATGAAGAGTTTCACTTACAAAAAAATGGATAATTAAATCCAATACAATGTACTACTCAAAACAACATTTCTAATGCCAAGTTCAGTACCGGTTTAAGCTTAGATAGATACCTTAACCAAAAACCTTTGCTACCACTAAAACAATTATCTTCTACCATACATTCCTATCTTTCTTCTACTATCTATCTATTTCAAAATGATATATAAGATCTCATACATATATGAGTCTTTACATATACCATGTCGGCTTATGAAAGATAATTATATTATAATAAACAAAAGTTCATCCCATGTCAGCTAGAGTGTCGGTATGCTTTGTTGCTAATGTAATTTGAATGTTGGTGTAAGCACCTATCAGTGCGAGTTTCTATCAGTTTATGATATAGGTGATGTTGGGCATGTAGAAATCTATTTCCGGTTGGTTGCCAATTGGTTGCCATCAATGACAACATCAACTATTCTCATTAGAGTGTAGAATGCCAACACAAGGCATGCATGATTAAGGGAAAAGGAACTATATCATTGGATGGTAAGAATAATACTAACAATGTTTATTATATTGAAGGTTTGAAGCATAATCTTTTGAGTGTAGGACAATTGGTAGATATTTCAATTACAATTCAAGGATGGAAAATGCAAAATCATTAACAGATCTGACTTGGAGATTGCAATTTGTACACAACATATTTCATTTGAACTCCGATGAGAAGACATGTTTGATTACATAGATTGATGAGAGTTGGTAATGGCATAAAAGGCTGTGTCATGTGAATTTTAATTGCATCGTTAAGATCAGTTCAACTAAGGCTATTAGAGATATACCTAAGATTATGAAGCCCTATAATCTGGTATGTAAAGAATGTCAAATGGGTAAACAGGTCAGAACCTCTTTTAGGAGTATACAAGATAAATCAAATGGTGTTCTTGATCTTATTCATATTGATTTATGTGGCCCTACTAGAGTTAAAAGTTTTCATGGTGATAGATATTTCATGCTAATCATTGATGATTATTCTAGGATGATGTGGGTTACTTTTTTGAGAGAAAAATATGAAGCATTTGAAAAGTTAAAATTTTTTAAGGCTAAAGTGGAAACTGAGACAGGATTGAAGATTAAATGTTTGAGATCAGATCATGGTGGAGAATTCACATCCAGTGATTTTAATAACTTTTGTGACAAGCATGGTATAAGAAGACAATTTTCTACTCCCCGAACACCTCAACAGAATGAAGTTGTGGAAAAGAAAAACATAACTATCTTGGATGCTGCTAGAATAATGATAATGGAAGAAAGTCTACCTCATATCTACTAGAGAGAAGTAGTGAGTATAGTGGTTTACACATTCAATAGAGTACATATAAAAGGAGAAACCGGTAAGACACCTTATGAATTATGGTTTGGCAATACACCTATGGTTAAGTATTTCAGAATTTTGGTAGTAAATGTTATATTAGGAAAGATGATACTAATGGGAAATTTGATCCTAGAAGTGATGAAGACATATTTATTTGTTATTCTAATGAAAGCAAAGCATATAGATGTTATAACAAGAGATTGTAGAAAATATTGGAGAGTGCTAATGTCAAACTAGATGAGCTAAGACAAAGTCAAATCAGAATTTATGAGAAGGAACCGACAGTGGAAATGATTATATCTAAACTGGTAGCACCTTTACCAGAATAGAGAGGTGAACCAGTTACTCCAGTAACATCAATGAACTCTACAGTAACTAAAGAACAAGGAAGAGGAATAGAGAGTCAGAAGACTCCTAGGTATGTGAGACTGAATCATTCTAAAGATCAAATCATTAGAGATAAAAACAATGGAGTAATGACAAGAAGAATACTGGCAACTAATGAGGTATGTTTAATTTCACAAGTTGAACCAGTATCAATAATTGAGGCATGTAAAGGTAAATTTTGGTTAAAATTTATGGAAGAATTAGATCAGATTGAGAAAAATAACACATGGACTTTGGTTCCCCAGCCTAAAAATAAAAATGTTAATAGAAATAAATGGGTTTTTAGGAATAAATTGAATGAGGATGGTCAAGTTATAAGGAATGAGGCTAGATTGGTTTGTAAAAGATATTCTTACAAGGAAGGAATAGATTATGGAGAAACATTTGCACCAATAAGTAGGATTGAAGCTGTAAGATTATTTCTTGTTTATGTTGCTTATAAAAACTACAAGGTTTATCAAATGGATGTTAAATGTGCATTCTTGAATGGGGATCTTGACGAGGAAGTTTATATTGAGCAACTGGATGGTTTTTCACTATCAGATGATATTGATATGGTTTGCAGGTTAAGGAAAGATTTATATGGATTGAAACAAGCACCTAGAGCTTGGTATGCAAGGTTGGATAAATATCTTTTGAAGCCTGGTTTTACTAAGGGCAGTGCTGACAGTAATTTATATTATAAAATCATTGATGATGATATACTGATTGTTGAAGTATTTGTTGATGATAATTATTTTTGGAGGTGAAGATAAATTATGCATAGAATTTTCTAAAAACATGGAGAAAGAATTTGAGATGTCTATGATTGGTGAGATGAATTTTTTCTTAGGTTTGTAGATTACTCAGACTGACAATGGTATTTTTATCTATCAAACTAAATATACTAAGGAATTGTTGAAGAAATTTGGTATGGGAGATTCTAAACCGATAAGTACACCTATGGTTACAAGTGAGAAGGAAAGATATTTCTGCACCGATAAATCCTACAAGATACAAATCTATGATTGGAGGTCTACTTTATTTGACTCAGGCTAGGCCTGACATTATGAATGTTTTTTGCATTGTTTCAAGATTTCAGAGTGATCCTAGAGAAAATCATGAGATGGTAGTGAAAATGCTTTTTAGATAATTGTAAGGTACATCAGAATATGGTTTATGGTATCCTAAGGATGATAACTTCACTTTATGTGCATATACAGATGTTGATTGGGTTGGAGATGTTGATGACCTGAAAACTACTTTCGGTGGAGCTTTCTTTCTTAGAAAGAAGTTGGTTTCATGGATTAGCAAGACACAGTCATGTACTTCTTTATCTACTACTGAAGCTCAGCATGTTGTTGTTGCTACTAATTGTACAAAAGTTTTATGGATGAAGCAAATGTTGAAGGATATAAAGGTGGATTTTGATGCACCAGTATTTATTCATTGTGATAACTCTACTGATATTGATATATCAGAGAATTTGACATTTCACTCTAAGACAAAACACATATCTATCAAGTATAACTTTTTGAAGGAGAAGGTAGAAGCAAATGAAGTTAAACTGGTTTATATGAACACTAAAGAATAGATTGCAGATATTTTCACTAAACCTCTATCTAAGGAATCATTTGAGTACCTAAGAGATAGATTGGGGGTTTCTTTCCCTTTGGTAGAGAATTGATTGATGTGGTTTTGCATTAGTCTGATATGCATTATCAGAGATACTATTCACTCTAGCACTGATGAGGGATGCTACTGCTCAGGGGGAGTAGTCAACTTTGAGATTGAGAGGCTTATATTTTTGCTTTGATATTTTTGTTAGATTTTTGGCATTGATGTCAAAGGGGGAGAAATAGTGATGTGAAAAAGAAATTCAGAACTTTATAGAGATATTATTCAAAGGGGGAGAGTTATTGATATTTAGAGCTATATGCAGGAGATTGTTGGTTGTCTTCCACAGGGGGAGACTTGTTTGACATTTCTTGGAACTTAGATGTTTTTCACATCTAGTGTTGTCATCAATTACAAAGGGGGAGATTGTTGGCCATTTGGTACAATTGATTATGTGTTACATTGATGTTTTTCCATTGATGTCAACACTAGCTGTTTGGATGCTTTATCAACACCCTTCTAGTCCCGGTAGGTTGAGTGATTTCTGGTTAACTTGGATCCGACATGATCTAGTTGACTATGGTATAATCTAGTGATGGAATTGGCTTGTTCATGATTCTTACATTCAAATTTGGTCAGTTGGTTTTTGTCTGTTGATTGGATGCTATCATGCTTACTTAGAAGATTGGTTTTTGGTTCCAGCAAGGGTTTCACCGACAAAAAATTTAGTGGATATTTTTTATGTATTGCATAATTGGTGTTGGTGCAGCTTTGGATGGAGTTTTAGGATGTTGTTGGTGATCATGTTTGAGACTTGGCATTTGGAGATCATTGCTAAAGCATGTGGACCTATACTTGCTCCCAGATGATCTAGGTTATGGACCGGCATTGATGTAACATGTGGATAGGACCTATTGTTATATTTCTGGGATGTCTTATGTGTTGGATATTATTTATTTTGGTCTAAGGCTAACATGGTTTGTAATTATGTACTTGGTTTATTGTCTGGTACCTAACCTAATTGTTTATGGTCGAGGGTTTGTATAAATAAGATGTAAGATCTCATTGTAGATCATCATGGTTATTGTAAGAGGTCATGGTCAAGGAAAGTAATGTGCGAATAATGTAATATCATTCAGGCAAAGGAGTTGGTCAATCATTGGAGATTGAATTGGGTTTGTGAAGAGGATTTAATCCTCCAGTATTGAGCTTAACCAGAACTGTACTCAAGCATAGGAGATGCTATCTTTTGCAGTTCAACACTTCTCCAGATTGTAGTCTGGATTTGTATGTAGTCAGTGAGACTCCTTTTGTGATGAGAAGTGTTCTCTAGGCTAGTGGCCTTCCTGCAAGTGTAGGCCCCTTCATTGTAAATTCACATACTTACTGCAGAAGTATTATTTGACTATGGGTAGGCTTCCCACCATAGTTTTTCCCTTTACCGATTTTTCCACATACAAATCTTGATGTTGTGTAGATGGTATTTATTCTGTGTTTATTTCTTATACTTAATTGGATTAACTCCTATTTTGGTATTATTATTTTGGGTTCCAGTATTAAAGTTTTAATTGCTAATGCTTCTGGTAATCTGTGACAATTGATTCACCCCCCCTCTCAGTTATCTTCTGATTATCTGTACTATCTAACACATTACTCTCAATGATCACAATCAAGGATATTGATATTTGTATTGTCATGAATGCCAAAAGGGGGAGATCATTGGAATTTGCATGAAGATTGCATTGATGAACTATTATGTTATCATTGATGTCAATTATAACTGGTAATGATGTTGTTATGCAATGGGTAAGTGAGCTAGTGAAGGAAACTAGTATTACTTAAGAAGCAGTGAGATCAACCGGTAACCCTACCTATTGATGTGCCAAACCCTAACCGATGGAGCTTGGTGAATCATTTGTATTGGTTTATGATCAAATGATGAATGTTAATGATTATTCCATGTATGCATATTGTATGTGAAGAGTTTCAAATGGTTTTTGGCACGTAGAGATAACAGTTTTATCTTGGGAATGAGTGAATACATTGCATGGAGAGGAAACCACGTGATGAGTTACTGGAACCGATGAAGTAGTGATCAAGGAGTGATTGAGATTGTCTTGAACAATGTGTAATGATTGCTATGTAATCTAATTTTCATACTTGAACTGATTTGTTTGTAATCTCTATGAGATCTTAGGTTTGTGATGTGTTACTAACCTAGTGTTTTTCTTATAAGGTTGATGAGTTGTTTTGTTGTAGTGTTGAAAATTTTAGTTAAGTGTTAGTCTGATTGATTGCCAAACTAGAAGGTGTATCTATAGTATATGTGAAGGTAGGTAGAAGTATAAAAAGGATCTGATCAAGCAGAGTAGTGTTATTTACCAAATCAACAAACCCCTATTGTTCTCTAACAATTACAAGAGTCAAATCCCTTAACCGGTTAAGCTTTAACAGGCTTAGTGCTATCTAAATCCTCTAACCAAGTGATCCATTAGTTTGGATTTCAAATCCTCTATCGAGGTTACTCTTAATAGGTTATTTCTTCTAATGGAGCATTATAGTCAATCCCTTAACTGGGTGGTCCGTAATAGGATCTGTTCTTAACAAGATGTTTGTAAAAGCTTTAATAGGCTTGGCTCCTAATAGGGTGAACTTCAGAAGAGTTCAAAATACTTGTTGGTATTCATCCCCATTGTGGTTTTTCCCATTTGGGTTTCCACATAAAAAATCATTGTGTCAAGTGGTGAATGGTTTTTGTGGTTATGTTTGATATGGATAATTTGCTTAACTATTAAATTCACTTAGATATAATAAGATGATCAACAATAATCTGAAATGTGCTTTTACTTTTGCTAGTAAAGTATTTGGATTTTTTGGATAAATGGTTTGAGAGTTTTAGATTTATTATACTGTTATTTTTATATGCTATTCAAACCGGTAAATTGTCAATGCTATTGAAGTTTGTAGTTTAGTGTTTGAACTAGTTAGTTCTGAAATTGGCTTGGGAGGTTGTTTTTTAGTTTGGTGAAAGTTTAGTCAGTTTTCTATCTACTGATTCACCCCCCCTCTCAATATTTTTCCGGATCCTTATTGATTCATCATACCATCAATACTAATATAATAAATAGCTCTTTCTTTGCCCTATTTGTCTTTCTATGCTAAAAGTGCCCCCAAGGTGATTGTTGTTTCTGAAATGTACAAAAAGAATGGTTGACCTTGGATAGGGGGCATAAGAATAGGTGATAATGCAAGGTGCTCCTTGAGTTTATTGAAATATTTTTGACATAAGAAATCCCATTGAAATATTATATCCTTTCAAAGCAAGTAAGAAAATTGTTGGCATCTATCTACTAGTCGATGAAAGGATAGATGGCTTGAAGATTGCCTTGCAGATTATGTGATTGTTGGAGATTTCTAGGAGGAGGCATTTCAAGTATAGCTTTGAATTTTGTATGATCTACCTCAATTCCTTCTCTTGACACAATGAAACCTAGAAGTTTGTCAGAGGTGACCCCAAAGACACATTTATTAGGATTAAGGACCATACTTTATATTGCTAAATTATCTCAAAGTTTTTTATGAGTAGAGTGATGTGTCCTTCTAAAGTCTTGGATCTACCCAAGATGTCATCCATATAGTATTCCATGATATCATGAAAGATGGTAGTCATTGCACGTTGATATGTGGTACCAACATTTTTCAGTCCAAAAGGCATGACTTCATAGAAAAAAGGTTCCCTCTGGTGTTATAAAATCTATTTTATGCTGATCTTCAAGTGAAATTTTGATTTGGTTATACCCAGATAATCCATCTATGAGTGAGATAATCTCATGTCCTATTGAAAGGTCAACATTAATGTTGATATTAGGCAATGGTAAATCACCTTTTGGACATGCTTTATTGAGATTTTTAAAATCTATACAAATTTGGATTTCTATAGATGATTTGCCAATTGGTGAAATATTAGAGACCCATTCTGGATAGTCAATAGGGTGTATGAATCCTACATCCAATCATTTTTGAATTTCTTCTTTGACCAAAAGAGATATTTGTAGATGCATTTTCCTTAGCTTCTGTTTGATAGGTTTTCATTTGGATAGACTATGAGGTGATGTACCACAAGATCAAGATCTAGTCCTTGAATATCAACATAAGACCATGCAAAATTTTATTGTACACTTTGGAGAAATGTAGTCATATTTTTATTTTCTTGGTCACTAAGTGATTAGGCAATGAATGTGATTTTAGGGTTCTTGAAAAGGCCCAAGTTCAAGAGTTGAATTCTATATTTTATTTATTGAGGACTAACATGACCTTTATTTTTGTGGAGGTACTATGAGAGGCAAGTCAACTTCCTAATCTTCTAATGCTTGATCTAGGTTTTCACAAGAAGATATATCTTTTGTTTTTACTTTTTTTTATGTCTGATAGCACCTCGTTGAGGTTCTTCCTAGGGGACTCTTTATCTTTATTTGATTTTTTATTTTTGTGACTAAGGAAGTTGACTACCAAACTAGGCATCCTCATTATATGCTTTTGTTGTGAGAATTTGATTCTTGGATTTCTAGAAAGGTCAGTATGGATTCATCATTTTCACATATGTCTAAAGTAGGTAGTCCTTGTTGGTCCCAATCCATTAACTTGGGGTGTACAAGTTGAAGTTTGGATGGGATGTGTAGACACCTAAAAAATGTCTCAGTAATTCTACACTAATTATTCGTCTATTTAATTAAGTAAATCTTTAATTATTTAATTCAATTAACTATTTCTTCTAATCATCGCCCTTCAACTCTTTTAATTATTCTATTTCTATTCTCAAATCATTTTAATCAGTTAACCCTATCTTAATTATTAATTAAATATCAATTATTTAATTAATTACAACCTTTTCCTAGTTAAATAATCTTTATTGTTTAATTAATTCTATTTCCTAAGTTTAAATAATTTCATTTAAATTATTTAAATTAATTAACTTATTCCTCCAATTCCCCGAATGGTAATTTCAATTAATTCCATGCAATTTCATTTCATTTCTCCCAAATTCAAATTTCATTTCATTTCACATCATTTCATCTAATTTCAAATCATCAAATTCATATTTTTCCCAAATCTAAATTTCAATTAATTTCATGCGCATTTCAGCATTCGAATGACCAAATTCAAATTCAAATTGAAAATGAAAATCAAATTCAATTTCAAATTCCTATAGCACATGCTAAAATTAGAATTGATTGATTAAATTAGTTAACTCGGTTAACTTATCAATCATCCTTTTTAACTCAAAATCAATTCAGTCATCTCCCCAATCTATTTAGTTCACTAATCAATCAAATGAGTTGACTAATCCATCTATTCAGTTCACTCTTCAATCTATTCAGTTGACTAATCAATCAAATGAGTTCAGTGATCAATCAATTTCAGTTGTCTCCCAATCAACACTTGAGTTCTATTTCTCACCCCCTTTGTGTTGAAAATCTATAAATTCAACCTCTTTTCATCAATTCAAGCTAGCTTATTTAGAATCACAAAATTAGAGTCTTCAAAGTATTTGTATACAGGATATTGGTGCAATACCTGAGAACCACCAACCACTCAAATTGGAGAAGAATGATGGAAGTAAAGATGCAAAATGAGGGAGTTCTTATTTGAGTTCATTCTTTATTTCATATTGATTTTTCATTGATTATGTTTATTTGTTTGTTAATTAGTTGAGAATTGGTGATTCGTTCTTATTTGCTAATTAGCTTAATAACATTCATGACATTCAGGCATAGAAACAATGGCGAACCTGACGTGAATCTACTTGATGCAGAGGGATATGGGACATTCAATCACTTTCTTTTGTTTTTGCTCAATAAAGGTCTCCACTAGGTGTCACCCAATGGACCAATGTCCTTAACCTTCCCAAGGTTATTATAGTCTAGCCTATATCCTTCCCAAGGATCTCTCCACTCAGGACAACTCACAATTGACAAGGATTCTCCTACCCCTGAACCAAAGTCACCTAACAACCCCACACCCCTAGCAAAAGGATATTTACTCACAAGGTGGAATTTGGCCTATGTGAATGTTCCCACATGTGTTATATGGAATTTTCATATATTTTGACCCCTCAGATGGGTGTTTATTAGACTCTTGTGTCATTTCCCCTATTAGACCTAGGAAATAGGGTTATAAGCAATTAGCCCTCCAAAATTTTTTTTCCTGATTTGTATCACAATATACCTAAACATCCCCCTAAATAAATTAGATATTTGAATACTATTTTGGGCCTTCTATTAGATTCTAAACTTTTGCATTTGGATTTTGAGTATGGATGGTCAAACCCTATTGACCCTATTTTGCCTCTTCTAGCCGGTATTGGGGTTTAAGCTCTCAAAAGATTCACCAGACAATAAGGAATGCAAGAATGAAACTTTTTAGGGGTCTATACCTACCCAAGGGTCCATCACATGCCTAGTTTTCTCATCCACCAATCTGTTGTTCAGGCTTTCTATCTCCTTTTATACTGCTCAGGCTTGCCACATGACCGATGTCAAGCTTAGGGCCTCATCTTAGGATAGTCAAATGATACCTCTTATCTTCAAAACTACTAGGAACATTTAATATATATTCCAAATTAGAATACTCCCAAATTTCAGATCGATCCCATGGAGAGATGTTGATTTGTGCCCCTATTAGCATTCAAACCCTTGGTTTAAGGGTTTTACCAAACCAGTGGGATTGAAAATTCTCTTTCTTTCAAGCCTAAAAATTTAAAAGCCTCAAATCAACTCTAGATGATTGGTAAAACTCTTCTAAAACTTTTCAAATTCTCAATTCATACCCATCAATCATTAGGAATCATGCAAGGACTGGAATTCAAGGAAAATGCAGAAAAAACTCAGTAATCGTTTTGTTTGAAGACAAAGATTTCATTCAAAATTACTTCTCCAACTTCTCTAACTGGAAGGCATCATTACTCTAGGATTATATCATACTAAGGAACTCCTCCAACTTCCTCAATGCATACAAGCAACCAATGAACCATTGGAGTAACCACATTTGAAAATGTTGCAAAAAGTTGCTTGACAACAATTGCAACTTTTGCAACTTTTGACAACTTTTTAGAAATTGATCTTGCCTTCACACCAAAGGTCAAGAATGAAAATACTACACATTGTAGACCCCTAAACAACAAAAATACCTATATAATTCCCATACAAGTCTTTTGACCAAGTTGACACACTTTGGAGCCTTAGGGCTTATTACATTGCCTAGGCCTAATCAATAGGCGTTCAAACACACACACACACACACACACACACACACACACACACACATTCTATTCCCAATACAAACATGAATAAAAATGATGTGGACACATGTCTTGGTACTCCTTCACCACTACTCTAACCTTCACTTTTCTATTTCGACAAAACTTGCAGATCCGTGTGTGCACAGGAAACTGGATATCACAATTGCATACATAGAAATTCACAATTCCCAATAACATATCACAATTGATATGACATCATATTGCAATTGACTAGAGAGAATATCAAAAATTTTCAAATAGATCACAATTTCCCTAAAGGATTGCGAATTCAAAAAAAATTGTGTCATTTTTGAATGATTTTGTCTTGCGCATCTAACCCTGAAATTTTGTCAAATTCTGGAAAAGTTGATTTCTACATATAAAATGTATCTAATCCAATGGCAGGAAAGGTGACATTCTAAATTTTAGGTGCAAGAAAGGAAAAGAAGAATAGGAGGCAACAAAAGGCTCATCAAAGACTTCTAAAGGCTGAAAGGGAGCTAGGTGAGATTGAAGAAAAAGAGGAGATCGCTCAGTATCACAGGACCATCCATCATTTTTTAACCAAATACAAATTATTTAAGGAAATCAGTGTGTTGGCTCGCGTAGTGTGGAACAATATCATTGCAGAATAACTCCATTATCTTCTATCTTTTTCTTCTATTTTTCTGTTAAAAGTTCAAAAAATAAAAAAATAAAAAATCCTAAACAATTTCTATATTCATGGTTTTATTCTTTTTAATGTGATTGTTGTGCCCTTTGCTATACTTCAACAAATTAAAAACATTACAAGATACAAATCATGACAAAGTCAAAAGTTTTAGTGCTCAACAAGATCAAAACTTCAACAAGAAAAACAAGTACCAACAACAAAACCAACATCAGAACCAAATCTTTTGGACAAATTCAAAATTGATGAAACTATTATTTTTCAAGTGATCATAGGTCCTAGGTATTCAATTCATGTAGAAGTTCCATTATAATCATCACACAAAGTCCTCACACAAGTCATTTCACCAAAGTACCTTAAGATTAGTGTCACGTCAGATTATAGGAATCATACCTAAGTCCATGGGTATTAGAGGAGATGGAGAATTCCCATTCGAACAACCAAATCTTGGACCAAACACTGACCAATTACAAATAATTGATGGTTTAGATAACCTCACTTGGAAATTAAGATTCAATCATGCCCAATATGATACAGTTGAGGCCGTCATAGATGATGAAATCCAAAAGTATGTTTGCCTTGATGAGAAACTAAGGAAAAAGATACAAAGAGCAGCTCAAAAAGAAGCCATTAGACAATTGGTAGAGAAGACCATAGCAACATTCCTCAAACCGTGTTAGAAAAAGAAAAAGTATCCATCATTTTAGCTATCATTCATTCATTCTTAGAGTCTGGATTGTCAGCATATTAATCTTCAATACATGGGTCTAAAAGGAAATGATCAAATCCCATTTGAACAACCAAACCTTGGAACAAACAATATTCAATTAGAAATAATTGACGATTTCAATACCCTTGTTGAAGAATTGATAATTTATCAAAATAACAAACTCCAAGTTGTCATAGATGAAGAAGTTCGAAAATCAGTATAGATAGACATAGACCTAGAAAACTGAATTAAAGAAGAGGTAGAATTTGAAGCTTTCTAGTAATACGCTGAAAATCTCATGTCCGAATTTTGAAATCCTAGTTAGCAAGCAATCATCATAGATCACATTGTCTACATTGTAGGGTTTCATAGAAACTTATTTAGTTGCATTTAACCAAATCTTGCATACACATCTTAGAAAGTCAAGATCACTTTGAAGCAATATTCATGCCATTAACGGGTGCTCAAAAGGAAAAAAATTAAATGGATCCTAACAATGACCCCTTCGTCAACCCTACATAGAATATGGATCTATTCACACAACAACAAATACATGGTTACACACCCACAACAATGTAAACAAACCCAAACAAGATGCCTTCCCTTCCTTGATGAAATATGACATAATTTGACAAAGGAAGAGCTCAAAGCAGCCCAACAAGATCCTACAACAGTAATGATTCTCAACGCTCTCATTAATAGTGACAGAGACAGATATCTCGCTCCCTTAGTACAAAATGGGGCCAAACTACCACCAGGGGTAGATATTTCAACAATACTGCCACAAGGTATGACATTAAACTAGAATATACCTCAAATACCCGTTACAATGTAGACACAAGCAACAATTGATACAACAACACAAGGTATATCTCAAAATGCAAATATGGCTACAACCTCAATATAATCAATAGTGACACCACCAAGTGCCAATATTACAACACAAACAATGCCAAATATGACGCTACAAGCTCCAATATCTCACACCACTACCTTGGCAAATATAACTCAACCAACAGTCTTGGTTGGTTCCACCTGCAATAGTTAGAATATGAATCTAGGGACAAGAAGCTTGGCTTAGCCAAATGCTACTCTACAATTTGCATACTTCACACCACCTGCTGGGACTTATGGGACACAATTACTTGGTCTATCTACATTTCAACAAGCTCAAATGTACTCAAATACTATTCCTTTTGTAGGGAACATTCATCAAATCAACACACCAATAACCCAAATAGAACTTCTAACTCAACAAATGGAGAACCTACAAAAGCAAATGGCTAGTATACAAGCAGGGAATGATAAAAAGAGCTATACCATGGAAGATCTATGTCCTTATCCTTTTGACATAAAACTATGCATGCCACCTTTTCGCCCACATTTCAAAACACCAAAATTTGACAAATATAGAGGGAAAGGAGATCCTCGAGATCATATAAGAGAATTCTTCATGCCATGCTTTGAAGTAACTCACAATGATACATACTTGATGAGATTATTTTCAAAAAGCCTGGGAGGGACAACACTAGAATGGTTTTCGCACCTTCCGCCAAAAAATACTTCATGGGGAGAATTAGCTAAGTTATTTATATCCAACTTTGCCTTCAACATAGATAATCCAATCACATTAATGGATTTATGTGCAACAAAATAAAAAGAAGGTGAGACTTTTGCTACATTCTTACAAATATGGAGAGGCCTATATCGTAGATGCCTCAGTCACATCCCTGAAGAAGAACAAGTAGACATCTTTAATGAAAATCTTGTGTCTCCAATTAAATATCCATTACAAATGCAATGCCTGAATAATTTCAAAGACATAACAGAAAAAGGCATCAAATATGAGAAAGGCCGATTAGAACAAGGGATATTGAAACACCAAAAGGATAGTGGACCAACCACCATCACAAGCAATGAAAGATCAAAATTTTGGTCTAGAAACAAACATGTCACAAATGACGGAGTTGTTGATGCACATTTTGTAAACAAAGATCAACCAACAATATCTTTACAAGGACCAACTGATAAGAACCAATCTCAGACAAATGACACCAATGTACTAAAATCAAATAGTCCAAGGATAGGCGCACCTAGAAGGAACTTCACACCCCTTGGAGAATCTATTGAATCAACACTGAAGAAGTTAATATAGAGAAATGCTATAACTTTATCAGAAGCAAGGCCATATGAACCAGGTCCATTTAAGCCTGCTTGGTGGAATGACAATGACTTCTGGGAATATCACCATAATAAGGATCACAAGACAACAACCTGCTACAAATTCAAAAACCTCATCTAAGATCTCATAGTTCAAGGTGACATTAAAATGGATAATAAAGCACCAAATATAAATCATACCATTTTCAAAGATCCTTTTGTCAAACATGACAAAGGAAAGGATTCTAGTTCTAATACACAAGACAATACTGCTAATTATACCAATGTAGCATTTGACTATGCCATTAACACACTAAGTGAAGGACATGAAATGGTAGCTACAATCAGAGTGAATCCTAGAAGCAGAGATTGTACCATCATTGCAAGAAGATTGAAAGTCACATTACAAGGAGTACCTGTGAACCAACCTTCAATAACTAGCAACTATAATATGGTGGATCAATTGAAGAGAACTCGAGCCCAAATTTCATTATTTGGGTTGTTGCGCATATCACCAGCCGATGAAGCAGTCCTGGATAAAGCGTTACAAGATTTGGTTGTTGCTAGGGACATTTATGAGAACAAATTTTAATCAATGGTGGGAAACTTGTCAACTTCAAAGGTCGCATTCACTGAACATGATGTTCCTACAAACTGACTCATGCATAATGATCAGTTGCACTTAGAAGCTTTCATTGACCAAAAAAAGGTTCGAAGAGTACTAATAGATGGTGGCACGGGCCTCAACATATGCACTCTACATTTGATCAAAGCTCTAGGACATTATGAATATTGTATTGACTCTATTGAGAGATTCAATATAAAAGCCTATGACGATGAGGAATGCCCTTCCAAAGGTATGGTGACTTTACCAATACAAGTGGGACTAGCTACAACAAATATCGCCTTTCAAGTACTAGATAGAGAATTGGGGTACAATATGTTGTTAGGTCACCCATGGATACATGTAATGCAAGTAGCACCATCAACTTTCCAACAATGTGTAAAGTTCCCATACAATGGTATAGAGATCACTGTCCATAGTGACTTGAACCCTTTCCAACATTGTAATAATTTAAGGGCAAGCTCGGACAATCAAGTACCAAACAATCAGGAAGCTCCCATTCACCTACAAATGGAATCATTATCAATTAAAGAAATAGAGAAAAATACACCAACTACATCTTCTTTGCATATTAAAGAAGTTGGTTCTGGAGAATATTCCATTTCAAGCATATTAGACGGCGATGTGGAGAAGGTTCGTAACATTCAATTGGCAAAATCCCTTGTCCCAGTGGAAAAAGAGAAATTTATCAAATTCTTTAAGAAAATACCCATCATTTTGCATGGTCTTACACAAATATGCCTGGATTAGACCCAAAATTAGTCCTACATCACTTGCCTTTACTTCCAGGGGTAAAGCCATACAAAAAAAAGCTCAGGAAAATGCACCCTCACATAGCCTTGTTAGTCAAAATTGAGTTACAAAAATTGTTAGATGTGGGTTTCATCAGACCTATAGACTATGCTAAATGGATTTCAAATCTAGTCCCAGTATCCAAGCATACTAAAGGTATCAAGATCTGCATCGAATTCAGAGATCTTAACAAGGCTTGTCCCAAAGATGACTTTTCGCTCCCTAATATAGACATCATAGTGGACTTAACAATTGGAAATGAAATTCTATCACTCATGGATGGTTTTTCTGGTTATAATCAAATCAAAATTGTGCCAAAAGATTAACCAAAGATAGCATTTACTTGTCCATGGGGAACCTATTGCTGGAATGTTATGGCATTGGGCCTTAAGAATGCAGGTGCTACTTATCAAAGAGCAATGACCACCTTGTTTCATGATATGATACACACAATCATGGAAGATTATGTAGATGATTTGCTAGTAAAATCCAAAAAAAGGGATAGTCACTTAAACATATTGGCTAAGATCTTTGATAGACTTGAGTAATACAATGTAAGACTAAATCCAAAAAAATGTGTCTTCGGGGTAAACTCTTGGGCTTCATTATATCCAATCATGGAATTGAGATAGATCTAGAGAAATTGAAAGCTATTTTAGACATTACATCACGTGCTACAGTCAAACAACTCAGAAGTCTACAAGGAAGATCACAATCCATAAGGCGCTTCATAGCCCAATTGGTAGAAAAGTGCCAACCGTTTCAACATCTTTTGACGAAAGGTGTTACATTTAAATGGACACAACAATTCCAGGAGGCATTCAAAAAACTAAAATAATATCTATTGTTCACTCCAATAATAGTTCCACTAGTACATGGGAAACCATTACTCCTATATATAGCTGGAACAAATTCTTCCTTAGGCACTCTCCTAGCGCAGCATGATGAACAAGGAAAAGAGAGAGCCATCTACTACATCATTGGAACACGCATTGGGTATGAACTCAACTACACATAGATAGAAAGAGCATGTCTTGTAGTAGTCTTTACATCACAAAAACTGAAACATTATATGTTGAGTCATAAAATACAGCTGGTTGCACAATTTTATCCACTCAAATACCTGATGAATAGAGCATCACTAACTAGAAGACTTGCAAAATGGGTCATGATACTCAGTGAATTCGACATTGAATACATCAGTAGAAAGGCTATAAAGGGACAAATCATAGCAGACCAACTTGTTGAAGCACCTTTACAAGACAACCATCCAATGGTGATAGATTTTCCAGATGAATTAGTATTTACACTATCAACATAGACATAATGGAAATTATTCTTTGATGGTTCACATACAAATCATGGAGCAAGAGCAGGAATTCTGTTCATAACTCCTCAAGGAGATTAGATTCCCAAATCATTCAAGATTACCTTTCCTTGTACCAATAACAATGTTGAATATAAAGCCCTGATGGTAGGACTACGCACTGCACTAGAATGGAAAATCAAAGATCTACAGGTCTTTGGAGACTCACAACTCATCATTAATCAAGTCAATGATAATTACAATACAAAATATGATAAGTTACAACCATACAAACAATTGGTAGAAGAATACAAAAAACACTTCACCAAGGTCACATTTGAACAGATTCTGAGAGTGCAAAATAGGGCAGCAGATGCAATGGTAATAGTAGGATCCCTCTTGGATATGCCAAATGATTAAACTCACTTTGAGTTTCAAGTGGAACAACTCATTTTCCCAGCTTATGAAATACCATCCACTGAATATGTTTGTATGGTAGTAGGACCTGAGTCTCCATGGTACAAAGATATATACGCATACCTGCATCATCAATATATACCTTCTGATCTTTCATGGAATCAAAGAAAGGCACTCATATGACAATAATCAGAACATGCAATCATTGCTAACACTTTATATAGGAAAAGTATAGACAACACCTTACTCAGATGCCTTGATATGGAGGAGACACAAATTGCCTTAAAAGAAGTTCATGATGGAATATGTGGAGCACATTCTTCTTGAACTGCTTTAGAAAAAACACTGTTACAAATAGGTGACTATTGGCCTATAGTGGAAAAAGACGCTTACAAGTATGTCCAAAGATACAAGCAATGCCAAATACATGGGAATCTCATTCATGCACCTTCTCAAGATCTTCAGCCAATAACATCACCATGGCCATTTTCACAATGGGGATTAGATCTTGCAGGGAAAATAAATCCTACCTCTTCCAACAGACATAATTTTATTCTCAATGTTACAAAATATTTCACAAAATGGGTTGAAGCAATCTTGATGATTTTCACAACAGGAAAACAAATAGCAAAATTTATCCTGAATTATATCATTTGAAGATATGGGGTACCCATGTGCATCGTGACTGATAATGGATGACCCTTTAAAAATCAAGAAGTGAGCAAGATTTGTGAACAATTTAAAATCTAACAATGTTTTGCAACACCTTACTATCCCCAAAGAAATGGTCAAGTTGAAGCAACAAATAAAACTATTTTGAAAATCTTAAAGAAAGTTGTCAATGATAGTGGATGAGATTGGCATCTCCAACTAAATCCAACTCTATGGGCTTATTGAACTAGTATATGTATAGCAACTGGTACAACACCATTTTCTCTGGTTTATGGTGTAGAAGCCATTTTACCTATCAAAGTAGAATTGCCATCCCTAAGAGCCTCTCTAAAAAACATAATCTCAGAAGAAAACTATAGAGTAGCACATTTGCAAGAATTGGAATTTCTAGATAAAAAATGACAAAGCGCTCTAAACCATTTACAAGGCTACCAAAACAGAATGAGAAGAAGATAAAACAAATGAGTCAACCCACATTGCTTAGAAATAGGAGATATCATTCTTAAAAACAATCAAAGAAAGCTTGTTGAACATGAAAAACCAGGAAAGTTTGAACCTAAATGGTTGTGTCCATTTGTCATAATGAAAGTAATTGGGAATGGTGCTTATCATTTGCAAACAATGCAGGGAGATTCACTCCCTGATCCTATCAATAGTATGCACCTAAAAAGATATTACATCTAAGGGTGGGTTCATTTCAAATTCCAGTACTGCATTTGCATATTTATTTACCGCACACTAATACATTTGGGGTCAAATTCCGATGGAGGTTTCCGACAGACAAGGAGCATTGTATGAAAATTTGATTTTTTTTTTTAAAAATGCCCGTGTTCATTGGAATTCCGACGAATTCAGGAATTTTATTTAAAAAAAAAAACACAACGCATTTTCATTTTGAAAGAAAACCGAAGCAAGCGGCAACTGTCTTGCCTCCCTGCCCCCCCCGCCAGAGCGATCTCTGCACAAGCGAGGTAAGGTTTTTTTTGCAATAAAAGGAACTCTTTGTTTTTCAATGAAGGGCAACTAACTTTTTTTCGCAATCAAGGGCAACTGTTTTTTTTGCGAATTAATCCATTTGGTGCATATCCTGCGATCTTAAAATTCCATGAAATGACATCTCTTTGAGGTATTCCGTCATACAGTTCACATGCTGTGTGTATGCTACCCCATTTTGCAATTTTTGTTATTGGATAATTTGCACACTAATACATTTAGCCTAAAATTCTGATGGAGGTTTCTGACGGAGAAGGTATATTGTGATCAAACTTGATTTTTTTTTGAAAAAATGCCCAATTTCGTCAGAATTCTGACGATAATGCAACATTTGGTTTCGACGGAGAAGGAATTGGCAATGACATTTGGGTTTTTTTAGAAAAAGTGCCCACGTTCATTGAAATTCCGATGATTGTGTGCATTACTTTAAAAAAAAAAAAGACCAAGTCATTTCATAAATCCCGCCTCTCATTCGTCCAACCTCTATAGGGAACCTATGGGTTTAATCATGGCAGGGAAGATCATTGGTGTGACAAACACGACCGTAGCGGGGAATGGGGGCATGAAGTGCCATGGGCACAAAGTGCCAAGGGCTAGCACATAACCAGCAAGGATGACCACAAGGGAGCCCAAAATGGGTTGTGTAAACGGCGACGCCTGGGCCTTCGTCAATAGCAATAAGAGCTACGGATGGAGGAAGAAGTTCACCCACAAAAAAAAATATGGATGAAGGAAGAAGTTCACCCACAATAAGAGATTCCTTTATGCTGTATATCTGACATCACTACCATGTCAGGCTGGAAGTGGCGATGGAGTATGATTCAGTGGAAGTGGAGGCGGACACTAGCTGACATTGATCAATCAGTCGCTGGTAATGGGAGACATTATTTTAAATGGTATGAAAAATTCCCAACTATGGCTAGATAGATCCTGCTTTGGTTTTCAGGAAGCCATTGGAGTGAAGTTGATTGCATCTTCTGGTGTTAGATAATTTGTATTTTCCTCATTGTAGGGAAGATAGGTTGTGTACTTCATATTTTAATGCTTATCTTGAAGGAGATCGGATGTGTGGTGGACATTTATTTCAAATTATTATTGTCCTGTATCATGTTTATGTTAAAATATGAATTTGTAGGTGCATGTAATGGTGCAAACTTTCAGTAGTAGATGTTGTTGTGGACAAATATTTTACATATGTTTATTGTTCTATTCCAGTCTATATGAGAATTATGTAATTGTTAAAAAATTCCCATAAATAACAAAAAGATCTTTTGAAAAGTTTATTAAATATTTAATGATGTTGGAAGTGTTATTGGGTTTTTGGTTTAGAGGTGAATGAGTCTATTTGGGATCAAGTATTTTGATGAGGCTAAGAGCAAGGCCCTAATATCAAAACAGTTCAAAATAGAGGAAGCTTGGATCACAACTCCAAGTGATTTGGCAAATTGATTGCCCTCAATTCTAGGCTCTTGATAGGTTTTTATCCTAAGACTTTTGCTCCAATATCAAGTAGATAAATGAATTTTATGGTTCTTTTCCTTTAGCATTGAGTATTCACCATTCCCATCATTGTGTTCCACGAAATGACATCTCTTTGAGGCATTCTGTCAAACAGCTCACCCGCTTTGCGGATGCTTCCACATTTTGCAAACATATATACCACACTATCAAATCTCTATCCATCTTCACTAGCTTCAACCACAACTATTCACGTAAGCATCGCTTCCCAATAGAGCGAACGAGTGCCTACCTAAAGGCCCTCCCAAGGTATCTTAGTTCGCGTTGTCTTGGGGCATATTAGGGGATCACAATAGGGAACGTGCAAGTAGGGGCCATCCCCCGATGAAGATGAAGGAGGGAGGTGGACATAGTTCCCTATGGGTTTAATCGCTACAAGATGTAGGAATGGTTTAATCACTGTAGGAAAAAGGTAGGGTATAATCAACAAATTCATTGTTATACATATTCAAATATTTAGATTCAAATTTTATTATATATTTATCAGATTAATTGGCAATAGCAGAGATGGTGAGAGGTTTCTGTAATATGATATGATTGATTTAAAAGAAGAATTTCTTACAAGACCTAAACCATTGAACAATCCTACAATCATGCATTATTTAAACACTACATTTTAAATAATGAGCAATATAGTTAGCCTGAAACATATTAACACTACTTTCCATATTTAAAATATATCCTAATTAAGGGGATGGATGACCTAAATCTGCATGATCGAGTGCCATTATGTAAAATATATCCTAATTATGGATGCTAGTATATATGGTAGTGATAGAAAATCCCTGCTGCAGAACCATGAGAGCAATGTGTAGTGATCAAGTGCTATATTTTCTTGGTGTTTTGGAGGGGAGCATAAGTGTACCATTAGGAAGGTGGCATAAAATGGAAGCTGAGAGGTATAAGGTTATGAGGTGTGGGTTAGGATAAGATAGGGAGGTAAGTGATGAAGGATGTAATGGTAAAAGAGTAAGTTAGGATATGTTAGGGGTTTGGAAGGTAGGAAAGTGAATGGGGGGAGATAAAAGGATTTGAAGGATGGAATGGGGTTAGGTAGGTGAAGTAAAAGTAAGTGTGTATGAGGTTAAGGGGTAGGATATGATGTAGGAAAGTGGAGGAGGTTAAGATAGGGGATATGAAAGGTAGATGGTAGGTAATAATGATAGGAAGTGAGGTAAAGGTTATGAGGTGTGGGTTAGAAAATAGGGTGTAGGAAATGGAAGGAAGGGTCATATCACTTTGAGAGTTTTCACCAAGATGAGTAGCCCGAGTATGGACCTCAAATCTTACAAGCCATGAGGATCCACTTTTAGTAGAGGAGCATATACTTGCATCTTGGGGGCTTATTAGGAGTTTGCCTTGAATTTGGGAAATACATATAGAGGAGATAGAATATTGATCAATACACATTACCTAGCCTCATCATGCATAAATACAAGAGGTATAGACTATAGCAAGCACATATCATGAGCCAAAGGATCATATTCAAGAGTTTCTTCATCTCCAATCCTCTACATTTTTAAGATCCACAAATGGGGTTGAAGCTAAGTCTTGTTTACTAATTAGCTTGGACTTATGCTTTGGGTTGCATCTATATGTGAGCAACCTAAAGGCATAATTTTCATTGCAATTTTTGAGAGGACTTGCTTCCACCTTGTGGTACTGGGAGGATAAAATGCACCAACACACATTGGAAACCCTCTCCAGATACCATTTTGGAGAGCTTCAAAGTGTGTTCTATTTCAAAATATTTTTGACAAAGATGCATAGATCAGTTTCACAATTTACATAATAAGGTTTCATAGTGGCTCAACATGAGAGTTAGTTTTTGGAGTTCTTGTAGTTTGTAGATTACATTCAAGACAAGTTACTTGTCAATTATTTCATTAGGGGTGGAAAGCCCAAAATTTTAGTTTTCCTACACATGGCCAATCCAAATGACTTTAGGGTTGCTATGGCAAAATCTCTTATGGAAAAGGAGGTACATGGGAGGACACAAGAGGCATGAGATAAGTTTGTAACCTTGATTAAGGGACTAAAGTGTCCATAGGCCTCCCCATCCTTCAAAGGATAATTTAGACTTACTATATGATTTACAAAGAAAAACCCAATAGTATCAATATTAGGGACATAGGTCTACTAGAGCATAGTAGGGGCCATAGGGTAGTCACATTTGACCATCATAGACACAAGGATATTTTAGGTATGAGAGACTATAGGGCTATCAAGCTAGGCCTTCTATGACTCAACAACCTTTTAGGCAAGAATCTAGTGTTTTTAGTAATTAGGATCTTCTAATTATGGTGGGGCCTAGCCAACATAGGGTTATATGAGAGGCACATGTTATGTATATGTTAGTATTAGACAGAGAGTGCTCACAAGGTTTTAGAGTAGGTGGACACCATGCTAGGATATCAAAGTAGATAGTTGATATGCAGGTCTTTACCCTCCCAACCACTCAACATATACCACCATGGGTCTTTACCCTCCCAAACACACAAAGGTCAAAGGAAGATTCACTGTTGCAACAATCACTTTTTTTGACAGTCTCAAGCACTTAGGATAGTCACTCCTTTCGTGGTCATTATTCTTCACACAACACTCTCTAACATTAATTATGATGATAGTGTACCTCCTTAAACCTTCCACCAACACCTAACTCAATACCAAACTCTTTCCCAATCTTGCTAATGGACTAATTAACTCAATTCACTATGAAATTGTGACGGTCAATGCAAGGTTTAGGACAGTAGTAATTAAGATCTTCTAATTATTGTGGGGCCTAGCCAACATAGGGTTATATGAGATAGGGGTAAGTTCAATAGTGATTTCTCCTCTACAACCTTTGCCAGTCTGTGTGAAAATGAGAGCTTGACAGCATTCTTTCACTTTTAGCTAGCTAAATTTTTCAAGAATTTTATCTCTAGATTTAATATTTCTTTTCTTGCATGAATCTATTAATTTTGAGATAACAGATCTTGCCTTCATGAATTGATCCTAGTTTATCCCTTTAACCCTGATTAATTTATTTAGAGTGTTTAGTTCCATTTTAATCCTTTCTTTTACAATTAAATATTATTAAAAAATTGTATTATTGTTCCAAATTTTGTGGATATTTAGGAGACACAAATAAAATATAAATGTAATCATTCCATATTTTTGTAGGAGATATTGGAATGAGACTAATAGGAAGAGTAGTAAAAATGAGTCACAATGAGCACTTTAGAATAAATCTAAACATTATAAGGAAGAGTAGCTTGGAAAAATAGAAGCGTAATTTATTTTCCAATATGCAAGATTATTACTTGGGAAAGAATCTTGAAAGAGGATTGAAAAGATTCCTTGAGCTAACATTCTCTCACTTATCCAAAATTATGAGGAAGGATTCATTAATGAAATGGTCATTAACAAGATGGAGAGAATAATAATTAGGAAGAGATAGATTTCACATGCTACTAGGTGACTAGATTGGAGAGAAGCTAGAGGCAAATCATTTAGCTTGGCCATGACACAAAGTCTTAGAATAGATGCCAACCTTGGTGAATGGAATGAAAATCCCAAACAATTAATGAGTGGTGAGGCAAGTAGAGGCATCTATAAATAAAGAAAAAATGGGACTAAAACCAAGGGAAATGCACATGGAAAGGATATGATGAAAATCAAATAAATAGTTTGAAGTTAATATTAGTTACCTAAAGGATATTCCACTTGATTATTTGGTATATCATAACTATTTTGACAAATTTTGAAACCATTAGAGGTACCTTTTGCTTCTGTAGATGAGGCATTCATTCATGTTGAAGTTGTGATAGCTTGTTTGCCTCTTTATAGACAACAAATTATCCATACGAATTATCATATATACTTGTAACCTCCATCCCAAACCACCTATTTCACTCTTCTTCCTTTGTGTACCTCTTTTATTCATCCATTACCTCTTTGCTTACCTAAATTCAATCTAAAACATAGTGTATATAGCATCAAAAAAATTCCATATTTGATTAATATTATCCACAACATATCGAAAAGACAAATACCACACTTACTGTGTCATCAACCAAAAATAATTTACTTACATATTCAAAGAGTTCAATAATGGAGAAACATCCATGCAGTGCTCTACACATGTCCTTGAAAGTTCAAGAAATACTTATCCTCTATTGGTCCAAACTTTAAATCACTTTTCATGCATGAAAATAATTGCAACCATACACAATTTCCCACCCAATAGATTATCTCAAACTAGTTTACTATCTTAACATAGGGTCAAGGAAAAGCAGGCCAAAATAGGAATCCAAGTGTCTTAAAAGTATTCAAGACCATAGTGGTGAGGATTGAATTTCTTTCTTTAGTGGTATCTTTCTCTAGATTAATTAGTTGGGGATTCTATTAGGACCTTTTCCTAATTAAAAAATATATATAAAGATTACATCCCTAAATATTGCATTCATAATAGAATAAATTTCTGCAATATTGAGACTAAATTCATAATAGATTTATAGTGATGAATAAATAAATATTCAAGATTATCAAAAAATTGATGTTTTCTTTCTCCCAACCATCATTCGATATTGGGTGATCTTTGAGGCATTATGTCAAATAGTTCATGTGCCTTATCTAAGCTTACATATTTTGCATGCATGTGTACCTGGGCAGTTGCAATACAACATCTATACTCACTAATCACATTTGGTTGGAAGTTTCTAAATCCATTTCAAACACATCTTGTGCATATCCTGCAATCATAGCATTCCATTAGATCGCATTTCTTTGATGCATCTCACTAAACAGTTCATGCGCTTTCATGTCTATACTTCCACATTTTCCAAACATGTCAAACAAAGCATTTCCAACTATAAGCATATAATATTAATTGCCCTTACCTTCTACTTTGATGGAAGCTCATACTCTATTCCAAAGCTCCCATTTTGGCACAAGTAGAGAGTACATTGGCAAATAAAACTGATCGAAATGGAAATCTATTTGTTGCATTGACTGCATTGTGATGACGCTTATGTATTTCATCGACAACATAAAGTAGGAAAGGACATGAGAATATCTCCTCGAGGAGGTATTCTATGACAGTTGCGAGGTAGATGAGAGTTTCTTATGCTATTTGCTTTGTTCTATGCAGTCAAATGTGAGAACACTATTTGAATTCAAATGCTAACGATGATTGTCTTTTTAATAGAAACAGACGGGAAGGGATGTCAAGGGAAGGAATGGGCCCACAACACACCTAAGCAATCAAAGCTTATTGTGTGTTGTTTAAGGCTGCCCCCTTAAGACATCATAATTGATTGGATCTTCACTCCTAAGACCTTCAAAAGTCTTTAATGGCTTCATTAAGTCCTTTTGTCTTCCAAATGCACCTGCACCAACTTGAATTCTCCTTCAATGCTTGATTGCCCGTTCACTTGGAATTGAATTGATTTTATAACTAAGAGATCACTTGAATTGTAGGTAGACCCCTTCAAATGATAGGGTAGGCTTCCTTTTATACCTTATATTTGTCTTGAAAGCATTTTATCTTGATGGCTTTAAATTAAAGTACTTTCTCTTCTATCTAGTATTGGTGGAGCGGAGGTTGCATTGCAGTGTCCTAGGATACATATTTCCACAGATACAACACAAGTTAAATGTATCCCAGGTCAATGCAAAGCAACCTCTGCTCCAGAGATCACTAAAAAATAGAGAAAGAACTTTAATTTAATGCCATCAGGATAAAAGTCTTTAATCAAGATAGATAAATGGTATGCAACTAGATCTATTTGGAATGCATTACCCAAACACCGCAATCGATCAGTCACCTTTGAAAAGAAAGTGGTATGATGAAATATTTAGACATAAAATAGATGAAATGCACTCCATACTACTGCTACACAATATTTTGGTCGATGATATTTTTAAAATAGTAAAGGAAGGTGTATGGAACAACCAAATTCTGATCATTATAAACAATGAATATTTTAAGAACCTTTTATGATATGTAAGTTGAGAATATTTTATGAAAGGTCCCTAAATGAATACACTTTAAACTAATTTTAATATACCTTGAAGTGTGCAATATGGAAGGTTTGTATTCTTAATCTCCTACCCATTTCTTAATTTAAAAGATGATATCTTTATTAAATAACTTTATTAACTTGATTTCTCCTTCAATTCTTGATGAATGCTTGATTGCATGTTCACTTGGAATTGAATTGATTTTATAATTAAGAGATCACTTGAATTGTAGGTAAACCACTTCAAATGATAGGGTAGGCTTCCTTTTATACCTAATATATGTCTTGAAAGCATTTTATCATGATGGCTTTAAATTAAAGTACTTTCTCTTCTATCTGGTATTGGTGGAGCAGAGGTTGCATTGCATCATCCTAGGATACATATTTCTGCAGATACACCACAAGTTAAATGTATTCTAGGTCGATGCAAAGCAACCTCTACTCTAGAGATCACCAAAAAATAGAGAAAGAAATTTAATTTAATGCCATCAAGATAAAATTCTTTAATCAAGATAGATAAAATTTGAGTTTGATTGTCATCATTTACTTTGCCAAATTCTTCACACATAACTCTTGAATCAATTTCTTACTCACAAGAATTTTATTATGTCTCAAATATAGGGAAACAGAAGGCTTCAAATAGAAAACTTGAACATGCAACTAAATTCATTGACTAACCAGAAGAACAAAATTAAGAAATAGTTTGATCATCTGAGAGATGTTGTAGACTTGCAACTCACCAGCTAAGTTTTTGCGAGTAAGAATTTTTTTTGTTTTAGTTATGGTTGTGGTGTTTATAGGGAGACATTTACAAATTTATATCTATTTTCACTATTTAATGGTTTATGGGTTTGTAATGGTAATTTAATGTTCTTTCATATTTTTGTATATATTCTTTATAATAGCCTATTATATTGATTTGTTCTATTATGCATAATGGTGTGGGTCAGACGACTTTGTCGTCGGTGCATGAAAGCATTGAATGAGTTCTACTTTTAAAAATTACATGAAACATTTTTAATTTATTTGATTCAATGTTATTTGCAAAAAATGATTATCAATGTTGTTTGCTTTCTCCAAGAATTGTCTAGGATCTTTCCATCACATAATATGTAACATCGAATGACAAAATCTTTTCATTACAAATGCTTATTTTATTTAATTATTATCTAAGTGTGAATTAAAATTTATATATGTACGGAAGCAGAACATACAAGTTGAAGAGTCATGTGCAAGCAAATTTCCTAAAAGAAAGCAAGCAGGCATTATCTTGAATGACATGGAAACAAGCTCATTAGCTGCCTAGAAGAGAGCAATTGGAGAATGGCAGAGGAAAGTGTTTAAGGGTGATAAATAGATAGATAGTATGAATAATGTCTGGAGTGTCTGATGTGACGTCTCTAATTTATGTCCAGAGGGACTAATTGGTTTTGGAGTTCCTACAAAACCTATTGGGCCATGCTTGGAGGAAATCAATGTGTTCATGCAAGGAGCACCTTTTTTCTATTATGAGAATGATACTTTTGCATAGAGGGATATTTGGAAGTCAATATCCAAAAATTTCTATAGTGTGGAACCAGAGTTGGCAGACTCAAAGTAATTTTTAGCTTTCAAAAGACCAAGAGGTTATGTACACAATCTCCCAATAGAAGGGCAATTTCAAGCATTACCTCTCCCCCCCATGACTATTCAGGAAGCACTTCCTCAGACAAAGGACTATTGGCCTCCATGGGATCAAACAAAAAAATTGAAGCATAGACTTTAGACAATGTGGTGGTGTCCATGAAGAAATCTACACTATAATTGAAAATTCACGAGGGAAACTGCAAGATAGTGAAGAGAAATACAATCTTGAAAAGTGGGAAGAATGGATCTTGGTTTGGGTGGGGCCAAGTCAGGTGGCTCCTCTAGAGGTTGACAAGATAGAAATCATATTAGGATTTGAAAAAGGTCACACTCATGGAACTTCGTGTATGAGTGATCGATTGTGGTGTTTGGGTAATGCATTCCAAATGGGTAATGTCTTGATTAAAGACTTTTATCCTGATGGCATGCAACTGTATCTATTTGGAATGCATTACCCAAACACCGCAATCGATCACTCGCACATGAAGTTCCATGAGTGTGATCTTTTTCAAATCCTAATATGATTTCTATCTAGTCAACCTCTAGAGGAGCCACCTGACTTGGCCCCATCCAAACCAAGATCCATTCTTCCCACTTTTCAAGATTGTATTTCTCTTCACTATCTTGTAGTTTCCCTCATGAATTTTCAATTATAGTGTAGAGTTCTTCACGAAGGACACCACCACATTGTCTAGAGTCTATGCTTTAATTTTTTTCTTTGATCCCATGGAGGCCAATAGTCCTTTGTTTGAGGAAGTGCTTCCTGAATAGTCATGGGGGGGAGAGGTAATTCTTGCAATCACTCTTTTATTGGGAGATTGTGTACATAACCTCTTGGTCTTCTAAAAGATGACAATTATACTTCGAGTCCGCCAACTCTTGTTCCACACTATAGAAATTTTTGGATATTGACTTCCAAATATCCTTCAGTGCAAAACCATCATTCTCATAATAGAAAAAAGGTGCTCCTTGCATGAACACATTGATTTCCTCCAAAGCATGGCCCAATAGGTTTCGTAGGAACTCCAAAACCAGTTAGTTCCTCTAGATATAAATTAGAGACATCACATCAAACACTCTAGACATTGTTTGTTTGTATTGCATACTCTCTATCTATTTATCACCCTTTAACACTTTCCTCTTCTTTTCTCCAATTGCACTCTTCTAGGTAGCTGATGAGCTTGTTTCTATGTCATTCAAGATAATGCCTGCTTGCTTTCTTTTAGGAAATTTTCTTGCACATGACTCTAAAGCTTGTATGTTCTGCTTCCATACAGATATAAATTTTAATTCACACTTAGATAAGAATTAAATTAAATAAGCATTTGTAAAGAAAAAATTTAGTCATTCGATGTTACATATTATCTGATGGAAAGATCCTAGACAATTCTTGGAGAAAGGAAACATCATTGATAATCATTTTTTGCAAATAACACTGAATCAAATAAATTAAAATGTTTAATGAAATTTTTAAAAATAGAACTCGTTCAATGCTTTCATTCACCGACGGCAAAGCCGTTTGACCCACATCATCTCTCGCTGTCAGAATTTCGACAACAACTAATGGAACATCCAACAAGGATGCAGTATATCCGACATCACTGCCATGTTAGATGGTCATAGAGGAGCAATCATAACATCCGTCAAAAATCCGACGGAAATGGCATCATCGGAAATTTTGATGATGAGTTTTTGATGGTAAAGTTTGTCGAAAGACCGACGTTTGGTTGTTGCAAATCTGACAATTAGCCATCGGAAATTAGGCCCAAATGTACTAGTGGCAACTAATTTCTGACAAAAAACCCCCTTTGATTATGCTTTGATGGATGTCCATACCTTGTTCCAAAGCTCCTATTTTGGCACACGCAAGGAGGATGCTGGAAAACATTGCATTGAGATAAACATGACTGTATTTCATGAGGATTTGAACTCAAAGCATTGGCACTATCACTTATGGATATATTAGCTTTTTAAGACACTTTCATAGTGCACTTCACCTATCCTAATAATGGACTATCATGAGATTCTTAAGAATGGAAATATTCCAAACATTCATGCCCTCTATGTTTTCATTGTGGTTTTCAATCATTGCGACTACATGCTTTTCAAGGACCAAATAGTGTTCTTTTTTCATTGTTCTACTATGCTTCTCAAGCTGCACCAACATAGTTTTATTTAATGGCTTTGTTTTGATAGTGATTTCTCCATGGCTTCCACTGTCTTTTTCTTGGCACATTCAATGCATTGTCATCTATCACTACTATTTATTGTCCTTTTTACCTTTATTGAGGTTGTTCTCATACATGTCATTCACTTTGTCTATGAGTATATCTCAACCAATTCACTATTGTAAGTAGAAATAAAAGATTAGTCTCATCTCTTTTACTATTTTAGACCTTCATAGTAATCTTTGCAATATATCATTTCCTTCCAATTATATGGAATAATGATTTTCTTTTTATGGAATGTGATGAAGGCTTGAATGTGTCTTCTTGAACTCACTTATTATCAGCTCCTCTATGATTACCTTAGATCTTTGTGGCTAAGAATTGTTCTTGATGAACTTATGCTCTTTATTGATTTCTTTTACTACCATTATATTATCCTGAAAAAGTCTTGTTCAATGCTCCCTTAGCATGCATGTGCTCTCTTTGTATTGGTCTAGGGCTACTCATTAATGTATCTATGGATTTCCCTTATTCACCATGTTGTGATAGTCATTTGCAGATTTGGGACTATCATCTTTCATAATTTGATGTCTTTAAGATGTGGGTACATTGCTTGACAAGAAAAGCTCAAGCATTTGTGAAGTTCAAAGAGTTTAAACCCCTTGTTGAATGGTCATCCAGTTGTTCTCTAAATGCAAAATGCTCAAGTAAATGAGAAATTCACTCAAAATGGTTTATCCACAACTAAAAGAAAACAACTAACCACTACATATATGCATCAACAAAACAATGTTGTATAGAGACCTAATCATGCCTTCATGGATATGTAGATCAAGTTCCTACATTTTGGACAAAAGCAATTCACACAATAATATATTTGTTGAACACACCCACCACAAAGATTTGGTTATGCAATAATATATTTGTTGTTAACTTTATCATGGAGGATTTGGTTATGCTTGTTACAATCAAGGTTTGACCAAACTAATTCTTAAATATACAAATGAAGAGTGTGGTTGGTTGGTGACTAATTACTCTTTTTAACACCATTTACAAGATCATATCTAAATCAAGTGTCTCAAGAATTAAGCTACTACTAAGAAGATAGCTTGCCTAAAGCAAATGGGTTTCTTTGGTGGCTATTTATTGTGGATAACTTAGTTCCTTCATGAGAATCAATCAATTTGGAACATGTATAACTCACATTTGTGACATGTCACTAATGCAATTCCTTAGTACTTGTTTGAGTACTATCTCCTCTATTGTTTTCTATCCACTTTTGTGTCCTTCTTAGAACAAATAATAGATTAATGAGAGGTGGAAATGGTGGATTCACCTTAGAGGGAGTGGATTTTCCCAATAATATGTTAGATTCTCTCAAGGATGGATGGACTATACACTTGAAAGGTAGATGATTAAGGATGATGACAAGGTGAATTTTCCTTAGAATGATAGGGTTGATTTTCCTAAGAACAAGTAGATTTGTGTAAACTAGAGGATACAAATTTGGACAAAATAATGGAAGGAGACTAAAACTAGATAGATTCACCTAAATGGGAGTGTAGTCATCTAAGGATAGGAAAAATTCACCATTTGCGTAAGAAAGATGGATAAGATAAATGATTTATGTGAAATAGATTCACCTAAGAGAAAGTAGATTCACATAAGGATAGGTGGATTTTCCTAAAGATGAAGGGATAAGACTTAACAAAAAGAGGACTTAGGATGATGACAAGGAGGATTCATTTAAGGATATGGAATATTCACCTAAGGGATAGTGTATTATCCCAAGAATATGGAAAAATTATTGATTGGTGGAATGACATACTAGATCAAGGAATGATACAAGGGTAGATTCACCTAAATATAGGGTAAATTCAGCTAAAAGGGTACCCATGAGATTGTGGTACTGAGTACATATCTATGGATGGTGTATTTGGATACAAGTATGATGAAACCATGCTTTTGTATGATGAAACAAAGTCCAGATCTCTATTATAGGTCCAACATAATCTCTATTATTTGAGACACCATTTTATTAGCATATCCAATTAGGGTAATTTATGGGTTTAATTATGGATCATGTTGTCTATTTCCATGCACTATTGAACTTATTTGGATGTATTGTGATTATTTTAATTTTGAAGTTATAAATAAATTATGTTTGTACCTTAGAAAGGGTAACTCCAATTGATGTTTGGGCAGTTTATTTGAAAACTTATGGTGATTATTGCCCTATGTTATGTAATGGAGTTATTTTTACACTAAGTAATTAACTAGAAAAATTAATTTGTATTGTTGTACAAGTATGATGAAACCATGCTTGTGTGTTTACATGTTTGTGCATCCTATTGAGAACCAACCTCGCTATTGAGGAACTCAATAAATGTGGTGTTAAGTAGAAGAATGGAAAACTCAAGAAGCTATGGTGACATATTGTGGCATTAGTAGGGATTATCTCTATTGACCACACCTTTCAAAGATAGTATCCCCTAGTTCTCCTCATAGAATGGACCATTGGATGGCTCATACTAGTATCCTATCCTACATTTATCTTGATGGCATTGCCAATAGTTGGTATGTGGTTCTTGGTATGGGTTTCCTCTTACCCTATTATCTTATTTATGTCTTTGTTCCAACATGTGGAGATTGATTTTTGTCATGCTATGATGATTTTCATGTTTGCATGTGTTTTGAAATTATGCAAATAGATATGATGTCACACCATACTTATGTTTTGATATAGTGTAGGTGATGGTTACATGTTGTTGATGGTAGCGATTTGGGTTCAAAGACACAATTCCACACACACACACAAATATTTGAAGATGCATTTTATATTATTCCTTCTTAGTGGCAATTAGTGTTGGAAGATTTGCACACATGTAGAGAGGAACTCATGTTAGATACAATAGGTTGTGTTTGATAACATATGAATGTGCCTCATGATGTATACATATAGCTTTGGTGTGTGACATGCATGCACATTTTTCCATAAGACACATTGCTATGTGGCATGTGCCCTATGCATGTCTTCTTTGTGAGGCACGTTGCTATGTGCAATGTGGCCCTAGGTGTGTCTTCTCTATGAGGTGTATTGCCATGATATGTTAGGATTTGTAGTGTGCAGGCCACAAATGCATGCATGAGGGACTATTATTATAGTCATGTTTTTTGGGCATGTAGCCTAGGCATGTCTTCTCCATTAGGTACATGGCCATGCCAAGTGGGATTTTTTGTGTTCATGCCACAAATGCACACATGAGGGACTATTATTGGAGTCATGATGAATCTTCACTCTATTTAGCCACAATTTCTAGTCATATAGTTATGTAATGTGCACTTTTAAGGATTGTGAAGTTTTCTTCAATTATTGATGATCTCTCATCTTTGTTGCATGGGCCAACAATTTTATTTTATCTTGTTTGAATTAGTTTAATCACTATTGTGAGTTTTCTCTATTGTGTAGTTATTGTGGCTATGTTTCATTTTCTATTGGAATTGAACACATTTATTTGACTTATTATTGGTACTATTTTTTCTTTCTTTCAATATTTATGATCTTTGGTAGTTTAGTGAAACTCTTGATATTTTTAAATGTTGCCTTCTTTGTTGTGATGTGATTCCTCACCAAGATCGATGTAGATAACCTTGGATGAGTGTATATAAGGAATCAAACATTGGTAAAATTTGAGGATAGGGGTAAGTGTTTGTTGTATGGGTAGCTATGATCCACTTGTACATTCTTAGTGATTATTGATGACTATGTCTTGGAGGCTAATCCCATTAAACAAACAAGGGGGAAGTCATACATAATCGTATGGATCCTCCCTAATTGTGTGTGGATTCAAGACCATCATTTCATATGGTTCTTGGTTACTTTGTGAGACCATGGCATCCTCTTAGACCAATATGTGAGCCTTGTATTGTTATCCCTGCAATGTGGATGAATAAGTGTATGTTAAAATAAATGCTTTGCATGCCATATAGTTTCATATGAGTTGTTCACATCATCAGATCATGATTTAGAATATGTGAATTCTTTTATCCATGTGAAGTCGAATGATTGATTATGAAAATGTGTTATACATTGAAGCATAATCTATAAGATGTTCTCTTCAAGAAAAAATATTTATGCTTTCATAGTGAAATGCTGATGAAATGGGGTCCTAGTCTAGGAAAGTAAACTACAAACTTATACATTCACCATTTCAAAACATTTTATTGGGGAATAGTCAATTTGGTTCAATTTAATTCCTCTAGGAGACACCAAGAATATGATTAATTGTTCCATTTTGATGTGATTGGATATGATTAGATATAATTTCATTGAAGATGCAAGAACTAAGTAAAATTATGCAAAATTGACAAGATTAAGCACAAACAGGCAAATAATAAAGCAAAAAGCTAACATAGAGGTACATATTTGGAATTAAGACTCTAAAATGAACCTAATTAGTTACCTATAGGGAAACTGAGGTTAGAGATAATCTACCTATATGGAAAGTGGTTAAACTCTACCTATAAGTGGCTCATCTTGAGCATTGTCAGTATATGGGCATTGATGGTATAATATATCTGGTTCTATCATTTTTGTGGGTGCAAAATTAACAAGGCAAAATAGTATTAGTGGGATCATGATCTCATCAAAATGGTTTTGGCTTTGCATTTATGATAGCACATTGATCACACCTTACAAAAGGTTCCAATCTCATACATAGCATCCCAAAGTAAGGTCAATAATGATATAACTTAATGCTTAAACTAGAGTTCTGGGTAGTCATATACCCATGGCATAGGGTAGGGGTGACCTGCAAACAATGCTAGTTCTAGATGCCTGTTTGCTTGGTGTATAACTTGTCAAAATTAGATCAATTGGCTACAGGTCTGCCATAATGTTTCCAACTTATCACCAGTGAAAATACAAGAACCAAGGCTTAGAATACTCAAAATTGTCTCTCAGAAAGTCTACAACAGGCAAACTTTTAGTAAGAATTTGTAGACACAATGCTTAGAAATTCACACAATCAGCTACATTAAATATGTTCTCTATTAAGTTCAATGTTTGAAGATGAAAAAGAAGAGTTAAATGGTTTTGGTTCAATTTTCAATTTTTGTGAAGCTTTTGCACTGAAGTTTCCATAGCCTGATTTTTTTGCCTGTGAAGAAAGACCATGTCAGATAATATCAGTGAAGAACAAAATAAGGAGACACTTGCTAGATTATGGTCTAACTTGAAAAGAAAAGGTGATGGGAAATGTTATTGTCCCTGCAAAATTTGTAAGGGCTTAAAGACTAGAAGACTTCTAATCAAAACAACTAAGAAACATTGTAGGCAGCATGGTCACATTGAAGGGGGACATGATTATCATCCACTGGTAAGTTGTTCATTATATCGTTTTAACAATTTATATACATAAAAAATCACTTGATAATGAGATCATGATCATGGTTTATTCATGTTGATCATTTTTATATAGGTTGAGCACCCTAGGGCACATGATATGGACCAACACAACCCGAAGAATATGGTTTTTGAAGTGGAGGAACATGGAGGTATGAATATCAAAGCTGAAGATAATGATCCCATGGAAGATGATGATCATGCACTAGAAAACACAATTGAAGATGATGGTACAAATACATTGATCCATGACACATTTAGTACTGGCATAGCTAATCATGATGATCAGGATGACCTTGATGTTCATGATTTACCTCTTCTTGAGAAGGCATATGAGACCCTTTACAAAGGCTCCCAAACAACTCTTCTCTCTGATGTATTGTTGTTGGTGAACTTGAAGGTTATGAATGGTTTATCCAAGATAACAATCTCACGTATGTTAAGGTGTGTCATACATGTCATTACAGTTAATAAATGGTGAATCATGTACCATTAATATTCTTTATATTAACACCTCAAACTTTTTTTTTTTGTTGTAGATTGATAGGTGAGTTTTTCTTACCACCATCAAATATTCTACCTAGCTCATACCGAGAATTATCTGCCATTATGAAAGATATTGGAATGGAGTATCAAACAATAGATGCTTGTCCCAATGATTATATTATATATCATAAACAACATGAATTTGGAACATAATGCCCTGAATGTCATATCAGTAGATATCGAATAGATCAAATAACAAAAAAGGTGCCTCACAAGGTTCTTCGTTATATTCCCATTATTCCACATATGCAACGATTATTCAGGTGCACTAGCTTGGCACAATTTATGGATTACCATGCACGTAATAGAAGTCGAGATGACATTATTTGAATGCCTATGGATGGTTCAGCATTTATGGACATAGAGGAAAAGTGGCCACACTTTAAAGAAGAACCTTGTAATCTCAAGCTTTCATTGGCAGCGGATGGTGTCAATCCATTTGGAGAGTTGAGATCTGTTTACTCAGTGTGGCCTATTTTTGTTATCAACAATAATATTCCTCCATGGATGTCAATAAAGAGGGAGCACATAATGTTGGCAATGATTGTTCCAGGTATTTTATCATTTAATAGTCATCTACATTTAATTATAAATATTGCAATAAAATGGTCATAATAATTATGTAATGTTTTTGTTCATTCCACTAGGCAAGTACCAAGTTAAAGATATGAATGTATATATTGAGCCTCTTATCGACGAGTTGCTGGAGTTATAGAATGGTGTGACCATGTATGACATCTCTAGACCAATAGGAAAAAGATAATTTCAATTCCATGCAATGCTTGTATGGACAATACATGATGCCCCAGGGCTAACACATTTTTGTGGTACGTTATAGTGTTCAAGTTGCACATGATAATTATAATTATAAAATTTAACAGATTTAATAGAATTATACATTATCTTGTAGGTTTTCAAACAAAGGGAAAATTTGCATGTCCAGTTTGTGGTCCAAAGATGAAATCCTGTCATTCAAAAAGTTTAGGAAATCCTGTAATTACGATGGCCTCCAGGAGAGTTCTAACGAGGATGTTGTGCATCCTACGGCACTCCTCTGTCGGAATTTTACCCTTTGGAGTTGGAGTTCTAACGATAGGCCAAGATCGCGACGGTATTCTTTCGGGGTATGAGCATCCATGGCGGCCATCAGAAAGGTTGGAGGTGATGTTGGAATTGCGATGACCACAAGGATAGTCGGAACTTCTGACACAAAGTTTTTGACAGCTTTTTTTGTCGGTAGTGCGACAAAATTATGTCAGAATCCTAATGATTTGCCATCAAAATTTTGACCCGAATGTACTAGTGGCATAACATTATCCCTTTCTCATATAGCTGCATCAATAAAACAAGGTGATTGTCTGAGTTATTCACTTATCTACACTGAAAGGAACAAAGGTTGTCTCATTTCCTAGATACTTGTTCATGAAGTCTTTAGAAGGCCTCTAGCCATTCATCTTCAACGTCACATTGTGATTACACTTTATTCTTGGTTGGGTAGAGGTTTCCTTATCAAGTCTTGTTACCTAGAATCTATCAATTTCTATATCTCATACATTAATCAAAAAACTCTAAGTCATTACAAGATATCTAGTTGATCATGTGGCTAGTGAAAAATCTAATATTCTGCTTCAGTGCTGTTGTAATTGTCATACCCAAGTAGGTTTCATTACTTACAATTCAAGGCAAGAAAAACAAAAAAAAAGTGTTATGTCAATCTCAAGGAAAAACAAAATATATATATTATAGAAATATCACGCATACAAGTACGAGAAAAAAGAGAAAGCATGACTATGGGAACATGCAAGTAACTCCATCAGGGCTATGGACGCCTACTAGAAATAGAGCAATGTTTAAGAGATTATGGTGAATAACCTCATCGGAGCCCTAAAAGCTTGCTAGCAGCAAGGCTCTATCTAGGTTGCTTTTGAAGTCAGAATAACTCACATAGCTAGCCACATAGGATTCCAAGGGTCTTTTATGGTGATAAGGGTTGGAATGAACTCAATTGCACACACATGGGCAAAACAAGATCAAAATTTCAAGAATTGATGGAGAAGTTTTCCATGCCTCCATTCATAAATCTTGGTTACATAGTGTGTTAGGTTGGATGGTTTAAGTCTTTTAAGAATGGATTGAATTCCTATCTCTAAAATGTTTCACACATTTAATCCAATTAGTGCATTTTAGAATGAAAGACACACACTCATCCTTGTTCAAATAGGAGCTACATTTTTGTCATGCATCCCGCATTAGCATAACTCATATCAAAAATTAATTGTCTCCATCACATTATGCATCATCATGTAAGGCCTGCATACTTGGGGGCATAATTGAAAATTTTTTCTAAAAAATCAAAAAATGATCCTGAAAAAATTCTAAAAAATAAAAAATGATTCTGAAAAAATCCTAAAAAATAAAAAAATGATCCTGAAAAAATCCTAAAATATAAAAACTAATCTTGAAAAAAAACCCAAAAACACTCGAAAAACGGTCCTAAAAAATACCAAAAACAATCAATATCAATCTGCAAAATCAAAAAACATTCAAATATCAATTTAAAAACTTGCAATAAATTGTCTCACAAGAATCAAACACCCCAACAGATGTCCAACAAACACTTTTCATGAAGTTAAATAAAGGATACAACTATCTTGTCAAAACTTCTGCAATCACACTAATCAATTGTCTAATCTATCGATTTATCAAACTATCAATGTGATTAATATCTTGTCTTAAACAGAATTGGTACACTCGAAACTAGACAGATCAGTCTTATATGGGGTCCAAAACTTCTGAAACTAGACATTATCAAAATCACACCAAACATATCAAAGCAAAGGCATAGTCAGTCTAACTACTGAGTTTTGTCTATTTTGGTTGACTCTTTTTATCAAATTGGCAAAGATCATTGCTTTTAGCTACTCAAGGATGTCCAAAAAGTGACTAGAGGAGCCATGATAGGCATGATCCTTTTATTTGTTTGTTTTTTGTGGTTTGAACTGATGAAGTTCTGGGGCAATTTCTCTAGTGGGTGTCTGTGATAGGACCATTTAGCTTGTGAATGCCACACATACCTCAACTCTTAGTGTAATTCCCATAATGGAGGGTTCATTCTGATGAATACTAAGAGGGGGTGTGAATTAGTATGCCAAAAATCTTTGCACTAAAACACTTACACAGTGTAGAGATAAACTGGTAAAGTAGTCTGACAATCAAACCGATTATCACACATACAAACCAAAATGCGAATAAACCATTCACCCACAAAAGCAATACAACCATAACACAAGATATTTGATGTAGAAACCCAACTGGGACAAACCATGGTGAGATGGAACTCACAAGTCACTATCTATAGAATAGAAACTAGACTGGTTAAGGTCAGACCGGTTAAGGTCTTAGAATGTTCTTCACCAGAACAGATCCTGTTAAGAATCTCAATCTTTGTTAGGAGATAAGTCCGATTAAAGACTACCTTGTTAGAGGATTTTAGATTCACATGTGTGAACCACCTTGTTAGTGGATTTTACAAAGGCTTTGAGGCCTACCTAGTTAAGGGCTACAAACTTGTCAAAGATGTGAGTAATCAACAAGTGTTTGATCTATCTACTAGCACAAACTGCTTGGTTAGATCTAGTATGCTCAAAGCTAATGCATTCCAGCATTACTTTAGTCTTCTCTATCTCACTCTAAGTTACAACTCGATCTCCTCTCATAAGATCGCTCTGCTCTTTCACCTTAAACCCTAGCTCAACATAAACCCTATTCGCAGCTCTCTCAACAACTTTTAAAACCCTAGACATGATGTCCTTTTAAAGGAATTTGATTTCATGTCAGTCCAATAGGATTACATTACAATTTCCTAGGTTCAGTGAATCTAGACATACTTAGTAACACGACACAAGAATCACCGTCAATGTGTCGGCACCGTCAAATAATCAGTGGATTGGTAACTCATCACAAAATGTTACCAGTTCATACAAAATGCCGATTGCCAGTTTGACAAAAATGAAGACTGGTAAGAATGTGTTGTGCCACTTTGCTTCCTTGTATCGTTTGTGATCTGTGAACCACTTGGGGTCGACATGCCACTTCAGACCAAGAAAACACATTCTGCAAAATCACTACTAGTCTAAAGACTAGAGTACAACATATCGGTTGGAACAAATACCGGTTGAGCATGAGCTCATACATATAAAGGGGATCTCAATACAAGTGTGTGTCCATCAATGACAATTACAACATAAACATCAAAAATTCCAACAATCTCCCCCTTTGGCATTGATGGCAACACTTAGGAAAATAAAATTTTGACATCTAAGTGTTTTACAACAAAAGCTTGCCACTAACAAAATTGCTCCCCCTAAGCATATACACTATCCCTTAATCAACAGAGTGTATAGCAATTTTGCATTCAGAGCATATAGCATATATCAAAATTTCAAAAAAAAATTCTCCCTCTGATATACCAAAATTTCAAAATTTAAGACCATCAGAATTTTAATTAAAACCATGTACTTCTCCCCCTTTGCCAACAATGACAAAGTACCGCTGCAAAAACCTATTTCCATATATATAAAAGAGTTTATGACAATAATGAATAATACTTGTCAAAAACTACTTTGTAGTCCTGCAAAAATTGTTTAATGGAGAGAGACCAGGACTCAAGTAGGGAGGTCACCACTTCCTTCTTTGTCTGCATTTGTGATACCTGTTCCTCCATGGCCTCTATTGTGCTTAGTTCTTGGGTGATTGTCAATGCTTCTAGGTTCAGATAGCATTTCTGAAGAATTTGCAGTCGTGGAAGTAATACCAGTTGAAGTTCCTGCAAATCCCTAGATCTTGTGTTGATCTCTTGCTCTATCTTGGCTAACTGAATCTAGAACTAGTGAACTGTCTGCCCATATGCCACAAAGGAGTCGTAAGGAGTCTTGAATGTGCTTAAGTAGGACTGTAAGTCCATTTGAAGCTGTTGCTTCTTAGCTAGCACATCATCACAAAATAGATGAGGTTGATAGATTTTGCTGAGTAGCAAGTTTCCCTCATCCAAAGCACTCCTTATGTCCTTTTGATCCTTTGATAGTTCAGTCCTAAGCTCATTCAGTTTCTTCACCAGAGCAACATTAAGAGCCTTTTGGTGCTCTTTCTTTACATTAGCCTCAGCTGCTTCTTCTAGGCTCTGCACCTGATCATCCACTACAGTACATAGAAGTTTAAGTTATGCTAGTGATGAATCAGTGTTAGGAAGATTAGTACCGGGGATTAAACTGGTGAGCGTGTCTATAGCTGCCTGAATGATGTCTTGTTCCTTTTTCCTGTGGATTATCTCAAGTCACTCTTGAGCAAACTTGATGCTTTGCATAAGTTCTGACTCGCTTGCAAATTGGAAATCAATAGGACTAGAGAGATCAACTGGTGAGGGTTGACTTCCGATTGCCTTCAGAGTCTCCACCTAAGAGCTTTTTGCCACTTCACATTCCTTGGCTTCTTCAACTTTCTTCTTTTCCACTTCTCTTCTCTTCTCTTCTTCCTTGTCTTCTTCTGCCTTTTTCTTCTCCTCTGCTCTCCTCTTCTGCTCTTCCTTTTCTTCTTCTTCCCTCTTCTTCTTCTCTTCCTCTTCCTTTTTCTTCTTTTCTTCCTCTTCCTTCTTCTTTTCTTCCTCTTCCTTCTTCCTCTTCTCCTCTTCTTTCTTCTTCTTTTCTTCTTCTTCCTTCTTCCTCTTCTTCTTTCTTTTTCCTTTCTTCTTCTTCCTTCTTTTTCTCTTCATCTTTTCTTTTCTCCTCTTCCTCTTTCTTTTTCTCTTCCTCCTTTCTCTGTTTCTCATCTTCATCCTTCTTCTTTTTCTCTTCTTCTTTGTCTTTTGCTACTTGTTGTGTGTCCACAACTTGTTCACCACCCTGATCGGCCTGTTGCCCCTATTCAGTTCCTTGAGTGACATCTTCTGTATCCAGGGCATCGACATCTATGGTGTCAATTGGTTCCTCCACCAGGTTTCCTTCCTCATCAAAAACTTCATCCGGTTTGGAAATAACCGGTTCCTTTTCCGCTTGGAGGTTGGCCATTCAAGCTTTGTGTGAACTGATAGCATGGGCCATGTGTTGATGTGTATCCTTTTCTACATCATCAACTCTCCCTTCCAACAACCAGAGTCTTCTTCTCCTTGTGAAGAAGAGACCTTTATTTTGATCTAATACATCAAATAATTCTAAGTTTGAGAGTTCGGGGAAGTAATGTGCAAAAATTTTCTCCCTAATCTCTTGTTCCTTTTCAATGGCAATGCACCATCTATTATCCAATGCTTTATACAATGAATCTGGTGTCTGAGACTTAATCTCTGATGGTGACCGGTCATTTCTACATAAATAAAGAATAATCTCCTGTAGTACTTCATCTTTTTCCTCACTATTGAAATCATCATAATAATCAATTAAATCATGAAGTAACTTTCTCCTAATATTCTTTACTATTCTTTGACAATGTGTCAAAGGTTTGTAAGAGGAGATATCTATATTTAGCGGTGTGGATGTTGCTGGTTCATTCTTCTTCACCTTCTTGGTTTGTCTAGCCTTCTTTGGTTGTTCATTAGACTCAGTTTCTTAAGAGTCTAGTTCATTTGCCTTAGTCTTCCTCTTTCTTTCGAAGACTTTTGCTGGTGTTGCCTCCGATTTCTTCTTTGCCGGTGACCGCTTGGTCACTTTTGGAGTCTCAGTGGTAGCTGGTGCTGATGCCGTAGGCACTGCCTTAGCTTTCTTGGCTGCTGGTTCTTTTCCCTTCTTCACCGATGGTTCTTCAACTGATGTGATCCTCTCTAAGTAGGTTCTGGTTCGCTTCACCTTTGTATCAAGAGGTGAGGCAATAAGGGTTGAAGCATACCCTTCCAGCATGTCATACATGACTTCATAGCCCATAGGCTCCACTTCCTCCATTCTAGGCTCAATAGCCTCCATTAGACATTTGTCCACCTGAATAGTGAAAAAGATGTCATCTTCATACTTCTTCACTATGTCACCTGAGATTCGCATCCTCTGACTCATTTTTCTTCTGAACTCATCAAAGTATTTGTTCAGGATCTCAGGATAGCCGGTTCCAATAGCTTGCACACTTTCCTTTATTTGCTTGGTTACTGGTTGGTCAGGGGACCACTGGACATCTCCTACACCTGGAAAGTAGCCTTGGAAATAGAAAAACAATCCAACCAGTAGTTGTCCAAATTTAAATCTCAATGAATTGTCCTTTTTGATTGCATTGAGATTTGATAGGAGTTGCCTTTGCATACTAGTGCATAAATCAAATCATTTATCCTCTATAATCATCTGGTAAGCAACATTTACTACTGCAGCAAATACAGAATTAATCCTGTTGGCTGAGAATGTCCTATAGCGTACCACCATGCAAGCGTATTTTACCAATTCATCCTTGATAGAATTAACTGTCATACCTCATGAATCACTTGTCGAACCGATGAGCTTGGTCATTTCTATTTTGCTTACCGTTCTTAGGGCTGGTACTTCCCTTGTGTTGCATAAACTAGTGACTGCATGAATTGCCTCAGGCATGATATCATGTGTTGTCTCCAGGTACATCTTGTCACCATGGACTCTACTCAGGATGATTCTGATGTGATCCTCTATGAAGTCTTCCAGAAAATACACTACATTATGGAGTTTCTTCTTCTCTAAGATACTGAACTCCAGTTTGATCCTTTTATCCTTTTCACAAAATAGACCTAATTGAGTGTGAATAGCCAAGGACCCTATGTCTTCTATCTTGCAATCAATATAGTCATAAATTCCTTCTTTGACTATGACTCCAGCTGGGACTTGTGACAAAGCATTATACTTGGAATTCCTTTGAATGAAATTTCCTGACTCAATGGATGTGCTTGAACTGGTATGAGATGCAGAATCCATTGAAGAGTATTTCAAGAATACAAAAAATGCCTTTCAAACATGAATTTAGGGATTCCTAATTCTGCTTTGCTTCACTCTCCGTCGGATGCCAAATCACCACTTTGAGTTCTCCACTGCTGATTGCAAACTATACTTGAATCTCCTTCAAATCTCTCCAATTCCTCAAGATCTAAGCTCAAATCACCTTCTTTTTGCTCTGCACTTGAAAACTTTTCTTCGCTTGAAAAATAGATAGTGAGAAATGATTTGAAAATTGCATTTATACATGTCTCTCACCTACCATCATTAATGCTCCTATATTAGGGCATAAACCCTAATTTGCCTTTTTACCGTTTCCGGTCTTCTACCAGGCGACAGGTGTAGCATATCGGTTAAGGTCTTTTACTGGTGTTAACTAGGGGTTTGAAAGCATTTTGCCATTTTCTCCCCCTAAGCCTTTGAGGCTTAGTTTGCCAGTTCAGATATTTCCACACTGGGTGCAGAAACTGGTTCCTCCTCCAATAATACTGGTTTCTTCTTCCATACTTTCTTCATGTCTTCTTGAACTATTTCAACATCTATTTCTCCTTCCTGAGTGACCGGTATATCATCAGATATACTTTTTCTGATTCTGCAGAATCTTGCAATGTGACCTAGTTTGTTGCAGTGATAGCAAACAAGTCCAGGTGTTCTCCAAGGTCCATTGTACATGTTTCCATTCTTCCTTCTGCATGTTGCAGTAGTGTGACCATGACCATGACAAATCATACAACTTTCTCTCCATCCAGTTGCCACTTGATGACCACCACTTCTTGACTGATGGTTGAGGACATTAAACTGGTTGTGGTTCCGATTCATATAAGATTCAGGACCAGTTCCTTTAGTCCTATGAGGATATCTTCCGGTGTTATCCATTACAAACCTACATTCAAATGCTCTATGCCCAAACTTGTTGCATGCATAACAATGACCATTGAACTTATTGGATCTAGGTATATTGTTGATAAAGTAAGGAAAATTATTGTAGGCTTTGCTCTTACACACATTAGCAGTGTGTCCTTCTTTAAGACAATTAAAGCAAACAGGTTTGAATTTTTGCTTACCTTTTCCTTTGAGTGCCAGTTGCTTCTTTGATGCTTTAGCATTTGTCCTTGAGGATTCTCCTTCCTCATGTTTAGAGAAACCAAGACCATTGGTATTCATTGCTAGTCTAGATGATTCAAGCTTTTGCTCTAGCCTGACTATACTTTTGCCAAACTTAGCTAGTATTTCCTTTGATTCAAAGAGTTCTTTGGAAATAGCAGTGTTTGTCTCCATAAGACCTGCATTTTCTGAGATGGCAATGTTCAATTCTCCTTGCATGTCTTCTTTCTCCATTCTGCTCTCATGAAGGTGAGCAGTTAGTGCACTAATCTCTTGTTTCAACTTGGAGATCTCATGATCTCTGTCTTTTACCAGATCTTCAGCCTTTCTCCAGTTCTCAAGTTCTTGACTAAACCGAATAGTTAGCCCTTCCAACTCCTTTCTCAGATTAGAGTTTGAATCATTCAGCTTATTCACTTCAACAATCATAGCTTCCATGTTAGCTTCATCTTCAGAACTACTTTCAGATAGTTCCATTAGCCTCTCTGCATGTTCTCTTCTTTTTGCTTGAGATGCCTTGTATTTGACCATAAGATCATCATAGGCTTGCTCAGACTTAGTGAGTCATTGAGTAAGTTCCCTCAATGTGTATTCTCCCATATCTCTTTCCAAGTGGTTAAACTTATAGAAAGATTGGCTTTGATACCAATTGATGAATACTAAGAGGGGGGGTGAATTAGTATGCCAAAAATCTTTGCACTGAAACACTTACACAGTCTAGAGATAAACTGGTAAAGCAGTCTGACAATCAAACCAGTTATCACACATACAAACCAAAATGCGAATAAACCATTCACCCACAAAAGTAATACAACCATAACACAAGATATTTGACATGGAAACCCAACTGGGAAAAACCACGGTGAGATGGAACTCATAAGTCACTATCTGCAGAAAAGAAACCAAACTGGTTAAGGTCAGACCGGTTAAGGTCTTACAATGTTCTTCACTAGAATAGATCCTGTTAAGAATCTGAATCTCAGTTAGGAGATAAGTCCGATTAAAGACTATCTTGTTAGAGGATTTTAGATTCACATGTGTGAACCACCTTGTTAGAGGATTTTACAAAGGCTTTGAGGCCTACCTAGTTAAGGGCTACAAACTTGTCAAAGATGTGAGTAATCAACAAGTGTTTGATCTATCTACTAGCACAAACTGCTTGGTTAGATCCAGTATGCTCACAGCTAATGTATTCCAACATTACTTTAGTCTTCTCTATCTCACTTTGAGTTACAACTCGATCTCCTCTCATAAGATCGCTCTACTCTTTCACCTTAAACCCTAGCTCAACATAAACCCTATTCGCAGCTCTCTCAACAACTTTTAAAACCCTAGACATGATGTCCTTTTAAAGGAATCTGATTTCATGTCGGTCCAATAGGATTACATTACAATTTCCTAGGTTTAATGAATCTAGACATACTTAGTAACACGACACAAGAATCACCGTCAATGTGTCGGCACCGTCAAACAATTGGTGGATTGGTAACTCATCACAAAATGTCAGTTGGTAACTCATCACAAAATGTTATCGGTTCATACAAAATGCCAGTTGCTGATTTGACAAAAATGTCGGTTGTCGGTTTGACAAAAATGAAGACTGGTAAGAATGTGTTGTGCCACTTTGCTTCCTTGTACCGCTTGTGATCTACGAACTGCTTGGGATCAACATGCCCCTTCAGACCAGGAAAACACATTCTGCAAAATCACTACTAGTCTAAAGACTAGAGTACACCATACCAGTTGGAACAAATACCGGTAGAGGATGAGATCATACATATAAAGGGGATCTCAATACAAGTGTGTGTCCATCAATGACAATTACAACATAAACATAAAAAATGCCAACACATTCCTTATCTGTTACGTGTTTGTTTCTTTGCAATGAGATATCTATACATCTTGGTTCCTTATACCCTGGTGTAATAAGCTCCATTGTTATATAATAAGGCTCAATGATGATAATGTATTGCACCATGAATAAAAAAATGAAGAATTTCTCATGAAAATTTCTATCATATCATCCATTATCAAATCAAAATCTGGCTTACAAAGATTGATTCAATTGATCAATCAGTTTCTATGTCTAACAACTAACAATTCTTTTAAGATCCTCAACATGTTTTTTGATACACAAAATAATAATAAACATCATCACATCACATGTTCATAATCATAATAAATTTTTCATCAAGCATTATGCATCACAACATAAAGCTACATCAAATCACTACATGATATCACATTCATATTGTATTCATCATCATAGTAAGAAAACATTAGACCATGAAGTTCGCCATCAAAAGGTTCATCAAGAAAGTATATCATATATATCATAAATGTGTCAAAATACATCATATCTACAACATCAAAATCAATATCCAATCTCTCAACCTATATTGCCTCTATCAGTAGGTGCATCTTGATTAGCTCCAGCCTATCCCGACGGTGCTCTAAGTGGACCCATCACTCCTCCACTAGTAGTCTATCGAGAATTAGATTGACTCAATCTTCTCCCCATGAAAGCACTAAAACTAGGTTCCCTCTGACCCTCAGGGATAGCTCTCTCATAAGCCTGCCGATAATAAATAGCCTCCTGTGCAGCAACAAAATATCTATCTGCCTAGCTACAAGCCTTTGTCACTGACCCAAATAACTGATCATATACATCCATAGTGATCTGAGTCTACCTAACTACCTCATCCCTATCCCATTGTAATCAATCTCTATCAATAGTTATTTGATCCCTCTCCATAGTCAAATCATCCATCGCATGTTGATATTGATCCCTATCCTCTATCCGTCACTGCCGCAAAGTAGCAACCAAGTTCTCTAAATGCCTAACATGATCTCTCAATCCCTCCTCATCTCCTTTGTCCACAACTATAGACTCTGTAGCCTGGGGCATCTCCACATCATAACCATCATCCCCACCCTCATCTCCATCATTTCTCGATGATCCTAATCCTAACCCATCACTATCATCAGAAATGCTCATGGATGCAGTCTCTCCACCAATATCCACATCCTCCCTATCACTATCCACCTACCCTGCAACCATTGCTATCAGATCTATGCCCCCTCCACCTCTATCTTCTCCACCTCTACCTCCTCCATCCCTACCTCCTCCACCTCTACCTCCTCCATCCCTACCTCCTCCACCTATACCTCCTCTATCTCTACCTCCTCCACCCCTATCCTCTCCACATCTCCCTCTAGGACCCCTGCCATGTCTAATCTGATTAGCACCAATCAGAATTGTCGGATCTGTCAAAGGTATAGGCCTATGTTGTATCCACCATACACTATACTGCACTATGGACCCTGGATCCTCTACACCAAGCCGCCATCCCCATAAAATAGGAGCAAGAGCATCAAACTCAGTAATAGCAACATGAGGTTGTACACAAGCACCCCAATCACCAACCTCTTGAGTAGTGTAAGCAAAATAAGTTGTCATGTCTAGAATACCCTGTACTTCCCTAAACTGTTTGAGTACATGACCAGGAAGATGCATATCAATAACCCTATAATTGCCCATATCTCGACCAATAAGATATCTCTATTGTTGACAAAAAGGAAGATGTTGAGCATCATTACTCCAACTAGGAAAAGTAAGATAAGGTCTCCATGAGAAGTACTGTAAGATATCAATCTGATGATGCCAATACAAGATATTACCTGAAGTCCTATGCCTCACACCAACAGTATATCCATAAGCATATGGTTTCTCTAGCTCTAAATCTATATGTAACGCAGGACAAAAGATAGCTATATGCTCCGAAGCCCATGTCTAAAGCAAAGTAATACCACATCCAACTGATTTCTACTATAAGTAAACAATCACATGCATCTGATGATACAAAGTGGCAAGAAGACAAGGACCCCAAGAAAACACATGTCTGTCAATAATCATATCATGTATAACACGTCCCCATCCAATAGGAAAACCATGGGCACGTCTATCAGGAATCAATAATCCAACAACAATACAAGCAAGCATAATGATGAGATCATCATAATCAAAATCATCCCAATGAATATCATAACGATCACGGATATGTAAATCTTGCTTCTCACACTCAAACAATGTACACAAAGCTGAAATACCATCATCACAGTAACTTGCCTACCAGATATCAGAATATGTAAAATATGCCACACATCCTCAAGTGTGATAGATGCCTCACCAGTTAGTAGATGAAAAGAACATGTCTCTGAATGCCACCGCTCAACCAAAGCAGTAATCATAGCCCTGTTGGCCATAACCTCAGGCAAATGCACTATATTACTATATAATATAATCCAACCTATCATAACAAAGCAGTATCCTCTGCATCCAACTCATGACGTCGATCAAGACTATCTGGCCATGTCTGCCTAGCAAGAAGTACTGGATAATTTGCCTGCATTTGGAAAATATAAAAATGAGTCAACTATGTCATCAAAACTATCAGGATGCATAAATTGAAGGAAAAAGGCCTTTATTATCAATTGTGATTCAATATTACCAATTGCAAAGCAAAATAAGAAAATGTGACATACTTATGTCAAATACGATTCAAAACTTTCAAATGCAATTCAATTTTATCATATGCGACACAAATTTAGAAGGTGCGACATAAAACATCAAGTGTGAAGCGTTAAACTCAATTGCGACATAATTAAGTCAATTGCAGCAATATCGATACTCAATTGCGACATAATTAAGTCAATTGCAGCAATATCGATACTCAATTGCGACATACATGAAAAATGACACACCAAAAAATGATTACAAAATTTGCAAAATACAGACATAAACTAGCAAAAAATCAAGCAACTCATCATGCCACCAGTGTCGGGAGGTCTCTAATAAGATCACACTCACTTGGATAAATGCAACCTCTCTCTATGACCTACCATTTCACTTCAAGGATTCCAGAAGCTTTAATCTCTCTAAGAATTTCTTTTAAAAACAAAAAAATGCAAATGAGCTCAAATCCATACCAATCCTCAATATATTAGCTCAAAAATTAGGGTTTCTTACCATAAACGCCTGTGGACCCCTCCAGCTTCAACAAAGTTTTAGACATATCAAATGATATTGAAACTCTTCCAAAACTTCATATTATCACTATCTAGCATATTTCTAAAAAACTGGTCTTCGATCCAAAATTTTCTAACCACTTTTTTTGAGGGGGCATTGTACCCTAGCGTCACCGCGACATACTGAGGTAGTTTTTCTTTTCATTTTCTTTGAAACAACATCGTTTTGATATTGTCTCAAAGAGGGGCAAATGTGTACACCTAAAAATGTCTCATTAATTCTACACTAATTATTCGTCTATTTAATTAAGTAATTCTTTAATTCTTTAATTAAATTAATTATTTTTTCTAATCATCGCCCTTCAACACTTCTAATTATTCTATTTCTATTCTCAAATCCTTTTAATTAGTTAACCCTATCTCAATTATTAATTAAATATCAATTATTTAATTAATTACAACCTTTTCCTTAGTTAAATAATCTTTATTATTTAATTAATTCTATTCCCTAAGTTTAAATAATTTCATTTAAATTATTTAAATTAATTAACTTATTCCTCCAATTCTCCAAATGATAATTTCAATTAATTCCATCCAATTTCATTTCATTTCTCCCAAATTCGAATTTCAATTCATTTCACATCATTTCATCTAATTTCAAATCATCAAATTCACATTTTTCCCAAATCTGAATTTCAATTAATTTCATGTGCATTTCAGCATTCAAATGACCAAATTCAAATTCAAATTGAAAATGAAAATCAAATTCAATTTCAAATTTCTACAACACATGCTAAAATCAGAACTGATTGATTAAATCAGTTAACTCATCAATCATCCTTTTTAACTCAAAATCAATTCAGTCATCTCCCCAATCTATTCGGTTCACTAATCAATCAAGTGAGTTGACTAATCCATCTATTCAGTTCACTCTTCAATCTATTTAGTTGACTAATTAATCAAATGAGTTAACAAATCAATCAATTGAGTTCACTAATCAATCAATTTCAGTTGTCTCCCAATCAACACTTGAGTTCTATTTCTCAACCCCTTTGTGTTGAAAATGTATAAATTCAACCTCTTTTCATCAATTCAAGCTAGCTTTTTTAGAATCACAAAATTAGAGTCTTCAAAGTATTTGTATGCAGAAAATTGGTGCAATACCTGAGAGCCACCAACCACTCAAATTGGAGGAGAACAATGGAAGCAAAGATGCAAAATGAGGGAGTTCTTTTTTGAGTTCATTCTTTATTTCATATTGATTTTCATTAATCATGTTTGTTTGTTTGTTAATTAGTTGAAAATTGGTGATTCGTTCTTATTTTCTAATTAGCTTAATAACATTCATGACATTCAGGCATAGAAACGGAATGGATGGTGTGATAGTGAAATGTGGACAGAGAGGCAGATTTCAACAAGGTATTCAAAAGGTTCTTTTTGATGAGCCAAAATGGATGCACCTTATTCTAGATTTGATTTTCTCTTTTGATTTGAGATATGTGGATTCCTCTCAAACAACATAACATTATGGATTCTAGGATGATTATTTTGGCATAAGGATGATATGATAACAAGTGATTATTTGTGAAGGGAGAAGGCTCCAATTAATAGATTTTTTGTAATGCCCGCCAAAATACCCTAGAGAAATAAACCATAATCTACTAAAAAATGGGAAAAAAAAATTCTTTTAGTCAACCATCACTGCTATGCTATCTCTAATGTTTATTACTACAACATTACAACCACTATACATCAATGCATCTTTTAACAATTACAAGAATATATATGAATCAACATGAACATAACCATAGTAACATATTACGCAAGCAAAATAACCATTTAACTATTAACATATCACTAAATAAACTCATACAATATATCCTTCCCTATGGTATTCTAACGTCACTACTTGACATAATTCTAACACATCACATATCTATATAGAACATCTTATAGTACCATTCTACTATACAACTATAATAAATTATTAACACATTTTTATAACTTTACTGCATTTTGTACTCTTTAGGTTCATTTTAAAATACCAACTCCTAATACCCATCTTTATTCATTAAACACTTAACACATTATGAATATAAATGCCTTTGTCCTTCGCTTACACATGGAACTAGATTAAATTTCCTTAAGCACAACCATTATACAACTCATCAAGAATACTATCCATATTCATATGCAAGATTATAACAACAAGCACTTATCTATTTCCAAATAGGATTCCAAGCTACTAAATAGATTCAAGGGTCATATGACTCTACAAGAACAAACATAATCTAATATTTCAATCCCCTAATTCAACATAGGATCTCATTCCCAATTTGATGAGCATTTCTACAACATAAACCATATAATAATATATCATCTTATTACAAAATCATAGTTCTACATCATCAAGTCTAAATACACAAGGGCACATGGAACAAGCATATAGTCTCTTTTGCTACATCTCATCCTAATGCTTAATAGTACAAGTTACATAATTACATAGTCATCTTCCACATTTACAAGTCATCATAAACAACATTGTCACTAATACATAGAAATCAGCTCAATAGATCTACCACATATTGAAGAGTCATACAATCCATACAATCTACAACTACTCATTTATTTTCCATATCTCAGGATAACTAACATTGAAGATTAACATTGTTCCAATCAAGGCATACATGATTACTAACATATTCACTACCATCCACAAGATATACACAAGACATTGCATTTATATCTCTCAATCATTTCATTCCATTTTATGTTAGGACCCGAAGGCAACTAAGAGGGGGGGTGAATCAGTTGTCTATTAATTTCAACCCAAATATACTTTAACCAAACTTGATGCTTAATACCGGTAAACCAAACTTAATGCCGGTAAATAGATTAATAGTTAATAATAGTACCAGTGAAACTTAATGCATGAAACAGAAATAGAAACAATATCCACAACACAAAACACAAAGATTTGTATGTGGAAACCCTGTAAGGGGAAAAATCGTAGTGGGAAACCTTACCCAAAATCAAATGATACTACTATAGATAGGCTAGGTGCCTAGAGCTCACTGCTCAATCACAAAATGAGAGTCACACTGGCAACAATTGGATGATTAAATCCAATGATAATGTATTACTCTAAGGAGCATCTCCAATGCTGGATTCAATATCAGTTAAGCTCTGATTGTCTCCTTCAAACCTTCCTTGAATCTTCAAATGATGTCTATGTGAGTAGCTCTACTTATATTCACATATACCAAATATCACAACATTATTATACCTTATCTCATCTCTTATCCTCTCTCCTCTATCAATCTCACAATTGAGATCTTACATATATACTAAAACCTAAGACCAAATGTGTAGGTCAGCTTACTAAGAAGAATATAATAAAATATATTACAATTAAGTCAAGATGTGATGCATCATGTCGGCTCAACAACAATATTAATTGATTAAACCATCTCCATAACATTTCATGCTGATCTGGAATAGATAATGCTTGTCAGTCCATAACCTAGACCAATTTGTCGGTAACAACAAATATGTCAACCCGATTCGACCAATAACCAAATCTCCAAAACCAAGTGTCCAAACCATGTCTTCGACCTAACCAAGTGGTCTCTAGATGCTAACAATTCATCCTCAGTGTCGGTAAAAAATATAGCCTGCCGGTGAACCAAATACTAGTGATTGTGCATAAGTCACTGAACTTGTTGGTGAACATAACCAAAGATCTCCAATGGATAAGTGTTGATAAGTGTTGACATCAATGACAAAACCAATGCAACATATCCATAATACCAACAATCTCCCCCTTTGGCATTGATGGCAACACAAGATGGAAAAACCATCTAAGTGCGAAAGCAAAAATGCCAAAAACCAAAAACCAACAATCTCCAAAATAGATCAATACCAGAAGTCAAAATACAAATCATCTCTGCATTTGTATATCACTCCCCCAATGAATAACCTCTCCCCAAAGGATAATGTGTTTTTCCATAGATATGTCTCCCCCTTTGACATCAAATACCAAAGAAAAAACAAATACCAGATACAACTAGTTAATAGAACCAATTACAAATACCAACTTATCCAACTACTCCCCTTGAGAAGTAGCTCTCCTCCATCAAAGCCAGAAAAAGGTTTTCTCTGTAAATTCTGTCGGTTTGATGCCAAGTATCATTTGTCTAAGTCTCTACCGGTGAGGATATGACCCCAAGCTTCTCTCTGAGATATTCAAAAGTTTCCTTAAGAAAAGGCTTAGTAAATATGTCTACAATCTGCTCTTTAGTATTCACATAAACCAATCTTACTTCTTTTGCTTCTACATTCTCTTTCAAAAAATTATATTTGATAGAAACATGTTTAGTTTTAGAATGAAATACTGGATTCTTAGATATATCAATTGCTGTTGAATTATCACAATAGATGATTATAGGTTCTTTGCATTTTGCCTTTATGTCCTTCAACATTTGTTTAATCCATAATACCTAAGTACAATTGGTTGCTGCTGCAACATATTCTGATTCTGTTGTTGATAATGATGTACAACTTTGTTTCTTGCTCAACCATGAAATCAATCTACTACCAAGAAAGAATGCCCCGTCGATGGTTCTCTTTCTGTCATCTACATCTCCTGCCAAATTAGCATCGGTGTATGCACATAAATCAAAATTTTCATCTTTAGGATACCATAAACCAAGATTTGTTGTGCCTTGTAAATACTAGAAAATCCTTTTTACTACTGATTCATGATTTTCTCTAGGATTACTCTGAGATCTTGAAATAATAGTCATTGCATTCATTATATCAATTCTTGTTTGTGTCAAATACAATAAACCTCCAATCATAGATTTGTATCTTGTCGGATTAATAGGATCTGAATCATCTTTCAATGATAGTTTATCAGTTGTAGTCATAGGAGTACTTATTGGTTTAGAGTTTTCCATACCAAATTTCTTCAATAATTCCTTCAAATACTTTGATTGACATAAGAATATACCTTTATCAGTCTAAGAAATCTACAATCCTAAAAAGAATTTTATCTCCCCAATCATAGACTTTTCAAATTCTTCCTGCATCTTGTTAGAAAAGTCTTTACACAATCCATCTTCTCCTCCAAAAATGACATCATCAACAAAAACTTCAATAACCAAAATGCCTTCATTAGTCACTTTGAAATATAGGTTGTCGTCAGCATTACCTTTAGTGTAACCAAGTTTCATAAGATATTTGTCCAATCTAGCATACCAAGCTCTAGGAGCTTTCTTCAATCCATATAAAGCTTTCCTTAACCTCCAAACCATATCTTTATCATTTGTCAATGAAAATCCATCAGGTTGTTCAATGTAAACTTCCTCTTCAAGATCACCATTTAGAAATGCACATTTAACATCCATTTGATATACTTTATAGTTTTTGTGTGCTGCAAATGCAAGAAATAATCTGACTACCTCAATTCTAGCTACCGGTGCAAAGGTTTCATTGTAATCAATTCCCTCTTTCTATGAATATCCCTTACACACTAGTCTTTCTTTGTTTATGATTACCTTACCATCTTCATTAAGTTTATTTCTGAATACCCATTTAGTTCCAATTACATTTTTTATTTTTAAGCCAGGGAACCAATGTCCATGTATTGTTCTTTTCAATGTGTTCCAATTCATCTTCCATAGCCTTAATCCAATGTTTATCTTCACATGCCTCAATGATAGATGTTGTTTCAATTTGAGAAATTAAACATACCTCTTCATTTTCCAATCTTCCTCTTGTCATAACTCCTTGATACTTATTCCCAATAATCTGACTTTCAGAGTGATTCAATCTTACATACTTGGGTGTGTTCACTTGTTGTTGTTCTTCATTCACTGTGGAATTCTTTGATGATGTTGGTGTGACTGGATCAACATTTTGTACTGGTGCATTCGGTATAGGTTCATTTGTGATTATCTCAACTGCCAATTCAAAATCCATAGACCTTGAATTTCTTCTAAAATGTTCATCAATCTTCACATTTGCACTCTCAATGATTTTCTGCAATCTCTTATTAAAACATCTATATGCTTTGCTTTTAGATGAATACCCAAGAAATATTCTTTCATCACTTCTAGGATCAAATTTACCAATATAATCATCTTTCCTAATGTAACATTTGCTTCCAAATATTCTGAAGTACTTAAGAGTAGGAATATTACCAAAACATAGTTCATAGGGTGTCTTACTGGTTTCACCTTTGATATGAACTCTATTGAAAGTGTAAACCATTGTATTCACTGCTTCTCTCCAATACATATGAGGTAGATTTTCTTCTGATATCATGCTTCTAGCTACATCCAGAATAGTTATATTCTTCCTTTCCACAACTACATTTTCCTGAGGTGTCTGGGGTGCTGATAATTGTCTTCTTATTCCATTCACTTCACAAAATGTATTGAACTCCTTATATGTAAATTCACCTCCTTGATCTGATCTTAAACATTTGATTTTCTTGCCAGTTTCATTCTCTACAAGTGCCTTGAATAGTTTGAATTTCCCAAAAGCTTTTGATTTCTCCCTGAGAAAAGTAACCCAGCACATTCTAGAATAATCATCAATGATTAGCATAAAGTATCTATCTCCCTATAGACTTCTTGTTCTTACCAGACCACATAAGTCAGTATGAATTAAATCAAGAACATTATTGGTGTAGATAGGAAATGTGGAAATCATCAAAGTAAATAACAAATTAGCCTAGCTCAATCACAAAACCAAATTGCAATGATAACAAAACCTACAAACATTCAATAGAGATATGAAAATGAAACATTCAATTCAAACACAAACCATCTCAAATGCGGATGTCTCCTCCATGATTCTCCATTGTCCTTCTTTCTCCTTCAAATAGCTTTGTTTTGTGGATCTCACCTTCAAATGCATGAGCATAATGTGAAAGCAAGATTGACAAGATGGTAGTGCAAGAGTACTAGAAGCGTGATTGATTTGGGGATTCGAAAATGTAATCAATTGGGATCTTTGATTGAAGAAATTCATCCAATTTATAAACAAATTGGAGAGATGACAAGATTAGCATGAAGAGATTTGAAAGGAAATTTCAAATCAAGAATGACAAATATGACAAATTATGACAAAATTGACACTTTCTATGCAAGATTGATTGATTGATAATTATGACAAATTATGACAAATTGCTATGTCAAAATTGATTGATTGATAATTATGACAAAATATGACAAATTTGCTATGTCATTCCCATGAAATTAGGAGAAATATTAGAGAAAATAGAAAATTAGATAAATTAGAAATTAGGAAATTAGAAAATTGATGAAAATTAGAGAATTAGGAATTAGGAGAAATTAGTAAATTGGAAAATTAGGTAAATTAATTAATAATTTTTCATTTATTAATTATTTCACAAAGAGAGAAGGAATTAGTTAGCCAATTAAATAAACATTTAATTGTGACAAGAAGACTTAGGATAAATAAATAAATTATTAATCCTAGAGGGAAAATGACAAACAAGGTTAAATGAATAAATCATAAAACCCTAGAAGATGAATTAGAAATGCAAGGATGACAATTAGGTCTTGATGTAGGATCGATTTGATCATGATTCTGACTTGATAAAAGACCAATGTTGATAAATGACTTGATTGATAAATGCGCCAATTGATGAGGAACAATGACTAATTGATCCAAATTGACATGATTGAGAAGGACAACGATCAATGACAAATTGATCGCAAAATGACAAGATTGAAAATGACAATGATCGATGACAAATCGAATGACAACGATCGATGACAAATCGATCACCAGATGACAAGATTGAAAATGACAATGATCAATGATAAATCGATCGCAAGATGACAAGATTGAAAAGAGGACAAAACCCTAATTAGGATTGACGATGTCCCAAATGATGACAAATGAGCATGCACATTGATGCGACAGGATAAGATCAACCAAAATCATGACTAAAGATTGTTATCGACAAGACCAAATTTGAAAGCAAGACAAATGAAGAATGCAAAAGAAGGACTTGATGCTCGCAAATGATAAAGACCAAGTGCGTAACATAGGAGAAATGTTAATGCGACACAAAAACCCTAAAATAAGGCAATGCGCCAATGTTAAAATACGACTCCGCAAGCCAGTTTTAGACGTCTACAATTGGTTTTCTCAAAAATACTCTTAAAAGTTGTTCTAACTTGCTTTCCCATTTGAGATTCCTTACATATTGGATTATGAGGTTTTACAATCTAAGTTAAATCCCTTACTACCTTAGATGAACTAATATTCACAATGCAATCAAAATTTACATGACAGAGTCTTTTGTGCCATAACCAACTTTCATCAATGTGTGCAATCAAGCATGTCTTTTCAATGTTATTCAAATGAAAGATATTACCTCTAGTCTGATTATCGGTTGCAATTTCCAAACCAATTCTATTCATGATTTTGCATTTACCATTCTTAAATTGTAACTGAAATCATTTTTCAACTAATTGACCAACACTCAAAAGATTGTGCTTCAAACCTTCAACATAATAAACATTGTCAGTATTGTGCTTACCATCAAAAGATATAGTGCCTTTTTCTTTGATCAAACAAGCTTTGTCATCTCCAAATCTTACTAGACCTCCATTGTATTCTTGAAAAGATAAGAATTTACTTTTATCACCAGTCATATGATGTGAACATCCGGAATCTACAATCCATTCATCATTTTCTTCAATTTTAGCTACCAGGGCCTGCTCTACCAGTGGAACAGTAGGTGTTAGTTGATCTTCTATTATTGCAACAAAATCACATCCATTGTCTCTTGGTTCTTCATCAGAATCAGTAACTCCTTCATCAGTATAGTAACAAGATTTGTCTCTATTTTCTTAAATCTGTATCTCTGATATTCAGGGTTAGGCTTGTATGTTCTTTTAGCTTCTTCTCTTAATCTTGCATGTCTATCTGGACATCTAGATGTCATATGACCAATTTTATTATAGTTAACACATTTAAAAGGTGCTTTACCTTCATACTTACTTCCAATAGGACCTTTAGGAATTTTCCTTGCAAATAGTGCTTCAAGCTCTTCAAGTTCTTCATTTTCCTTCTTGATGTCTTCAAGTTCTCTTGCATAAAGTGCTTTCCAATCAGATTTATCAACTGATGATGAAGATGCTACAGATGATGATGCTTTGAAAGCTAAATCTATCTTAGTTGTAGCAATAGGACCAAATTCCTCAAGCTCAAATGTTGAAAGTTTTCCAACCAAGGTATCTCTAGACACTGATGTATTAGGCATAGTTCTTAACTCATTAATATCAGTTAATTTCATTTTGTATGCCGGTGGCAATGCTCTTAAAAATTTAGAAACAATTTCATCTTCACTTAAGGAACCTCCACATCATTGTATTCCCAAAAAAATTTCATTAACTCTTTCCATAAAAGCAAAAATTCTTTCATCTTCTTCCATTTTCAAATTTTCATACCTGACCCAGAAGCATTCCAGTTTTGTAATTTTGACAATGGTATCTCCTTCATTCAATGTTTCCAATTTGTCGCAAATAGCTTTAGCAGTCGATCGATCTGATAATCCAATGATTTATGATCTGACAAGGCGCTCAAAAGTGATTCTCTTTCTTTGCAATCATTCTCTTGATCCTTACCCAATGTAGGTGGATTAGGTTGATTCGGTGTAGGACCAACATAGCCATTCCTGTGTAACATCCCATATGTCTCTTCCAATGCAATTCAGATGAGTCCCCATTACAATCTTCCATATACCATAGTTAGTTCCATCAAGTTTCAAACTATCCTTCTTGAAATAGTTAGTTTCCATAGAATCTCCTCAAGTTGTTAAACTTCTACAAAAAGAGGACTAGACTCTGATACCAATTGTTAAGACCTAGAGGCAATTGAGAGGGGGGGGGTGAATCAGTTGTCTATTAATTTCAACCCAAATATACTTTAACCAAACTTGATGCTTAATACTGGTAAACCAAACTTAATGTCGGTAAACAGATTAACAGTTAATAATAGTACCGATGAAACTTAATGCATGAAACAAAAAGAGAAACAATATCCACAACACATAACATAGAGATTTGTACATGGAAACCCTGTAAGGGGAAAAACCACAGTGGGAAACCTTACCAACAATCAAATGATACTGCTGTAGATAGTATGTGTATACAAATGGGGTTGCACATGTAGATAGGCCAACTGCCTAGAGCTCACTGCTCAATCACAATTTGAGAGTCACACTGACTACAATTGGATGATTAAATCCAATGATAATGTACTGCTCTAAGTAGCATCTCCAATGCTAGATTTGGTATCAGTTAAGCTCTAATTATCTCCTTCAAACCTTCCTTGAATCTTCAAACAATGTTTGTGTGAGTAGCTCTTCTTATATTCGCATATACCAAATATCACAACCTTATAATACCTTATCTCATCTCCTATCCTCTCTCCTCTATCAATCTCATAATTGAGATCTTACATATATACCAAAACCTAAGACCAAATGTGTAGGTCATCTTACTAAGAATAATATAATAAAATCTATTACAAGTAAGTCAAGATGTGATGCATCATGTCGGCTCAACAACAATATTAATTGATTAAACCATCTCCATAACATGTCATGCTGATCTAGAATAGATAACGCTTGCCGATCCATAAGCTAGACCAATTTGTCGGTAACAACAAATATGTCAACCTGATTAGACCAATAACCAAATGTCCAAAACCAAGTGTCCAAACCATATCTTTGACATAACCAAGTGGTCTCCAGATGATAACAAGTCATCCTTAGTGCCAGTGAACAATATAACCTGTCAGTGAACTAGATACCGATGACTGTGCATAAGTCACTAAACTTGCTGGCGAACATAACCAAAGATCTCCAGATGGATAAGTGTTGATAAGTGTTGACATCAATGACAAAACCAATGCAACATATCCATAATACCAACATTTTAATCAAAATAGCATAAACAATAGAATATCTGATTACAGCAATCTCACTCAATACATCTCATTCTGAATTCAATCTACTACAAATCCTATTATGCATGTTCTCAATATTATGAATATTTATCCTTCTTAACATTTGCATCTTTTATACCAGATGATATCAATTTTGATTGCATAGAATATGCTCCAAAGAATCCATGCACATGATGAGATAATATAAATCCATATCCATGCACACTATCATCCAAAGGAGAATATTCCAATGGTAGAAGGAATCAAACCACTCGACGATGTGGAACTGAATAGGAACCACCCCCCATGCTAGGAAATGACATAAGGTTCCAACTCACACTCAAGACCTAAGCTGACACCTAACAACCAAAGGATACAACATGACACCACAAGACTCCAACATAGATATACAACATCCAATTCACATCAAAAGGCTAAATCAAGCAATCAAACTCCCAAAGGTATAATCAACAAGTAAAGGCATGTGTATAATAGAGACATGTAGGGAAAGAGTTTCATCACATGCTATCCTCACAAAAGAAGGGGCCAAGCCTCACCCTGATAGACATGTGGAACCATCTTGACTTTGGATCCATTCAAGGGCAATTGGTATACCGCTCCAATGGTATTCCCAATCTCATCTCAAGAACACACACTTTTAGGGCTATGAGGTGGGGCCACAAAACCAATTATTATCTTGTTTAGTGAATTCCTAAATACCCAAACCCATTAATAAATTATTAAGATTATCACTTGCAATTACAAGAAAAATCTTCATGTGGTTCCATCAAGTCTATACCCCCTCCTATAGGCCTAATGCTCAAGACCCTGGTCCACACACGCAAGAGCCCACTCTCCCTACCATGGACCAAAACCATAGGGTAACACATAACAAGTACATCACAATAACAACATGAATCTCAACATAGAATGCATCCAAAACTTATTACAAATATGATACAACTGAATCTCAAAGGTAATCATCAACATGCAATCCAAGAGCCACTTATTAATAACCAAGCCATAAGCTCAAAATCCCAAATTGCAACAATAAAGAAAGAGAGCTTCAAGAATGTCAAATACACATAAAAGTGGGAAACACATGAATCTGATAACATAGAGTAATCCTCCACAACAAGGCACAACATATCCTCTCGTTGGAGCTGGAAATTACCTTTCCTCAATAGCAAGGACACACTCAACTTGATAGAGAAAAATATCAATACCTCAACAGTCAAGCACAAAACCACTTGCTGGAGTCAAAATGGATTCATACATATCACAAATGAATAGCACAATGCCCAAAAACCACCAAACATGATAAAACAAGCCTCTGGAATGAAGATCAAGCCAAAAAGACCAACTGATGACCTCAAACTGACCCAAAAACATGTTGCCACTACTTTAGTGCTTTTGCAGCCTAGAGTGGTGCTTTTATCAATTGTTTTAGTGCTTTTTTATTTGACTTGCAAATTTTGAAAAATGGGATGCAAAGGTATTCAAACTTTCCTAGATTTGGGAACAAGCTCAATTAGGGTCCAAAATCAACCCACTAGTCATCAAAAGTCAACAAGAAAGCAGAATAGGATTTGCATAAAACCAGATAGTCCAATCATCCAAGAATTTCAGCTTTTATAAGGAAACATATGCATGGGAGAGTTGTAGACACAACCATACTTAATCAAATCACACCAAAAAGACTTCAAACCTTAAGAAACCCTAAAATAGGATAAGCTAGGGAAAATAAAGCCTCAACAATCCAATATCAACACGTAATACACTCACAAGAGAGTATAACAATGCAAATCATAAATTATTCATACCCATTCCTAGCACTACACAAAATCAGATTTCTATTTCGAATGCAATCTTTATCAAAATCATTCCTTTCAATCAAACCAATAATAACAACTGATTCATTCTCAAAAAAATTCATCAAGACAATATTTCTTGTAAATCAAAATCTAAGAATAGGGCAATCAAATCCAACCTGGAAAACAAAGCAAGGGCAAAGAAAATCCAATGAAGAACTCCAAATCTAGCAAGCTCCCAAGCGCAATCCAAAATCAAAACCAAAATCTAAATCCTTTAAGCATTCTAAAAAATTTCTCCCAAAAGCCAACCTCCCGTGAATGCATAGGAAATCATAAAAAATATAAAAAATTAAACCCAAAACTTTATTAAAAGCCGACCAATTAGATTAATCCTCAAAACCATATATTATACCAACCCTCACAAAGTTCAAGGAAAATAATAAATAAATATAATATTTGTCTACCTCCCACCATACAACCAATTAAATAAGAGGGTAGGTAGGTTTAATTAAAAATCAATTTAACCAAGGGTAAAAAGACAATCAATTAAAATAATAACTTGCATACCCAAGATAAAATATTATTCACAAATAATACTATTTATTCACCCAATAAATAATAAACCACAACATAAATTAAATAAATAACCATGGATAATAATATTTATCCATTAATAAAATATTAATGCCTTATTTAATTAATATTAATTAATTAATACCAATAATTAAATAAATAGCCATAAATAAATAATAACAATAGAAAATCCAAAAATACATCATTAAAGTAAATAAAATAAAATAAATATAAAATCCAACAATTAGCAATTAATAAAAAATTAAAATATAAATAAATAAAATCCATTTGACAATAAATAAATAAGAAATAATACTTAAGCTCTTGTTAAACAATAAATCAAATGTAAAATTAATTAAATTAATTAAACATTAATAAAATCAAAAATAAATATTAAATAATTAAATAATCACACGTCTCTAAATATGAATAATCATAGACTCACATCACCTTATGCCAACAAAGGGTACAATCAACAATTCAAGACTCTAACATCAAGTTGTGTTGTGACATGACTAACAAGGTATACAACTTAAACCTAGAGTGTGTGAGGGAAACTATGTCTCCAACAACTTGCCATTAGGATAGAGACACGCTCAGACCTATGAAGCCAGGTGGAGTTGATGTCTAGTACCTGCAATCCTACAACCACCATTCAACATACATATACATCACAATAAGCAAACAAGTGATAGAGAATCGCAACATCATATCATACTCGCTATAAGTGATATGACATCATCTCTACTCACAAAGACAGTCACACAATATATCATCAAGACATCACATAAAATCATGATCATGATATAGGGTTAGTACCTTCATAGCATCATAAGTCATATAAATCTCCAAACATGATAAGTCATATCAAATGACATAAATCCACATTGAGTAACTAGCATCATCAATACCATCTAAACATCAACCATATGTCTAAATAAATCTATCAATGCTTAAGTCAAAATGCAAGTCTATGAGAAGCACTACATTTTTGGGTGGAAGAATGGAGGACTAGGATTCAAAGTAGTATGAAAAGTTAAGATTGCATGGAAGGGGTTGAGTTGGATTGAAGGCTTAGCCTTGTGACAAGTGTCACAAGGTGGAGATATTGGGAAGAACATGAGGATGACACGTGTAAACAAAAGTGGCAAAGTGGAAGAGGTGTAAGAACAAATAAATGACAAATGGAGGAAAAGGGAAAGTGTTTTGGGAAGAACACTCTCACACATGTGATAGCATCAAATAAAACATTTGGTCAAAAGATGAGTTGCATGGGAAAGTGAAATGTGCATGCAAGTCATTTATGAGGGCTTGTCACATGCAAACATAGGAGCTTAGGAGGAATTAAAAATTAGGAAAAATTTTAATGGGGTTAGGAATCAAGGGATTAGTTAATTAATTAAGAAATTAATTAACTAATTAGGATTAGAGAAATTTAGAATTTTAGGCTAAGATTGGGTTTGATTAATTAAAATTAATCAGACCTTAGAAAAATAGTTAGACACATAATTAATTACAAAATTAATTATGAAAGAAGATAATAATTAATTAAATATAATTTCATTAAATATCACGATGAGAAGAAAAAAGGTTAAAAGTGAACTTAAATTAATAATAAATTCAAGTAGTTCAATTTAGATGTCTATAAAATCATTTTTTAATCTCATATCTTCATTGATTCTTCATTCTAGGATTCTTGTTCTTTTATATATGTCCATTTTGATTTTAGGCACGTATTTAAATGTATTGTTTAGAAATGTTTGCATTGTTTTATTATATAGTTAGACTTGGAATTATTAGATTACTTTATTCTGATACTTTTTATTATTATAAGAAAACACATTTCTTGTTACCATTGACCTATTTTGATTACTAATGATTAGTATTATAATATTTTTTTACATGATTAAATGTTTGAAATAAAAAGGAAAATATCGTGTTTATTTATTAATATAAATTGATTTGATTTGTTTAAGATTATTATATGTAATTATTGTTTACTTTAAGTGGATACTTTTTTCTTGATTAGATGAGGTCAAATTACAAAAATAAAATCAAATATATATTAGAATTAAAATTTGAGAAGGCATTAAAGAGTTGAAGTTTAAGTGGCTAAATATTAGCCTCCTCTTAAGTCCACTTTTGTGACTTTATGTTGTCTTGGTACATTTGAAAGTAGGCATAATTGTGTTGACATTAACATGAGTCACATCCCCAACTTACAAAATTTATACATATATTTTATTGATGATGACAATCGTAATTTAATAACAATTTAGAAGGAAAATCACATTCTTTTTAGTTTGACCAAAATTCAAATCTTTTGAAAACATAATACAAAATGAATCAAACTCTTATATTAAATTACAAAAATAATATAATTTTTAACATAAAATCTTTACTTACATATACCTTTTAAAACATGTTAAACTTACATGTAAAATATTAAATATTAAAATAAAACAAGGAAAAAGAAAAAGAAACAAAGTTGATCAAAATAATAGAATGAAATCAAATATATATTTAAATTAAATTTGTAGAGAGAATTAAAGGGTTGGAGCACGGTTAAATATTAGTCTCATTCTAAGCTAAATGGCACAAGGTTAGTCTAAGATCAAAGAACACAAAAACACACAAAACATTAGTGTTAATCAATCGAAAACTAATCTAAAAAGGCATACCAAAAGAGAGACTACAAGCATGCAAGCATATTTAACTATCAAAGCAAACATGATGAGGCATCTCCAAATACCTCCTAACATACTCCTAGTTCCTTCTCCCTTGTTCCTCTCCTCTCCAAGTTCCAAAATAGTGTAGCTCTCAGCAGCTTTTTGCACTATGGATGCTTATGGAGGATTGAGATTTGTAGTATAGCTTCAAATATGAAATGAAAAGATAATTTTATGCTAAAATGATGTATTTTAACCAAAAAGACAAGATTTAGATATGCTATGCTAAATGCTCTCTAAAATGTCTATAGTCTAAATGCTTACAAGTTTTCAGGATCTGGATTATGAAAGAATGGGCTCTATTTATAGGAAAAATGGAGTAATGGGTGGCCAGGATTGAATGGTTTAATCAAGGGTCAAGCTTGAAAGTTGGGAATCCATGTGCACAATTGACACCAATGAAATGGTGACAAATGACAACATAGGGTTGGGTTGAAAGAAGAGGTTGGAGGCATTAAAGGCCTGAGAAGACCTCATGGTTATCTAAAGGCTAAGAGTCAAGTCTAAATTAGGATTACCCACTGGATTAGGAGTTAATCCAAGGATAAACCTTTGTGCAAATGATTAAGAGATAATCATGGTCAAAGCATTAAAGGCTTGATGAGACCCTTGGGTTGGGTAGAGGTTGAGTCAAAACAAATATTTTAACCATGTGGAAGGGTTTGGGTTAACCATTAATGGTTTTTGGAGACTTTGGGGATTAAGTGGTTGAAAGTTGGAAGCCTTTAATGGTTATCAAAGACTTTGAGGAATTAAGTGGTTGAAGGTTGAAAGCCTTTAATGGTTATCAAAGACTTTTAGACTTTGAGAAGTGACTCCATTTTGCTTAGGAATGTGACAATAAGTAGGAGATGGATTAGGCTAATTAGGAAGGGATTAGAAGAATCTAGAAGGGGATTAGATTTTTGCAAGTGGATTTGGTGGGTGAGGAAAAATAAGATTTTATTTAAAATAAAAGTTCATTTATTTCAATAAATGTGTGCAAATTGCATTTGTAGAAAAATGCAAGTGGGGTGGGGATAATGATTTAAATAAATGTTTTATTTAATTTATTTAAAAGAGGAAAAGGGGATTTAATTAAATAAATAGATTTTATTTATTTAATTGAATGGAATTGGATTTAATGAATTAATTAAAATAAATTGAATAATTTATTTAATTAATAGGAGAATGTTTGGAGATGAATTAATTAAATATTAATTTAATTAATTGATGGCTAGTGGATTTTTAATCAAATAAATACGAAATATTCATTTTATTAAAATGGACAGATTTGTGTGACTACATTTGCCCCTCTTTGAGATGGTGCAGTTTATCGCATCGTTTCAAAGAAAGAAAAACTGGTGTGAAGAAATGCCCCATAAAATGTAAATTTAATGGGTGGTATGCCCCATAAAATATAAATTTAATGGGTGGTATGCCCCCTCGAGAGATAGGCCGAAAAATTTTGAAAAATCGGGCGATCTCTCGAAAAAGAATGAAAATTGGCAGGGTGATAGAAGAGAAGTTAGGTATACTGGTGAAAAATAGAAGAAATCGGGGGAAATATGGAGAAATGGGGGGCTTGGGAAGCTCACGGGGACCACGGCGATGAGCGGAGCAAAGTTACGGTGATGGCGGGGGGTCTAAATGGGGTGAAAGGGGTGAAAATAGGATCATTTGTGACCGCGACCAGTTGAAAACGAGAGCTCTGACAGTGACATTTGGAGGAGCAAGGAGGAGCTACTATGCCGATTCCGATCACCAAGCACAGATTCGAGCGAGTCCGCCGGTTCCAGCGCCCAGCCGACTACGGACCAGCGATACGCAAATTCGAAAACTGACTTTTTAGGCATTTTTGATAGGTTTTTAGCTGAGTCCAAGTCAAGTCGGAGCAAGAGCACTAGAACTATGGTTTTAGCGCTTTTGCTCCATGAATTAGCATTATTGTGCTGCAATAGCGCTATTGTGGTCTGGTTTGAGCGCTTTTGTATTCATTAGCGCTAATGTAGGCAAGTTTTAGCACACTTGACAAAGTAGCGCTATGGTGGGGTTAATTGAGCGCTATTGATGTGTAATAGCGCTATTGGATAGCGGGTTGAGTGCTTTTGTTTTTGTAGTGCTATTGTAGAGCTGTTTGAGCGCTTTTGCTAGGTTTGTAGCGCTATTGTGGAAAACTAGCACTTTTGTAGATAAAATAACGCTTTTGCCTTAGGATAATGAGATGCCCCAGTTTTGGACAAAATAAATCGCCTGATGCATAATGATTGATGGATGGTGAGGTGAAGTGGGAGTTGTTTTGAACCATAGCAACCTGATGAGACTTAGGTCATTTATTAGGATAAATGCCTGTTGAAGTCTAGGTGGCCATGATTGCTTACCTGTTGAGACCCAAAGATACTTGATCAAAGTATCTGATGATAGTCTAGGTTTAAACTTAAGAAAGTTTGATAACAAAACAACTGATAGTGAGTGATGAATGTCTATGTGCAGGAGGATCTGCGCGTGTTGCAGTTACGCGAGCGCCATCCTGCGACACAGGGTTTGCGGGATTGATTGACGCAAATAAAGATTGATTGTATAGCTGCGACTGGATTGTACGAGGTGATGCACATTCCCGTGATTCGGATGAATCACGGCCTGATTACAGCCTTGGCAGAGCGATGGCACAGTGAGACGTGCACGTTTCACCTAGCCCAAGGAGAGATGACGGTGACCTTGGAGGACGTGTGGCATATCCTTCGGATTTCGATTCGGGGGGAGCTGGTGACATACGATAGATCCTGGGGGACTGTGTCATGTCAGAGGATTTTTGATGATGATGTATACATTGATGATGGCTCGATCACATGGGAGGATATAGCGGCACTATATGAGCCCCTTCCAGTAGTGTTGTCAGGGATTGTGGGAGGACTGCTGTGTCCAGACAGGCGGTCACATGGATTGGCAGTGGGATGGGGACAGGTTATAGAGATGATGATGACTGAGGGGACCCTATTTGCCTGGGGGCCGTGCGTGTTAGCGCACATGTATCAGGAGCTACACGAGGTAGTGTATCGGGGGAGGGGTTCGCTTGCAGTGGACATGACGCTGCTACATGTGTGGGCATGGGAGCACCTACCAGTGACTCGATCGGTGAGTCTTAGATTCCAAGCCGTGGACCAGCCATACATGTTTATGTATAGTGGCATGATGAGTCAGCCCCACTTGGGGAAGTTAGAGTGGTGGCGGCAAGCATTGGATGACTTGGATGCAATGATCTGGCGGCCATACTTGGAGTGTGAGCCATGGGAGGATGATGCGGAGGCACTACCTTATGTCTTCATGACCCAATTCCTCATTGGGAGGACCTCTTATCATGTGGAGAGACAGGTGTCGGGACGGGTGATGAGGCAGTTTGGACGGCAGCAGGGACTGCCTAGCGGATCAGGGGAGTATGCACGAGTGATCCGGGAGCGGTATGCATGGGGTCCAGTGCTACCGTATGATCAGGCACTGGCAGAGTTTCAGACACTACAGGCGAGGCCATGGGACCTACGATTGAGGGTCGTTGATGCAGGGGTGACAGCAGAGTATACACAGTATCGGGTGGCGCACCCGATCCTACGGATATCAGACCCAGCTGAGTCGATCCCATCTTTTGAGGATGAGAGGGGACAAGGATGGAGAGCAGGAGGCCGAGGAGGAGGATTTGGAGGAGGAGGAGATGGAGGAGGAGGTGGAGGTGGAGGAGGAGGTGGAGGTGGAGGAGGTGGTGGAGGAGGTGGAGGAGGTTTGGGGATGCCGAGGCAGCGGAGAGGGAGAGGTGGACTACCTCTTCAGATATCACAGGGACCTTTGATGCAGGGAGGAGTGCAGCTGAGTGGGAGGGGGATGGAGAGAGAGATCCTGATGGATACAGGTGCAAGGGGGTGGTGCAGGGGAGGGACCTACTAGAGGGGGTGATACAGGTGCGGCAGCCATGGACATGGGGGAGGGAGCTACTGGGGATCTGCGGGATCATATGATAGGTTATTTGCAGACCCAGGTATAGAGATTAGAGGAGGAGATAGCAGCTAGGGATGTACAGCTATTTGCACATGAGTCAGAGCTGACAGTGGTGCTGTGGGAGAGAGATAATGCGGTGGAGAGATTGGCGGAGCTGTAGGAGAGAGTCCGAGCGGGAGTAGGAGCACAGGGTCCTACAGGGGAGATTATGAGGCAGTTTGGGTGAGCACAGGCTGAGATAGAGTACTGGCGAGGTTTATATGAGCAGGTGGTGCCACTTAGTCAGCGAGCCCTCAGTTATACCCAGATGCGGCAGACGAGATCAGAGCAATCACAGAGGATGCAGAGCAGTGGGGGAGTGATGGATCCTTTGAGGCGGGAGAGATCAGGAGATGCAGGAGGGAGTGGGGGTTCGATGAGGCCTCCACGGAGAGATGGATCAGGTGGGGCAGGTACCAGTGGTGGAGCAGGTAGGGGTGGTAGTGGTGGTATAGCATCTGGCTAGAGCGGCATTTGAGAGAGCATTTTTGCATATATGTATTGTATCTTTGTCTATTTATGGACTGTATCTTGGATGGCTCTTGGTAGCCGATTTTTGTAGATTTCATTGTACTCTGATAGATGAGATGATATATGTGAGGAGATCCCATATTGTGATGATTATGCATGTGATTATGTATGGATGTTTATGCATGATGATGATTTATTGCTTAGATGTATATGTGTTCATGTACGCTTTTGATGAGATGTTTCTTTTATGCATGTTTTTATGATGATTTATGATGTTGGATACTGACATATGAATGCAGGTTTAGATGTATATGATGTATTTGATTTGTGATGTAATGCTTTATGTATGTAATGCCATGATGATATGTGCTTATGCTTTGATGTATGAACAGGATTTATGGTGTTTCCTATTGTGATGTAATGATAAGATAATGTAAATGCAATGGTCAAATGAATGATGTTATGTATGAGTAGGCATCTAGATGTGTTTAGATGAACGTAATATGGAGAAACAAAATGTAAAATACATATGTTTATATGAGAATGTGTTTAAATGAATGCATATGGAGAAACAAATGTAAAGTACAAATGTTTATATGATAATGCCTAAATGAATGTATTCATATAATGGATATTTAATATGAACCAATGTTTTGGAAACAAATGGATTTTATGACTCTAAATGTTTTAAATTTTTCTAAGTAAAAATGATGATATGATGATACTAGAACTTATGTTCTTAATAACTGCACCTTAATGCAATTAAAAATGGAAATGTAATGGATCCTAAAATATGCCTAATAAGATATGTTAAGAAATGGATGAATGAATGCACCTTGTAATTATAAATGAATGGATGCAAATGATAAATGATGAAAAGATTAATAAAATGATAATGGATAATTTATACTAAATGAAATGTTTAGTAAATGAGTTAAAACAACCAAAGACAAGTTGATCCCATGAATGAATCTAATTATTTATGATTGATGCAATGATGCAAATGATTTTAATGAAAACTAATGTCAACAATGAACTATATGCAATGTTTAAGTTTAAAAATGACATGAATGGATGTAATGCAAGATGCACCTAATATGTAATGATGATATGACCATGAGGAATGCAAGGTTTTTAAGACTTTGCATGATGCATTGATGAGGTATCAGAGTACTCGGTCGTGATTGTATCCAAGACCAGCTTTTATTAGTCATTTTTGCATGTAAATCCGACATATGAATGAATGAATGGATGGGTGATATGCAACGGAATGCAAGATATAAACAGATGAGGTGAAATGATGATCCATAGTGCTCTTTTTTTTTTCATCATTGAGCTTTAAAATGTTGGAAGAGAATACAAGCATCGTGACACAATGATTCAAGATTACCTGAGTATTTCTTTCATGGATTTTAATATAGCAAGTTAATGCAAACGACTTGATATAAGGGTCAAGTCGACCAGAGTATTGCTTGTGGAATAGACAAGGATTATCTTCCTTTCGCGCATGACTTGGATCATCCTCCTTGATCTTAGGCTGATCAGATCCCGAGACAAGTACATACCGTACTAAGAAAATAAAACCTTTATCCAATTTGGAGGAAGAGGAATCAAAGGATGAGCATCGTACCTATAAACAAACAGTATATATACATAAAGAAGAAAGAATAAGGATCCTTGGTAATGGTTCATGCTCATATGGTCGAGGTATACGCTGTAGTCAGCAAGCCGTAGTGATCTATGACTGCATTTGGCATAAGATCATGTAGCTTAGTGAACTTCCCACGTAGACACCATTAGTACATGCCCCAGAACTTCATCGGAAATAATGCGCAAATGATACAAAACAATGCTAAAAGATGCTGATACAGATACACAAACGATTGTACTCACAAATCAACCAAGTATTTGATAGCCTAACAAAATTTTCTTGTCAAAGAAAATGTCATCTTGTCTTTGTTTTGGTAAGGAAGGATGCATCCTTGTTTTTTAAAGACAGTTTGGATTGTTGATGTTGATTGTTTTTGGTTTGATTGGTAAATGGTCAGTGTGTGAGTAGTTTTGTCAATGTTTATTTTGTATCTGATCGGATGACTATGTACAAGGTGTTGCCATGTTTTTGTGTGATTTTTGATGGGTTTTCCGATGTTTTTTAGATTTTGTGAAACAATTTTTGAATGTTTTTGGTATTTTGAGAGTCATTTTTGAATGTTTTTGGATTTTTCTGATGATTGCCTGAATGAAGAGCGTAATGACACATAAGACAATGTAGAATCCACTTCCATCACTAGGATAAGGGTATTGCCCCTAGTTTTAGACATGACTATGAAAAAGCAAGATACTAAATGCATGGAGTACTTTCTTAATTGCAGATCAAATAACAAGCCATGGTTGGGATGGATGGATGTGTGTGTGCATGAATTGTGATCGCAACGAGCCTAAAAGATACTGGAGCCATTGCCTTTACCAGTGGCACCTGTTTGCCAGGTTTTCACCATCGCACTTACCCAAGGTGCCACCGGAGTGGTTGTTCACTATTTGGATGCATGATTTTTTTTGAATGTTTTTGTATATTTTTTTTCAGGACATTTTCTGAATGTTTTTGGTATTTTTCTGATATGCAGGGGAGCCTGATGCTCTATACACCTTAGGTATAAAACCTTTTGAGGTGCATGCTATTGATTGGATCTGCAAGCGGTTCTCCTTCTGAAGTAGCCAACTGATATGCCCCGGACCCGAATACAGCAGTGACAACATATGGGCCGAGCCAGTTTGATTCAAACTTACCTTGATGTTCTCTGTTTGGTTGGTTGCGAGGATTTTCTCGAAGAACAAGATCACCTACCTCAAATGTATGAGATCTAACTCGGTGATTGTAGCTTCTGCTCATGCGCTGCTGATAGGCTTTGAGGTGATTGTATGCAGCTTGTCGCTTCTCATCTAGTAACTCTAAGTCCTGAAGACGGGATACTTTGTATGCTTCATCATCGATGAGATTGTGCAATGAAACTCGTAAGGATGGTATCTCGACCTCAATAGGTAAGATAGCTTCAGCACCATAGACCAATGAATAAGGAGTTGCACCTGTAGGGGTTCGAATGCTAGTTCGATATGCCCATAACGCTGGATTTAGTTGAACATGCCAATCACGGCTGGCATCATTGACTGTCTTCTTTAGGATCCTCAGTATGTTTTTATTGGATGCTTCAGCTTGACCATTGCCTTGTGGGTTATAGGGAGTGGAAAAGCGGTGTTGGATATGAAATTTCTCACAAAGCTCACGGACATCTTGATTTTTGAAAGGAAGACCGTTATCTGTGACAATGGACATGGGCACACCATACCGGCAGATGATGTAGTTGAGGATGAATGAGGCGATCTACTTGCCGGTGACTTGGGTAAGTGGAATAGCTTCAATCCACTTTGTGAAATATTCGGTGGCGGTAATGATAAATTTATGGCCATTGGATGAAGATGGGTGAATCTTACCCACAAGGTCAAGGCCCCATTGACAAAAAGGCCATGGTGTTGTGATTGGTTGCAGTTCTTGTGTGGGTGCATGTATCAGGTCACCATGAATTTGACATTTCTTGCATTTCCTGACAAAGTAGTAGGAATCCTTTTCCATAGATGGCCAATAGTATCCAGCTCGCATGATCTTCTTGGCTAGTGATGGACCATTTGAGTGAGTCCTGCAAATTCCTTCATGTACCACTTCCAAAGCCTTTTTTATCTCATCTTGTTCCAGACATCGAAGGAGAGTACCATCAAGACTACGTCGGTATAGGGTTTCGGCAATAATGGTATATCGAGCAGTTTGGCGAATGAAGGTTTTACGTTGGTAATTTGATTGGTTAGGAGGAAGGGTGTGATCGCGGAGATAGGTGTATAATTCACCATACCATGGGGATTCAGAACCGACAAGGCGACATATCATTTCGGATTCGGGGATATCATAAGCGGGAATCCAAAGCTGTTCTACCAAGAACTCATAGCGTGTTGAATTTTGTGGAAGATCTAGGAGAGATGCAATGGTAGCTATAGCATCAGCAGCTCGATTCTGATCTCTTGGTATATGCTCAAAGGTGATAGTAGTAAATGATGTCTTTAGATTGTCCACCATTTGCTTGTATGGCATGAGTTTATCATCCTTGGTCTGATACTCATCTGTTTCTTGTCGAATGACCAGTTGTGAGTCGCCATATACTTGTAGTTCTTTTAATTTCCATTGTATGGCTAGCCTGAGTCCTGTGATCAAAGCCTCATATTCTGCTATGTTGTTTGTGCATGGAAATGTGAGTCTGTAAGACTTCGGGATGCTATCACCTTGAGGTGTGATAAATAGAATGCCTGCCCCCGAGCCATGCCTAGTGTATGAGCCATCAAAATATAGTTTCCATGGATGTGCTTATGTGATCATGAATATCTCTTCATCTAGAAAATTGGAAATGAGAGGATGATCACCTATGAGTGGTGCATCGGCCAACTGATCTGCAATAACTTGACCTTTGATAGCTTTACGGTCCACATACTCAATGTCAAATTCACTTAGAATCATTACCCATTTGGCCAAGCGACCTGTCAATGCTGCTTTGCTAAGTAAGTACTTGAGTGGATCAATCTTTGCGATGAGTTGTACCTTGTGCGTCAATAGATAGTGCCGCAATTTAGTGGCTGCTAGGATTACTACTAGGCAAGCTCGCTCAATAGGTGTGTAATTGAGTTCATAGCCAACCAGTGTGCGAGAGATGTAGTATACAACACACTCTTTGCCTTCTACATTATGTTGTGCCAGTAATACACCCAGTGTTGTACTTGTTGCTGAGATATAAAGTAACAATGGTCTACTTGGATCTGGTGGCATCAGCAATGGTGGATTCATGAGATAGTCTTTGAGTGCCTGAAATGCTTGTTGGCATTTGTCATCCCACTGAAAGCGGATGTTTTTGTGCAGCAGGTGTGTGAATGGGTGACACTTATCAGCCAATTGTGCAATGAATCTGCGGATGGATTGAAGCCGTCCTTGTAGTGTTCTTAGCTGACTGATATTCCTTGGTGGTGGCATGTCCATGATTGCCTTAACTTTTGCTGGATCAACCTCAATGCCTTTGCTTGAGACGATGTATCCTAGAAGCTTCCCGGAGGTCACTCCAAAGACACATTTCTTTGGGTTGAGTCGAACATGGTATTGTTCCAGTCTATCAAAGATTTTATCTAAGATGTGAAGATGTCCTTCTCTAGTAAGTGATTTTGCTAGTAAATCATCCACATAATCTTCCATCATAGTATGCATCATGTCATGGAAGATGGTGGTCATTGCTCTTTGATAGGTCGCTCCTGCATTCTTTAGACCGAAGGGCATTACATTCCAGCAATATGTGCCCCATGGACATGTGAAGGCTGTCTTATGTTGGTCCTCTAGTGTGATCTTTATTTGATTGTATCCTGAAAAGCCATCCATGAGTGAAAGCATGGCATGTCCTGCTGTCAAATCCACTATGATGTCGATATTTGGTAGGGGGAAGTCATCTTTAGGACATGCCTTATTCAAATCTCTGAAGTCAGTACAAATGCGGATGCCCCCTTTTGGTTTGCCAACTGGCACAATGTTGGAGATCCATTCTACATAATCAATTGGTCTAATGAAACCAACATCCAAGAGTTTCTTGAGTTCTGTTTTGACTAGCACGACAATCTGAGGATGCATCTTACGAAGCTTCTGCTTGACAGGTTTGGCTCCTTTTGCTACTGTGAGATGATGCATAACTAAATCAGGATCAAGCCCAGGCATGTCTGCATATCACCATGCAAAGTTGATCTGACGTTTCTGGAAGAACTCGATAAATTGAGGCTATTCCTCTGGAGTGAGAAGAGATGCCAGATGTATGATATGAGGTTTTTCAGGAGTCCCCACATTGTATTCTTTGGTTTCCTCGATAAGAATCGTTGATCGTTCCTGTTGTGTACTAGCAGGGAGAATGTCAAACCCTTCATCCTCAGGCGCCTCAGAGAGGTTTTCACCGTTGGATACGCTCTTTCTTTTTACTGTTGTCAGATCAAACAGTGCCACAGTGTGGTTTTCACTGGAAGATCCATGTTTTAATGTTATATTTTTGCAGCTGAAGGGTTTGGCATCCGCCCCGAAGTATGCTGCGCTATTAAGTTCAATGGCGAATCCAGTTTTGTGATCCCCGCTTGGTAGATTATCCCTTAATTCCAAAAAGTCAATGATAGCCTCATCATTTTGGAAGAGGTCAAGACATGGGGGATTTGGTTGGTTCCATTCGATGAGCTCAGGGTGGATAATGGGCATTACTTCATCGATTAGGTTAAGTGCGGGAGATGTATCAGTGAGGGTTAAGACAGTGTGGTGAAGGTCGTTAATGGTACTCTCCCTGTCAGAATCAGGCGTAGGATGAGACGTAGGGTCTGTGGAAGATGTTTCCAGCTTAGGTACCCAAGTGGTCTTTATCTGTGCTTCTCCGTAAACAGGGATGTCTTTGCGTGGTGGAGGTGGTGATGTGTCTTCCTCATCTGAAGTGTTAAGTTGCACAGAATCAAATTCCCACTCATGTGAGTCGGTCTCTGAATCACTTTCCAGCATCCGATTGCTATACCATACTGGGATGTCACTGGAGTTGAATACTGCAGGCGTGATTGGTTTATGTACCTTTGTGGTGATTGGTGTTGCAGGAACTGTGATGGGGTTTAAAGGTTTGGTTACTGGAAGTATCGACAGTGTTGATTTAGTGGCTTCTATTGGAATGGCTGGTGCCATAGATGCTGCTGCGAGTTCCAATATAGTTGCTGCTATGAATGGTTTTATTGATGTGATGACTCATGTGGATGGGATTACTGGTTCGATTGGTGGGATGTTTGGCACTGGTGATGGTTGCGGTGGAGTCGTGAGCCTTGATGGGGCAGTGGGGATAATGCTTGATGGTGCTTTGATTATGAAAGGTGTCCTCTTTGTAGGAGGTGGGCAAAATGGTTTGCTGGGTTTTCCTTTGAATCTGAGTTTAGGAAGGATCTCTTTTTCAAAGCCTAGGCCTATATTACCTTTGGGTTTGAACTCTGGCAGCAGCGGTTCATGTCGACCTTGTTTGCAAGATCCCAAAGCACTCTGACCATCATATCCCATTCTTTGCATAATGAGGAGGCCTTTACCATACTGTTCCGTAGGAAGTGTAACTTGTGGTTTGTCAATGGTGATGGGATCTTTATAGATCCATTCCGCTAGGTCCTCATCTTATGTTTCTTCCTCTTGACTCTTTCCAAGGATGAAAGGCGTCAAAGCACATGCGAGCGTGACTATGGGTTTTTGGAGTAACTGTTGTGGTTTACCATGCGTTCTAGGAGAAGTGGGCATTTGTCCCACACAAAAGAGCTGACTTAAGTTATATTCCCCGAGACCTTCCTCTGCGACTTTCATCTTAAGCTTTTCTTGCTTGGGTATAGGGGTGTTTGAACTGGCAAGAGAGGTGGGATTTACATATGATGTGGAGGAAATGGCTTCCCTATTATTAGGAACAGTAATCTCTGGTTGATGGCTGATATTATGGCAAAATGCAAAGGGATTTGCATCGCCCAGGATTGTGATCTCTGTACCATTATGTGGGAACTTGATACATTGATGGTAGGTAGATGGAACGGCTTGCATGGCATGTATCCAAGGTCTCCCTAATAATAGATTATATGGCAGAGGAAGGTCCAGAACCTGACAAATTATGTGCTTTACCATAGGGCCCACTCAGATTGGTAGTACCACAGCTCCTTTGGATGAACGCTCTGCATCATCATAGGCTTTGATGGTGATCTTCTTGCGAGGATCCACTGATTCTATTGCATATCCCAATGCTGTGACCAATTGCAATGTGCAAATGTTTAGGCCTGCTCCATTATCTATCAAGACTCACTTGATCCTGTGTTGGTTGATAAAGCCTTCAATGTGTAGCGAAGCATTATGAGGTTGTTGGAAAGAAGAGTTGTCACTTTCAAAAAAAGTGAGACAAGGTGATGACTTTAGATTCCCAACCATGGCTTGAAATTGGTCTGTGTTCAGGTTTGCAGGGACTGACGCCTCTTGGAGTGCTTGATCCAAGATTGTTTTATGAGATGGCGATAGGCGCAATAGTTCTAAAATGGATATGAGCGCAGGCATTTTATCTAATTGTTCCACAAGATTGTATTGCTTTGGGACGGAGGTGGTGCCCTGTGGAGCTGCCTTGATGGTGACCTTACCACGACGTGTAACAACATTGCAATTTGAGGTGGGATTTTTTAAGGTTATAGTTGCAATTTGTTCACTGGCATCATACAGGTGATTTACAGTGTAGTTATACGCAGCCTGCGTATAATCAGTGGTATCAGTGCCTCGCCGGGAAGTGGAAGGACCCCTTTGATCTTGTGATGGAAGTGGATTCTTGAACATCTGATGATCATTATTTGTCATTTTGGGATCATGTCCTTCAATCTCAATTTCTCCTCGATCAATAAGATCTTGAATGAGATCTTTCAATCGGTGACAATTACTTGTCTTGTGTCCTCTTCCTTGATGGAACTCATAGTGTTCAGTATCTCTCCACCATGCTGGTTTGACTTGAGGCTCATAATTTGATAACTTAGGTAGAGTGATCAAATTCTGAGAAATGAGTTGTCGTATCACTGTTTCAATGGGTTCTCCTAAGGGAGTGTATGTGCGTTTTTGTTTTTGTGGACGAGGTCTTGGTTCATCATGAGATGTGATGCGACCTTGATTAGGAGGAACATTTGTGTTATTTTGAGGTGGAGGATTTTGTCCTGCAAATCGAACCACAGGTTGTGCATTTTGGATAGTTCGAGCATCCACAACCCCATCATTGACGATATTCTTATTTTTGTTCCAGAAGTTTGGTTTATCACTATTGAAGCGCGGGCGACGAGGACCATCTTTTGGTTCATTAAAGATTTTGATGAGTCCTTTCTTGATGAGTGCCCTTTCACATTTTATACCCTTGGTGATCATATTGTTAAAGGAGTCTGTGTCTTTGACATCCAGGTGAAATTCTATTTCTTCGTTTAAGTTGGAAATGAAAATTTCCACTAGTTCTCGTTTAGGTAACTGAAGAGAACATCTGCTAGACATTTGGCGCCATCTTTGCAGGAATACTGAGAATAACTCACCTGGTTTTTGTTTGGTGTTGCATAGATCAGCCATGGTGATGTCGCGTTCAATGTTATAAGAGTAATGAGATAGAAACTTCTGGATGAGTTCCTCAAATGTTCTAATGCCACCTGGAAGTCGGGAAAACCATGATGTGGTTGTTCCTCCCAAGCTTTGGGGAAAGAGGCGCATTAGGTATGTGTCTTCATATGCCACTTCAAGACAAGCGGAATGAAATTCTCTGACATGATCATGGGGATCCCCCTTTCCTCTATATTTTTCAAATTTGGGTGTTTCGAACCCGCATGGAAAGGGTGGCATATAAAGATTCCTATCAAAAGGATAGGGACAGATGTCATTAAGTGAGAATTGATTGGTCTTAACACCACTATGAAGTTGTTGGGTGAGATTCTTGACTTGTTGCCGCAACATCTCCATTTCATTTGGAGGAGGAGGTGGTGGATTACCTCGAGGAATGTTATATCTGATGTGATTTCTACCTCTTTCCTCCTCATGGCGACTTTGTCTTTCTGATGCTTGTCTTAATTGGGAAAGATCAAAGTCAGAGGGGAGTTTGGCTCCTTCTTGAGCGAGTTTTAAGAAGTGAGCATCTGCATTGCTCCTTAGTATTTCATCAAATAATCTGTTGAAGTGAGGGTTATGCTGAGCCCTTTTGATTGTTGAAGGAGTGGGAGTACTTGGGTTTTCATCAGTTATAGTTCCTCCAAGTGCTTCTTGAAATTCATTGAGGTTGTCCTCTTCTTCCTCAATTTCTATTTCTCGTTGCCTTGATCGCGATCGGGTTTGAGCCATTTTGTTTGCAAGTTTGTGTTTGAAGTTAATTGAAGATGATGATGAGTTTTTTGATGAAAGATTGATGATTGGTGGATTGTGTTGTATGGGGATCTCTAGCACTTTAAGGTAGATGTAACCAAAATTCCTTCTTTGAATTGCTTGTTTGTTTTGATGATTTATGGATGTGATAAGGTGTAGAGAAATCTGAGATGTGTTACAGATTTTGACTACCTAGCAATGAGAGGATTCACTCATGAACTAGTTTTAACCTGCGTAGATGTGTCTCTTAGGATGAGCTTATCCTAGATGTAGAAACAATCTAAAAGTGATGTGATGTGTTTGATTTCAAGCAATATCTAAAAGAGAATTTGGGACAAGAACCTCTTAATGTTCTGAGAGTTTTGGGATGGATTGATGATGAAGTGATGATGTATGAGTGAGATGATGGGTGTTTTTGTTTTCAACTTCAATAAAAACTTTGTGTTACAAATGGAACAAACTCTACCTCTTCCCTTTCAGGCGTTGGTGGCACTTCTTGAGCTGTGTTGTAGGTGATACAGATGTTTGGGAAGAAATTGGGATTAATCTTTCCTCCTTGATTTTTGTGATAACTCAGAGCTCTATATTGCATAAAAGCTCTGCGGTTCAATGATTCTGAATCAAACTCGTTTGTTTTACCTTGAAGGTATAGATGCATGCGATGTAGAAAGACTCTATGTGAGACAAAGATTTGTCTATTGAGATAGAAGAATTTCCTCCTTTTGATTAAAGCCTTTGAGCTTAGTGGTCTCCTTTTCAAGGTGATATTCTGATGACACTTCTTCTTTCGCAAGATGTGAAGAATGGTCATAAATTTTTTTGACTCTTTGTTTGTTTGCACTTTGTTTTTGGTATTTTTGTTTGTTTTTGAGAAATGTTGGATGAATACTTTGTTTTTGGGATTGATTTTCTGATTTTTCATTGACAAGAAAACAAAGCAAGCACACAAACACAAGAATGTTGCCTCAAAGGCACAAATGAGTATGGGTCTAGATCAACCCAATTCTTGGACTTGTTTTTGACCCTTCCTTTAGATTTATTTTAAGGTGTAGTTCCAAAGCCTGAAGTCGGCTCAATTTGTACTAGGTCTGTAAAACGAACACACTTCAAACACTTTTTATCCCTAAGGTCAAATGGCCAGTTGTGATAAATTTAGCCCACATCTTGATATTTCTTCGACTTTGGTACTACATACCTTATGAATCCTGTCGTGGCAGGTAAGGATGTAATATACTAAGTCTTGCACGAGCATAACAAATAGATGATCCCTATGATGGGGGAGTCACCACTTTTATCAAGCCACAAGTGACTTTTCAAAAAGCTATGTTTCTACTCAAGGAAATATGTATGGTGAGTATCTTGGGAGCAAAACCTTCTATGCTCTTGCACTAAATTATATCTCAAATATCCTCAATCAATAGAACAGGTGGGCTACTACTTAAAGGTGTTTAGTCATGTTCGATGGCTTTGGACATAAGTTCATTCTGCAGTGACTCACTTAAGAGCCTTGTAACTGGTGGTGGGGCCCATTTGTCCTTTCGGCCAGTTACACTGTAGGAACAGCTATACCCAAGGCTACAGCTTTTGCTCTCACCTGATTTCTATAGCGGCTTGAAGGATTTACCGCTCGAGGTCGTTCCCAAGAGTATCGATCCCTTGGCAGGCCTCTCTTAAAAAAATAAAATTTGAGTGTTACTAACACTTTTCTCTTGCACCTAGGACCACGAAAGCCAAGGGAGAGGATAGTGTGTGTAAGAAGTAGGTCCACTCGACTGACTTTTTGCACAAGCGTGCCAAATACGTAAAACACTTGTTCTTTTTAATCCAGCATTTGCAAAGATGATTTAACTATTTGGAGATGTTGCTCCAACAGTCATGGTGTTCGTTTTAACTTCAATGGCAAAATGTGTTGTAAAAAATTTGGAAATCCTTGTCAACTTAATGAAAAACACGTTTTGCTTGAAGTAAAATTTGCTTTGAAAATGAGACAAGTTGATTGTGAATTTTATTTGCACCAAATTTTTGAAGTGTGGATTGTAAATTTTAGGTCCCAATTGATGCAAATGAAATCAAATTTGTGTTGTTAATTTTAAGCACCAAAAGAAAATGAGGCCTAACTAGAAAACAATGAAAAAAAAAATTTTGTTGTGTTTTTAAGTTCTTTTTAAGCACTAAATGAAAATTTTGTGATTTTTTTATGTTGGGTTGTTAACCTGCATGAACAAGTTAGTAAAAACCAATGTTCAAGGGGGGCTTCCACAAGCCTAAGATACTCGATTTTTATTTTTTTTTTGGTTACAAAGCGACTTGGACAACACTCTGTCGCAATAGCGCTATTCTGCTTTTTAGACAGAAGCGCTAATTTATACAATAGCACTAGTCTGCGCTCTCAGAAGCGCTAATTTGCACCGTAGCACTGAAAGAACAGAAAAATCCAAAAGGGCAAAAGCGCTAGAAGAGTTTTAATAGCGCCAGAACTGTGACAAAAGCACCAGAATGTTGTCAATAGCGCTGAAACCTTTTCAATAGCGCTATTTTAAGGACAATAGTGCTAAAAGAAATTGTTTCGATAGCGCTAAAACGTGTTCATTAGCACCGAAGCGTGACCTGTGTGGCAGTTTCAACAAGCAAAAATGTTAGTTGTCAAAAAAATATCAGAAGGTTGCATGTTCGATTCACGTCGGGTTCACCAAATGATGCCCTCCTAAATGGCACAAGGTTAGTCTAAGATCAAAGAACACAAAAACACACAAAACATTAGTGTTAATCAATCGAAAACTAATCTAAAAAGGCATACCAAAAGAGAGACTACAAGCATGCAAGCATATTTAACTATCAAAGCAAACATGATGAGGCATCTCCAAATACCTCCTAACATACTCCTAGTTCCTTCTCCCTTGTTCCTCTCCTCTCCAAGTTCCAAAATAGTGTAGCTCTCAGCAGCTTTTTGCACTATGGATGCTTATGGAAGATTGAGATTTGTAGTATACCTTCAAATATGAAATGAAAAGCTAATTTTATGCTAAAATGATGTATTTTAACCAAAAAGACAAGATTTAGTTATGCTATGCTAAATGCTCTCTAAAATGTCTATAGTCTAAATGCTTACAAGTTTTCAGGATCTGGATTATCAAAGAATGGGCTCTATTTATAGGAAAAATGGAGTAATGGATGGCCAGGATTGAATTGTTTAATCAAGGGTCAAACTTGAAAGTTGGGAATCCATGTGCACAATTAACACCAATGAAATGGTGACAAATGTCAACATAGGGTTGGGTTGAAAGAAGAGGTTGGAGGCATTAAAGGCCTGAGAAGACCTCATGGTTATCTAAAGGCTAAGAGTCAAGTCTAAATTAGGATTACCCACTGGATTAGGAGTTAATCCAAGGATAAACCTTTGTGCAAATGATTAAGAGATAATCATGGTCAAAGCATTAAAGGTTTGATGAGACCCTTGGGTTGGGTAGAGGTTGAGTCAAAACAAATGTTTTAACCATGTGGAAGGGTTTGGGTTAACCATTAATGGTTTTTGGAGACTTTGGGGATTAAGTGGTTGAAAGTTGGAAGCCTTTAATGGTTATCAAAGACTTTGAGGAATTAAGTGGTTGAAGGTTGAAAGCCTTTAATGGTTATCAAAGACTTTTAGACTTTGAGAAGTGACTCCATTTTGCTTAGGAATGTGACAATAATTAGGAGATGGATTAGGCTAATTAGGAAGGGATTAGAAGAATCTAGAAGGGGATTAGATTTTTGCAAGTGGATTTGGTGGGTGAGGAAAAATAGGATTTTATTTAAAGTAAAAATTCATTTATTTCAATAAATGTGTGCAAATTGCATTTGTAGGAAAATGCAAGTGGGGTGGGGATAATGATTTAAATAAATGTTTTATTTAATTTATTTAAAAGAGGAAAAGGGGATTTAATTAAATAAATAGATTTTATTTATTTAATTGAATGAAATTGGATTTAATGAATTAATTAAAATAAATTGAATAATTTATTTAATTAATAGGAGAATGTTTGGAGATGAATTAATTAAATATTAATTTAATTAATTGATGGCTAGTGGATTTTTAATCAAATAAATACGAAATATTCATTTTATTAAAATGGACAGATTTGTGTGACTACAATAATAATAATAAGGTTACATTAAGAGCTATCCCATTATTTTGCAAATTGAAGCATAATCTGCATCTAACTCCTATCTACCTACTAGGCCCAATGGATTACAAAAATGGGCCCTAACCATATAAGATTTACAGGCAATCATAGACAAAAGTTGTCAATTAGAAACCATAACTATAGAAATCTAGATAAAAAACCTAACAAACATACCTCCTATCTCTTAACACATACTATTATCATACCAATAACAAGATCATGGAATAAAAGGGCCTGACCCTAACTGTTGAGAAAGGAGAAGGGAGGGCACACTATGTGTCTGCATTCTCCTCTGCAATCTCCATGTTGCTTGCCTCTGCTACCTCCTGGTCATCCTCCTCATCCAAAACATCATGTTGCTCCTTCATTTTGTGGGTTAACGTAGCTCTCACCACCACAAGACATTCCATGTCGCAACCCACATGCACTTTAGAGTCCACTATTTCTTCCAAGTTTTGGTAGTCATTTGGGACCCATTCTTCTCCATGACCTAGAAGCTTCAGTCATTTTCTAGGGTTTCCTCTCTATTTTCCAGAATTCCAATATCTTTGCATCCACTCAATCCCTTTGCCTCTATATAATTCTTCTTCCATGCTTTACCAAAACCTAACAAAATGCTAGTGACCCATAACAAAAGGGTTATGTTGTGGTCCCTCACACCCCAATCGGCCACCAACCTCTGTTGCATGACGGTTTGCACAACCATGTATTTCTTCACTTCAACACTCTTGCCTACAAAATGTTGTAAAATTGGAGGAATTGATTATGTGTTGCATTGATGTTTTGTCATTGATGGAAACATCGGCTATTTTGGTTGTTTACCGGTTTCCAGTAGGTTTCGGTAGAGCGATTGGATTATGATATTGATATTATATGCTCTGGTATACTTCAGTTTGTTGAATTGGTTTTGGATCTATCATTCATGCTATTCAGATGTGTATCATGATCAGTTGGTTCAGGATTTGATGACTCAGGAGCTATTATTTGTTCTAGTAAGCCTTTTGGTCATCGGTAAAGGTTTTATCGGTAGAGCTTTGTTGAAGATATTTTGATGCACATGATAAGTGGTGTTGGTGTGGCTTCTAGATGGCTTTCAGGATGCTATTGGTTATCTTGTTCATGTTCATGTTGATCAGTGGTGTTGGATTTAGGTCTGGACAAGTAATGCTATCTTATTCTACTAGGTTATGGACTGATTTATGTAACGTGTTGGTGGATGATCCCGATGTGTTTTCGGTTGGATCTATTGATTGGATTATGTTGTTTCGGCCTTAGGCCAACTTGGTTGATCATTGGATTGTGGTTTTATGTTATGAATTGATTGTATTATCTTCTAGGTGGCTGACCTAATTGTTTAGGTCTTAGGTTGGTATAAATATGATGTAAGATCTCTTTGTAGATCATGGGCATATTCATGGGTTTTTGGGATATAGGATTATCTGTGTGCGAATAAGGTTGTAATCATATGCAGAGGTTTTGGTTGTTCATAGGTGATCCAATTAGGTTGGTGAAAGAGGTTTAAGACCTCCACTACTGAGCTTAACCAGAACTGTATTTAGGCATAGGAGATGTTATTATTGCAATTCACTCTTCTTTCCCGATTGTAGTCTAGATTTATTTTGTAGTCAGTGAGGCTCCTTTTGTAATGAGTTGTGAGCCCTAGGCTATTGGACTTCGTGCATGTGCAGACCACTCTTTATGTAATCACATACTTATGGCAGAAGTATTATCTAACTGTGGGTAGGCTTCCCACCATGGTTTTTCCCTTTACCAGGTTTTCCACGTACAAATCTTGGTGTTATCTTTTTTGGATGGTTGGTAAATTATTTGTGGTTTATATTTATGCTTAACTATTATATCTATTATTCTGATAATAAGGTTTTAATGCTTAAAGTTCTATAACCTATTAACAACTAATTCACCCCCCTCCCCCTCAATTGTTCATCGGTTATCTGAGCTGTCTAACACAAACATGTAGTAATTCTATGGGAGGGGGATGCAGAGATTTGTTGGCCATTTGGATGAATTGATTATGTGTTGCATTGATGTTTTCTCATTGATGTCAACACTAGTTGTTTGGATTCTTTACTAGCATCCTTCTGGTCCTAGTAGGTTGAGTAGTTTCTGGTTGGTTTGGATCTAGCATGATCCAATAGGCTCCAGTATGATTTGGTTATGGAATTGGCTTATTCATGATACTCATGTTCATATTCAGTTAGTTGGTTTTGTTCTGGTGGTCAGATGCTATCATGTTTTCTTGGAAGCTTGGCTTGTGGTTCTGGTGAGGGTTTCACCGACAGAGCTTTTGATGAAGATCTTTGATGATTTGCATAAGTGATGTTGGTGCAATTTTTGGTAGAGATTCATGATGTTGTTAGTGTTAATGTTTGAGACTTGGTGGATGCAGATCATTGCTTTAGTGTGTGGACCTATATTGGGTCCTGGTTGATCTAGGTTATGGACCGGTTTAATGTAACATATGGATTGGACCTCTTGATGTGTTTCTGAGATGTCTTATGTGTTGGATATTATTTGTTTGGTCTAAGTTCGAATTGGTTTATTTTCTGGTGGCCGACCTAATTGTTTATGGTCGAGGGTTTGTATATCTATGATGTAAGATCTCATTGTAGATCATGAGAGGTATAAGGTCAGGAATGTGGGAGGATATGTAATGTGTGAATAATGTAATATCATTCAGGTAGAAGATTTGGTCAATCATTGGAGATCGAATTGGATTTATGTAAGAGGATTTAGTCCTTTGGTATTGAGCTTAATTGGAACTGTACTCAGGCGTAGGAGATGTTATCTTTGTACTTCAAACACTTCTTCCAGATTGTAGTCTAGATTTCTATGTAGTCAGTGAGGCTCCTTTTGTGATGAGCAGTGTGCTCTAGGTTGTTGGCCTTCCTGCAAGTGCAGGCCCCTCAATTGTAATTCACATACTTGTTGCAAAAGTATTATCTAACTGTGGGTAGGCTTCCCATCGTAGTTTTTCCCTTTACTAGGTTTTCCACATATAAATCTTGGTGTCATGTGGATGGTATTTATTATGTGATTATTGTTTATGCTTAATTGGTTTAAATATTATTTTGGTATTTGGTTTAAGCATTCTAGTATTAATGTTTTGGGTTTTGGTATTAAAATATTAATTGCTTAAGGTTCCAGTAATCTGTGACAACTGATTCAACCCCCCCCCTCTCAGTTGTCTTCCGATTATTTGAACTATCTAACAAGATTATCATCCACATTGTCTAAAACAACATCAATTTCCCCTAAAAAACAATGCTTAAACACTATTTCAAAAACATTCTTAGTTTTGTGTTTGCTTATACCAATGTAAATCGGAATGGCTATGAAGATTGTCAAGATATTAAAGTTTACCCAGTAGTGGTAGTAGGCCTTAAGAAACTCCTCGCCAAGCACCCTCATGATGGCATGCAGAATGAGTGGATGCTTAGTGGCTAGAACCAAAAGCAACCTTTCTTCTTAAACTTCTCCTAAAAAGGCCATCTGGCATTCCATAGCTTCCAACATTATCAACATGTCCATAACTGCAAGCTATAGTCTCTCTCACTCCATCTTGACTTATCAAATAAGTAGTGATAAAGTAAAGGAATTAACCAATTTATCCTATAAATAATTACATTCCTTAAAGATTTATGATTATGGAATCCTTGCGAGTCGTCCATCATATCTCTTGCCTTAATAGCACCCTCACATCACATGTCTTCCAACCTATTTGATGCACTTCTCAAAGTTTAATATGAGAGTTAATCTCAGATCAAATGTCCTATTCCATTAGATTAAACATCTCTAAATCAAGGCATACTTCTTAATCATCATGAGTACACATGTGACATAATGCAAAAAGTTACGGGAGGGAATATATTATTAAATGCCATTCTTAGATAATCACTCCCAGATCCATCGAAGGTGAAGCTTTTATTCTACTATTAGTACTTAGCATTACACATGTCCTAACATTTTCGCCCCCTTAGCCAACTTGTATGCCAACTCATTTTCTTCCTTGTAAATATGACTCACCCTAAAGTCCTCCAGACTGTTAAGCATGATTTTGATTGGTCAAAGCATCTAGTTAAGGACCTAGTTAGGGGTCTCATTTTTTGTGATCGCATTGACCAAATTTAAAGATTCTCCTTCCAAATAAATTCTTTTTGCCCCCAATTCAACTTGAATCCCACACATGGCAGCATGAAATTTTTCCATGTTATTGGTTGTATGCACAATATGCTCTACCACCTCCACCAATGAAATCTCACTACCGTTTCTTATTGTACATCCAATGCCACTTGGTCCAGGATTTACCAGAGATGTTCCATCAAAATTTATTTTCACCCACCCAAGATTAGGAGCACACCACTGCATAATGGATCTAGGGTTCGCAATCATGTGAGGGCTATCTCGAATAAACATGGGAGAGATTGAAAGACTAGTGAAGGACAGTTTGATTTTCTGGTCCCAACTGTTGTATACATTCTTCTTAAGAGTTTTTGATTTGGCTACTTCATTGACTAGTTCCACCATCTGAGCTTCAATCTTATGATCCATAATCGTGTATTATCCATACTTTTGTCATGAAAAATTCAATAATTGTGCTCCTTCCATACTTCCCATATTAGTAGTGAGGAAAGGATATGCCTTAAATTACTAAACATAGCCTTTGATGGTTTCCTAGGTCACATTATGAACCATTCATCAATCCCCAAAGGCATCGAGCCGAAAAGGCTTAATTTGCTCATGAAATGCCACCAACATTTGATAGAATAGTCACAATTTAAAAGCAAATGATCCACCAATTCAAAGTCTTTCCAACATAGGAAACATCTCTCAGGCCCATGAATGCCAAATCTCATTAATTTGTCACCTGTAAGAATTTTCTTTTGCAATTCCATCTAGGCAAAAACACTAGCCTTTGATAGGAAATTTCTATGCCAAAGGAGTTTTGTTGGCCAATTTTTCTTTTCAATGACTTCTTCCTTAATTTTATATTCTAGACTTACTTTATATTTCCCATCTTTGGAGCCACACCATCTGATGACATCCTTTATTCTTGGTTGGAATGATAATATGATTCTTTAAAATATTACTCATAATATCATTCTATTGCTGATCAATATTGAGATTGTCTAGAGATCATCACACCCATCTTTTCACTCCATTATGATGAACAATCTTGCCATAGTCACTAACTTTGCTCCCCCATTGCCTAATTGTTACTTCCTTGGCATCATCCAAATTGTGATTTAGGCCTAGGATATCCCCACCCCCCTAAGAGCCATACCAAAAAGAAGCATTATGTCCATTCCCAATCTCCCATGAGACATGTTTGCTAATGATGTATCTACACTCCACCATATAGTTCCAAATTGTTGAGCCTCTTGGCGGGTTTAGGGTTGTAAGGATCCTCTTTGTCTTAGTTGAGTATAAATACTTGTTTATAAGAATCCTAGTCCATTTTTTATTACCATTACTATAGAGAACCTACACCAACTTGGCCCCCATGGCTAGATTCATAATTGACAATTGTCTAATACCAGCACCCCTGACATCCTTTGGTCGATAGACTTTGTTCCAGGCCACTAAAGGAAACTTATTTTTCTCACCAACCTCATTTTAGGAGAAGTTTTGCATTATCTGTATTAGCTCCTCCTTCATAGCCATTGGGATTTTGAGACAAGACATTGAAAATACTAAGATAGATGATAGCATAGATTTGATCATGTTGTGTCTCCCAGCCAAAGAAAGCCATTTACCTTTCCAACTTTCTAGTTTACTTTTACAACTGCTAATTAGTTTCTCCCAATAATTGACCTTTTTCATTCCTACGAACAAAGGGGTACCCAAAAATCTTCCTAGGAAACTGGCAACTCTTAAATTGAGAATTCTAGATAATACTCTATGCAATCTAGGTTGGGTGTTGAGAAATAACACTTCTAACTTTTGCCAATTAATACTCTAACCCGATGCCATAGTATTCACCAAGACATGTCTTGATAGTTCTTGCTTCACTCCTACTAGATTCTCCAAAGAGTATAGTGCCATCTGCAAATTAAAGGTGAGTTGTATGTTTAATTCCAGTAACCACATTTACCCCATGCCATGAACCTTCCTGGTGCAATTTACTAATTATTCTGCCAAGAGCTTCTACCATAATGATGAAGCAAAAAGGAAAGATTGGATCTCCTTGTCAGATGCCTCTTGAAGAGGGAAAGAAATGATGGGCTACACCATTGATTAAAATAAAGAATTTGGGCATCACCAAACAACTCTTGACCCAATGGATCCAATTGTTTCAAAAGTTGAATTTTCCCAGGACTTCTAAAAGGAACTTTCTATCCACCAAGTCATAGGCTTTAAGAATGTCCAGTTACAATATCATACAAGCATCCCTGGATTTCCTTGCTAAGTGTAGAGTTTCATGGGCTATAATAATTCCTTCAACAATGGATCTACCTAGATAAAAACCACTCTGTTCATATGTGATGAGATTTTTTTAGGACCAATTTTAGTCTATTAGCAATAACCTCACAATCTTATAGACCGTGTTGCATAAGGCAATGGGCCTAAAATCTCCCATTTCTTGTGGACAATTTTTTGGGGGGATTAGAGCTAGGAAGGTATGGTTTAAGGGCCTCAACATGGTCATATTTTGCCCTGATTCTTCCACTACTAAAGCCAAGACTTGGCCAACAATATCCCAGTATGATTGGAAGAAATTTGTAGGAAATCCATCTAGACTTGGAGCCTTGTCTGGGTTGAGTTTGAAAGTAGCTCTCTTGACTTCATCCATGTCAACTTTCTAGTATAGAGACTTATTCTACTCCTTGGTTATTAGCTATGGGATGGAATCCATGATTTTAACTCTAATCTACTTGATCACCTAAGTGTCTCTATTTAAAATAGACTCAAAAAAGTGCTGGATATTGTTGTTGCTAGGATATGTCATTGATGTCAACATATTCTTGTGTTTTGGTGTTGCAAAGAGTTGTTTGGTGATCCAATGATAGCAGTGAGTTGATCTGGTTGGTTTATCTATTTGGGATGTTAATCAACTAGAGATACTTCATTCTATATTGGTTTAAGTGATCTATAAGTTTACTTGATCATATCATTTGATCCATTTTGAGGATTTGGCTTTTGTATTTGGTGATTGGCAGAGTCTGGTATTTGATCCATTGCGCTCCAGTATGATCTAAAATTTGGGTTGTACATTTGGGAGAGTATTTTGGATGTTCATGTGAATCTTCATTTCAGATGGTTCATGATTTGGTACTCTACAAGTGATCTTTCTAGTCTGAATTGTTACTATTAAGTGTTCTTGAGCATTAGCGTATTGATCAATGAAGATTTGGATAAGTGGTGTTGGTGTAGCTATTGCAGGTGGTTCTAACATTCTTGTTGGTGTTTCTTGATTGTGTCCTATTTGTTTTTGTGGTTGCATTGATCATTGTGCGTGTTCTTGAAGATCTTTTGGGTGCGGTGATATTTTTTCATGTTATGCAGTATTTGTGATGGTGTAGCATGTGGTGATTGATCTTGGCGAGATTTCTAGTGGTGTTGTGTGTTCAAGGATTTTATTTGGGTCCATGCTATGTCAACTCTGGTATTGTACTGGTCTAGTGATTTATTTATGTATCATGTGATGTAATTTTATAATTAAGGGTTGAGGGTTTGAGCCGACCTTGTAGTCAAGGTTGATGAATTGTATAAATAGGTGTTAGATTCATGTAATGCATGTATAATGGTTGTGTCTACATTATCATAGAGAGGTGTATGTGTGCATAAGTAAATTTATCCTTTGGTGTGATGTATTCAATAGAGATTGTTGCAGGGTAGACAAATGAGCTTAACTAGAACTGTCATCAAGCATTAGGAGATGTTATTCTTTTAGTTCACCTTAATCAAATAGTAGTTTGAATATTATTGTAAGGTAGTGAGACTTCCCTAAGGGTTGGAGCCTTCTAGGTCATTGTATTTTATGCAGTGAGCTCTAGGTAGTGTTTTTGAATGCATGTGCATTCCCCATTGCAATATTTACACATACTATTGCAGAGTATCATCTCATTGTGGGTAGGTTCCCACTATGGTTTTTTCCTTAACTGGGTTTTCCACATCAAAATCTTGGTGTTATGTGTGTTGTTGTATTTTTGTTTATTTTTGTAGTTGATTAAATTTGAGATTGTGCTTAAATTGTTTAATATGGTGAAAATTGATTCACCCCCCTTATTAGTTTTCCTTCATTATTATTGCCAACAATTGGTATTAGAGATAGATCCTCTGGAAGAAGCTTGACCACTTGAGGAGATCTGGGATGGCAACTTACGTATTCAAGAAGGAGAGCCTGAGATTTGATGGAAATAACTACACTATATGGAAGGACCAAATGGAAGTTCATTTAAAATTTCTTGGAGACGAGTATTGAAAGATTAAAAATAATATCTATAATGTTCCTCCAAATGGACTAGTTATTGCTATTGAGTTCAAGGATTCTGAACATAACATAAGAGCTAAGGAAGCATTGTTGAGTGCCTTGACTGATTTAGAAATGACAAAAGTGATGGATTTGTAGACTGCACATGAGATCTGGGAGAAGTTAGAGACCTTGTATGAAGGAGATAAACCTATTAAATTTGCTAAGCTACAGAGTTTGAAAGGAAAGTATGAGATGCTGAAGATGGGAGAAGATGAGAACATATCTACCTTTATGGATAAGGTGAATGAACTTGTCCTAGGTATTAGATGTTTCATTGGAGCTCTTGAAGAAGATTAGATTGTTACTAAAGTGTTGAGATCTTTGCCTCCTTATTACAAGCCTAAAGTAGGTGCTATTGATATGATTAGAAGTGTGACTACTGTAACAAGGGACATGCTAGTTGGCAAGCTTGTTGCCTTTAAGTTGAGCAAGTTTAGAGAATCACATGGCAAATATAAGACTACATTCAGAGCCTCTGTATCCAGGAAGTAGAAGTATTATCTGGGAGAAATTTCATGTTGGGTATCTAGTTATGAAAGAGAAAAGAGAGATCGAAGAGAAATAAAGAGAGATGGGTGAGCTTGAAGCCTTTATTGCTAGAAGATTGCCTAAAGGAGCTGGTAAGTATGATGGAAATCTACCTTTCAAATGTTTCTCTTGTAATAAGATAGGACATTTTGCTTCTAGGTGTCCTGAAAGAATTTCTAGGTATGATAAACATGACAAATTTGAAAGGAATGATAGATCTGATAAATATGATAGATATGAGAAGCATGATAAGAATGATAAGTCCTATAAGCCTAACAAGAAGCTTAGATATCATAAGAGATTCTATTATGTTTCTAATGAAGGTGTGATAGATGAAGAGTTTGAGAATGGGAATTCAGAAGATGAGTTTTTATTTATTGCTATCAAGGAAGATGATTTTGTACCAATGAATCCTACAAGCTACATTGTTGAGGAGAAAGATTTGGATGCTAAGATTGAAGAGAAAGATGAATGGTTAATTAACAGGGGTTGTTCACATCATATGACAGGTGATAAAAGAAAATTTGTGAATATGGAGAGGTATGATGATGGTATAGTGATATTTGGAGATGATAAAGCTTGTGTGATCCATGGTAGAGGTTCAATTTATTTTGATGGTAAGCATAACACTGATGATGTATTGTATGTTAAATGTTTGAAGCATAATATTTTGAGTGTTGGACAGATGGTTGACAAGTGATATGATTTTCAATTCAAGAATGGTAAATGCAAGATTCTTAATGCCTCTGGTATAGAGATTGCATTAGGGAATAAGACTAAAGGTAATATCTTTCATTTGAATGTTGATGAGAAAAGTTGTTTAATTGCTCAGATTGATGAAAGTTGGTTGTGGCATAGAAGGATGTGTCATGTTATTTTTGACTTCATGATAAGGATAACCTCTACTCAAGCTATTAGAGATTTGCCTAAAATTGTGAAGCCATCTAATCCAGTATGTAAAGAATTTCAGTTGGGAAAGCTAACAAGAACTACATTCAAGAGTAAGTCGTATTCATCTAATGGATTGTTAGATCTTGTACATACTGACTTGTGTGGTCCTAAAAGAGTAAGTAGTGTGCAGAGTGACAACTATTTCATGTTATTGATTGATGATTACTCTAGGATGATATGGGTTACCTTTCTAAGGGAGAAATCAGAAGCATTGGAGAAATTCAAAATATTCAAAGCTAAGGTGGAAACTAAGATAGGATTCAAGCTGAAGTGTCTGAGATTTGACAGAGAAGGAGAATTTACATCTGGCAAGTTTGATTCATTTTTTGAGAGGAATGGAATTAGAAGACAGTTATCTGCTCCTAGAACCCCTCAACAGAATGGAGTTGTTGAAAGGAAGATTAGAACTATTTTGGATGCTGCTAGGACTATGTTGATTGAAGGAAATGTTGCACAAGCCTTTTGGAGAGAAGTTGTTAGCATTGTTGTTTACACATTCAACTAGGTGTGTATAAAAGGTGATTCTGGTAAGACTCCTTATGTGCTATGGTTTGGTCATGTTCCTACAGTTAGATATTTTATAATCTTTGGAAGCAAATGTTATATCAAAAGAGATGAAGATATAGGAAAGTTTGATGCAAGATGTGATGAAGGAATCTTCTTCGGTTATTCTACTAAAAGCAAGGCCTACCGATGTTACAACAAGAGACTAAGAAAGATAGTAGAAAGTGCAAATGTGAAGGTGGATGAATGTCATGGAAAGAAGATCAGAGGATGCGAATATGAATCTGATGATCAAGATGTTATTTCAAAGCCTATGTAGACTGAGATCTTAAAGCAGAATGCTCCAGTAGAAATAGTTAATTTGGATATATATATATTGTTGGTGAAGAAGTTCAGGAGCCTGAGAATCAAAACAATCAGAAGACTCTGAGGTATGTAAGATTGAATCATATAGAAAATCAGATTATTCGTGATAAAAATAAAGGTGTGATGACTAGGAGAAGGATTTTTGTTGAAGAGATATGTTTGATTTCCAAGATTGAACTTAAAGATGTTGCAGAAGCATGTAAAGATGAGAATTGGATAAAAGAAATGGAAAAAGAGTTAGATCAGATTGAGAAGAATAACACTTGGGAGCTTGTTCCAAGATCTAAAGACAAGAATGTGATTGACACTAAATGGGTGTTCTGGAATAAATTGAATGAAGCTGGTGAAGTGGTAAGAAACAAATCAAGGTTGGTATGAAAAGGATGTTGTTAGATGAAAGGAATTGATTATGAGGAGAAATTTTCTCTAGTAGCTAAAATTGAATTGCTTGCATATGATGCTTACAAGAATTTTAAGGTATATCAGATGGATGTTAAGTTAGCCTTTTTAAATGGTATAAAAATTATAGAAATCCTTTTATGTACTTAAGCAAGCCCCTAGAGCTTGGTATGCTAGATTGGATAGGTACTTGATGAAGTTGGGATCCTGTAAAGGTACTGTTGATAGTAATTTATACTTTAAGGTTGATAATGATAACATTTTGATTGTTGGAGTCTTTGTTGATGACATTATTTTTGGAGGAGATGATGATTTGAGTATGAAGTTTGCTAATGATATGCAAAGGAATTTGAGATGTCTATGATAGGTGAGATGAAATTCTTCTTAGGATTGCAGATTACACAAATTGACAAAGGTATTTTCATTTCTCAATCTAAGTATGTGAAAGAATTGTTGGAAAAGTTTAAGTTAGGTGATTCTAAAACTATTGGAACTCCTATGGTGATTGGATGCAATTTGTCTAAGCATGATGAATCTCAAAAATTTAATTAGACATTGTATAGATCTATGGTTGGTGGAATGTTGTACTTGACTTAGACTAGATGGGATATCATGCACGTTGTTTTTCTTTGTACTAGATTTCAAGACGATCCTAAAGAGTCATGTTACTACTGTGAAGAATATTTTTTAGATACTTGAAGGGGACAGTTGACTATGGTTTATGGTATCCAAAAAATGATGATTTCATGTTATGTGTTTATACTAATGTTGATTGGCCTAGTGATGTTGATGACTGGAAGAGCACTATCGATGGATCTTTCTTTCTAGGAAAAAAGTTGGTTTCATGGTCAAGTAAGAAACAAGATGCTATATCTCTATCTACTGTTGAAGTTGAATACATTGTTGCTGCTAGCAACTATACTCAGGTAGGTTGGATGAAGCAAATTTTGAAGGATATAAGAGTTGTGTATGATGAGCCTATTATTATATACCATGATAATTCAAGTGCTATCAATATTTCCAAGAATCTAGTAGTGCATTCTAAAATAGAGCATATATCAATTAAGTATCATTTCTTGAGGGAGAAAGTTAGTGATGAAGAAGTCAGACTGGAGTATGTATCTACAAAGGATCAGATTGCAGATATTTTCACTAAGCCCTTTCCTATAGATACATTTGTCTATTTTAGAGACAAGTTAGGGGTCTTTGCCCCTCCTGATGAGAGATAGATGCATTGAGATCCATCAATCCAGTGGACTTTAGAGTCTTATCTTCTTATTCAGATTGATGATTGGGTTTTGCTACTCATCTGAAGTAGTCAATGAGTAATTTAGGTAATCAGATTTATGAGTTTATCCTATGGGGAAGAGATTATTTGGTTTGGGGAGAGAAGCATGATTTGTTCATATCTTTGGCATTGTTGTCAAAGGGAGAGAGAAGCATGTGAAAAACTTCCTTATCTTTAAAGTGTTGTGTGCATGATCTTACGGGGAGTTTGTTGGTGATTGTTGATGTTGATTTATTCCTTTGCATTGATTTTTTTTCACATTCATATGTCACCATCAATGCCAAAGGGAGAGATTGTTGGATATTGTTGCTTCTAGGATATGTTGTTGTCATTGATGTCAACATGTTCATGTGTTTTGGTGTTGCAAAGAGCTGTTTGGTGATCCGGTGATAGCAATGAGTTGATCTAGTTGGTTTATCTATTTGGGATGTTGAATCAACTAGATATACTTCATTATTTATTGGTTTCTATGATCTAGAAGTTTACTTGATCATATCATTTGATCCTGTTTGAGAATTTGGCTTTTATATTTAGTGATTGGCAAAGTCTGGTATTTGATCTGTTGGGCTCCAGTATGATCTGATCTTTGGTTTCAGATTTGGGAGATTATTTCAGATGTTCATGTGAATCTTCATTTTAGATGGTTCATGATTTGGCACTCCGCAAGTGATCTTTCTAGTCTGAATTATTGTTGTTAAATGTTCTTGAACATTAGTGTATTGATTGATGAAGATTTGGATAAGTGGTGTTGGTGCAACTATTTTGGATGGTTCTAACATGGTTGTTGGTGATTTCTAATCGTGTCCTATTTATTTTTCTAGTCTGTATTGATCATTGTGTTTGTTCTCAAAGATCTTTTAGGTCTGGTGATATTTTTTCATGTTATGCGGTATTTGTGGTGGTGTAACATGTTATGATTGATCTTGGCAAGATTTGTGGTGGTGTTTATTGTTTGAGGATTTGATTTGGGTCCATGCTATGTCAACTACGACATTGTATTGTGGTGATTTATTTATGTATCATGTGATGTAATTTTATAATTAAGGGTTGACGGCTTGAGTCAACCTTGTAGTCAATGTTGATGAATTGTATAAATAGGTGTTAGATTCATGCAATTTATGTATGATGGTTGTATCTACATTATCAGAGATAGGTGTATGTGTGCATAAGTGAATTTATCCTTCGATGTGATGTATTGAGCAGAGATTGTTGTAGGATAGACAAATGAGCTTAACTATAACTATCATCAAGCATTAGGAGATGCTATTCTTTCAGTTCATCTTAACCAAATTGTAGTCTAAATATTATTGTAAGGTAGTGAACCTTTCCTGAGGGTTGGAGCCTTCTGGGTCATTGTATTTTGAGCAGTGAGCTCTAGGTAGTATGCATGAATGCATTTACATTCCCCATTGTAATATTTACACATACTACTACAGACTATCATCTCATTGTAGGTAGGTTCCCACTGTGGTTTTTCCCTTAACTGGGTTTTCCACGTCAAAATCTTGGTGTTATGTGTGCTTTTGCCTTTGTGTTTATTGTTGCAATTGATTAAATCTAAGATTATTCTTAAATTGTTTAATCTGATGAATACTAATTCACCCACCACCCCCCCCCTCTCAATTTTCCTTCATTGTTATTGCCAACAAAAAGTTCACTACCTCTTTACTAACTTCTTCCATGTTTTGGGTCATTCTGCCATCCATCTTCTTGATTTTTGATATTCATTTTTTCTTTCTATTTGCAATTGCAGATCTGTGAAAGAAAAAAAATTAGTCTTTCCATCCCCTTCCTTTAGCCATATTTCTTTGGATTTTTGCCTCCAATGGATCTCTTCTCTTTTCAAAATCTCACTGAGTTCTTCTTTTAAAATCTTTTCTTTTTGAAAATCCAAAATGTCCATGCCTTCTTTAACCATTTTTTCATTTAATGCCACAAGTTCTGGTTCCACTCTTCTCTTTTCAACAAAATAATTTTTAAAATGCTCCTGATTCCACTCTTTGAGTTTAGTTTTGATGTATTTTAGCTTGTTGCTTAATTTATACAAGTATTAATTGTTTCCCAGATTGATTTCATTCCACCAATTAGAAATCAATTTTGATAGGTTGGCATCTCTGATCCACATAGCTTCAAATTTGAAGGGAATACCTATCATAGGATGGTCTGAGTTTAATAATAGATAAATAGGGAAATGATCCAAACTAGTTAGTGGTACAATTGACATTTCTTGAAGAGTATCTTGTTGGTTATGGGGTCTCCATGCATAAAAAAAATTGTCTAATATTTTAGCTATATTTCTGAAATTCTCCCTCCTATTGGTCCATGTGAAAAGTCCACTCTTTGGAATGATATCCATAAGTTGATTATTGTCCATAAAACTCTGGAAGTCTCTCTAAACCACTATGGTTCTTTACAAACCTCCCATATTTTCTTGTGTGTTCAATGTGGTGTTGAAGTCTCCTGCAATGATACCCTTCTCATTTCTACTGAGCTCCAATCTACTCAAAATGTGTTGTCACAACTCCCTTTTATCTATAGTGGTCACTAGTCCATATACATTTATAATGAAAAAAATTTCACTATTATGCAAGAGTGTCACTTTTATATGTAGCCAACTCCTTCCTTCTCCCATAACTTCACCCTTGACAATTAAGGGATTCCAGATAATGCAAATGCCCCCGAAAGCACCTTTAACTTCTAAAAACTACCCAAACCAATGCCTGCAACCATTCATCTTTTTATCAATTTCATCCCTACTCCATTTAGTTTCTTGCAACAACAATATGTCCCCTTGAGTCTCATCAATTTGATGCTTGATCAAGTGCCACTTGTCAAGGGCATTTAAACCCTTGACATTCTAGGATGTGATCCCCATTGTCCCTGGGGAAGGGAACCGCCCTTCCCTGTTGTAATCTTGGTTTGACTTGTAATCTTAGCTGCCATTTCCAACTTTTCTTTGTTTGATTTGTGCCCTCTCCTCCCCTTGGGTTTGATTTTTGGCTTGCTGATTTTGGAGATTGTTAATTCAAATCCCATTTATGTGTAGCTTCTGTTATCACTGTTTAAGAAATAGGTTTTCTTTTCCCATGATTGCCTAAGTTTTGAAAATTTTGAGTCAGGTATGCTATTAGTTGCTTCAAATCTGTTCTAGGTCTCTAAGGGTTAAGGGTTTAGCTTTTAATCGCTCAAATGTCTGATAAAAAACCCTCTAACTTCTATTTTTGCATTACTTTATTCACTTAAGTGATGGGTCTCTAAATCGTGTAAAGTGTCCCCCCCCCCGTTACTTACCTAGGCGATCGTTAAATAATTGTAAAAATTTATGCCTTATGCCTTTTCCTAATGTTTGTCAGGCCCAGTAAGTATCACGCAACTCTCAGATAGATCTATGACTTTCGTTGTTTCACTGGGCGGAGTTGCTAGTGTGTTAGCCTCTACGAAATAGTGAAAGGCATAACTATGCCCGACCGAGTACACTAGGATCGAGCTTAATGAGACTCCATCTCACTTTGAATCTAATGGCTTGCGTTGATTTGCAGCCGAAATAAGCAAGTAAGTTACCTTTCACGAAATGGCGAAAAGGCTTGGCAGGACCCAGCGGTGAAGACTTTTCCACGGCTAAAAGGCAATCAAGTTTAAAAGAAATCGACGGCTCTCATTGTTTCATGGCTGAGAGATGCTCATAGTTTATTCTTTGCAAAGTAGAGAAAGGTTTTTGGGCCTGGGCAAAAGAGGTTCCTAAAAGGCATAATAGACGCGCTGGTCCCCGAGATCTAACAGCCAGTGTAGTTTCACGAGAGGAAGGTGCTCAAAAGATAGCTTTCGCAAAATGGAGAAATGACATGCCATTCCAAGCGAGCAATCCAGCTGGCTGAGATAACAAGTAAGAAGTTGACACGTCAGTTCAGGAGTGATCAAATGGCAGGTGGATAAAGCTGAGTCAAAAGAACCACGTCTACCTATTTTAAGTAAGTTGTTAAGCATCATGCAAGTTCTTGAGATCTGATGGCTTGCGTGATTTCGCAAAGATAAGATGCCAGTAGTTTAAAGCCTGTGAAATGGTGAAAGAGCTAGTGGGCCCAAAGAACAAGCAAGGCATAAAGGTAAAGGCCAATCAAATTTGTTTTGATCTAACGGTTCCCATGACTTCATGGCTGCAAACCAACTAGAGATTAATGTTTGTGAAGTCACAAAAGACAGGTGCAAGTCACATAAAGGCATGACGTGGCATGATAGCTGCTACTTTTTGTAGAGCTTGATGGTGATGTGTCAAATGACACATGGTTTTAAAAAGGTGATTGAGGGCCCACCAAGGTGTAACTAGTGGTTATGTGGGAATAGCAAAGTAAGACATGTGGCTGACTTAGAACTAAACCCAAAGGGGCTTCCAGGGCTAATGGCCAGATGCCACATGGCATTTGTTAACCAGTGAACAAGTGGGGTATGTAATACCAGGATAAAGGGCCCACTTAAAAGGCATTCATCTCAAGATTGATCCAACGCTTCTCATTGTTTCGTGGCCCAAAGATGGAAGTGGATTAACCCCTATGAAATAGCAAAAAACCATTAGCTATCAAGATGAGGCGTGGTTAGTGAAAAAGGTTGACGGTCCCAGTTGGAGTTAAAGGCTGGGTGGTTAGAGTTCCATCTAATGCTTAGCGTAGCTTCGTGAAAGAAAAATGCTTGAGGGTTAAAGCTTGCAAAGTGGCGAAAAGGAAATAGGACCTGGCACTAAGGCAAAGAGGTTGAGATGGTGTAAAGACTGATCAAGCCTCATCTGATCAGACGGCTAGCACAGTTTCGCTAGGTGAACGTGCAAGGATGTTATGCTTTGCGAAATGGTGAAAGAGCAGAAAAGAAAATACACAGGTTTGTTATGACCCATTGGAGCGAAATTTTTGAATTCTTCTATGAATTCAATTCTGAAGGGACGGTCGAAGCATGCGGTATCAATGTCGCAGTTAAGAGCCCGACTACTGTATATGATCTCTTATCAATTGAATGAAGGCATCATTTTGAAGAGTTGTTGCAGAGAAGTAGATGTAGAGAAAATTTCTTCAAGCCAAGAACAGGTTCTCTTGTACTCTTGCTTAGAAATTACTTGACAGTTTGTTTAAATTGGGGTTTTGATCTGTTACAAAGTTGTTACGGTTAGTAATTAAGTTGCTTGCATAGTAATTTTAAGATGGCACCTAAAAGGGAGTTCTTAGGAAAGGTTAATTACCAAGAGAGGGCAATCTGTGATGATTTCCTAGAGCAGTTGACAATGTCAACTAATGTGGCAGCTAAGGTAAAAGAGTTAGTGCCCAAAGCTCCTCGCCTGAGAATAGGAGAAGGGTTGTACAAAAAAGGCAATTGGTTGAGAGACCCACTAACAGGGTTGTCTAGATTGGGCTTATTTAAGGTCAGATTTGGTATGAGACACTCCCCAGCCCCGTTGAATAGTATTTGGGAGTTGGATGTAGGCAAATTAGTAGTTCCTGGAGTGTTCATGGATGTGGACCTTCTAACTCAGGTTGCACACAATTATGACCCAATTACAAGGAGTGTTAGGGATATAAATGGAAAAACCCTCATTTAAATAAATAATGAGGAGTTCAGAAATGCTTTTGGGCTTAGTGAATTTTCCAATTTTTTAGAACCCATCAATTTTAAATCACTAGCTCAGGTTTACAATGTACAGAGGAATCACCTTAGGAATGGACCTCTTAAAGAATTCTTTGTGAAGATAGGTGGATTAACAATTGTAGGACCCAATACTATGGAGCCTTTCTCCTTAAATCTGTTCACCCTTAGAGCCAAGGGATTATACTAGTCACTCTACCCAATTTTAGGAGAGGATGCTGAAGCAAACATGCCAACTCATTACATGTTAATGATTGCTCAAATTTTGAATCCTTCTCTGGCAGTGACCTTTGATTATGCCTCTTATGTTACTGATGCCATCCATGAAGGCTTGATAGGGATAAAGAATGGGAAAGTGGATAGGCCTTTTGGATGGTATAGCCTCCTCATGCACTTATTTTTATTCAAGGGTGGTGATTATTTTGTAAATGGAATGGATCTTGTGAAAGAGAAGGATGGAGAAAAGATGCCAGTCCAGTTATGGAGTACAGTGCTATCATGGGACAGAGAAGATGCTAGCTACTTGAGATTTGATAAGTGCTTTGCATCCAAGATTAGGACTCTTATATGTTTAGAGAATCCAAGAGTTCCTAAGGTTCTTTTGGAATTCATTAGGCCAAAAGAGTTTGCTGAAAATATTAAAATTGTCCACAATTGGGGTGATATGTACTTATACCCTGTCTCCACAGTTTTCAGAGTATATGGTTTCAGAGGCACTCCATTTTTGTTACCATATCAGGTCCCTCTCAAAATAGGAATTGCAAAAGTTCTTAGGCAGATTGGTAGTGTGCAAGAGGTAGAGATAACAGGTAGAGGTAAAGGGACCATTTTCCCTACAATAACCATAGCTCATCAGTTTGTAATAACTAAAGGGGGTTGGAAGTGCTTTGAATATTTCCTTCAACCATAACATTTATCAAATGCAGTATCAAGGTGTGCTGACCCTAAAGATTTCTTCAACAACATGTTCAAAAAGAGGGTAGTATGTAGAGGTAGACCTCACCAATTCCAGTTCACTGAAGACCTCATCAGGAATGAGTTTGATTTGGATGAGCAAGAGCTAAGGAAAGAAAAGTGGGTGGCCTACAAGAAGGCCCTAGATTTTGTGCACCAATTTGACACTAGATATGACCCTTTGTCCAGCTTTCACCCCTTTGAAGAAAAGGTAAAATTCTTAATTCTTTGTTTTGAAGATGTAATGCAGACACTGAAAGAGAAGAGGGAGGTTGTGATTAAGAACAACCCTGAGAAAGCAAGAATAGTTCTAACTAGGTCTACATCTGCCAAAGCCATCCCTCTAGGTGATTACATGTTACATAAGAAGTCCAACTATAGTGTGTTGGTGCCAACAATAGGGGAGCCTTCTACCTCAAAAGGGAAGAGGAAGATACAGGATGTCATTGACATTCAGGAGAGCCCAAAGAGGTAGAGAATGGGAAAGGAAGTACAATCTGATGAACCCTTGTATTCCCCATCTCAATCGCCTATTCATATAGGAGATGAACAGGTAGTAGTTGAGCAACTGTTACAATTAGGCAGTCTTGGAGAGATAGCCTACACCTATGATGAAGTGGAAGAGGGAATGCCAGAAGAGCCCCTTAATGCTAGGATGGACATAACCACTAATGAGGTCAAAGGCCAGGAGTTGGATCCTGAGATCAAACAAGCCAGTGAGGATTTCTTGGTTGATAATAACTTTGTCACATCAAGAGCTTTCATGCAGTTCGTGTGGAAGCAGAATATTGATCAATTTAATGCTAGGTGTGAGCAGAGGAAAGGTGAGCAGCCCCACAAGGATCCAGCTATGGTGGAGGAAGAAATAAAGCAAGAAATGGTCACTGAGTTCAAGACCATCACTCCCGAGAAAGGAAGAGACATGGTAGCAAGGGCTGGTGTACTCATTCTCCTTGAATGGGACATAGCAGATGCCTTGGTTTTAGAGGCAGTAAGGAAGGAGACTAAACCTATGGAGAAGGTCACTTTTAGCAAGGATAATGCTACCCTGGTCATGTGGTCTCTAAAAAGAGATGAAAATAGAAAGAATAAGGACACCCCAAGGTCAAGTTACCTTGGAGGTATGATAGTGAAAAGAGTACAAAGCACTGGGGTGGTAGAAGCTGCAAGCACTGTTCTAGAGATTGCAAAGTTTAGTGTTGTAGTAGCAAAAAGAGAGGCAAAGGAAAGGGAATATCTCCAAGCTAAGTTAGAGATAGTTTTAAAAGCTTATAACAGTGCCAAGGAAGAGGTAAGGGGTAAAGATAGCATCATTGCCAAGTTACAAAGCCAGTTGGCAGGACAATACCATCAAGGTGAGTCCTCAACATTGATGATCTCCTCTTCTCCTGCAAGGCCTCCACCTACCAGCCCCATTATTGAATTCCCACCATCTCCAGCACCTTCTAGTTCCCAATTGATTGAAATCACTCCCCATGAATTGGAGAAGCTAAAAAAGGCTCAGGCCCTGTATGCAAAAAAATATGAAGAGAGAGTCAGGGCTACAATTTAGAGTTTTGCTCACACCATAGGGTCCTCACTAATGTACAACATCATGAGCAAGATTTTGGAAATGTGGAATGAGTTAAATGGGGACAAGGCTATTCTAATGCCTATTTTTGACAAGTGGAGACCCAGAGAGCAGGATATAGAACTTATTTGTGTATCCTATGATGAGGCAGGGGCTGATCCCATTATTAAATCTACTTCTGATATGACAAAGGATTTAGTAAAGTTGGCAGAAGGAGTAGATAATGCAGATAGAAAGATTAACTTGTACAAGAAAGAGTACACTGATCAAGTTTTTGAATTACTCCTTGGGGGTTTTGCCAGTCCAACTCAATTAAAGGACAAACAAATATGGCTTAAGGAATTAGAAGCCAAATTGTCATTAAGAATAAAAGGAATTATTAATTCAGAGGATGCCTCCATATTTATCAAAACAATTGAGGAGATTGAGAAAATCAAATCTCATTATGGTTTTCTGAATTCAGAGGTCAACAAAATGAGGAACTCTTGCAAAAGATTAGCCAAGACAAAAGGAAAAATGATTAACTTCGCGTGGCCTGCTGCTGATGTGTACCAAGAATGGACAAGAAAATATGTAGTTCTGGATGTAGAGCAGTCAGAAGAAGTTGCAATAGAACAATAATTAGAAGAAGCCGTGTATGTTGAAAAAGACTTGTAACCACATTTGGAAAAGGTTTTGTAACTACTTCTTAAGAGAAGTAATTATTGTAACAAACTCTCCTAGGAAAGTCCAAAGCTTTGTATGCATCCATGTTATTATAAATGGATACTAGGACTAGAAAATAAGGGATCACAAGGAATTGAAAGGAAACGTTGCAGAAATTTATCTGAGCTTTTTTCTAAGTCTTGATGGAGAACATTCAAATGTTTTTGTAATACTTTCTGAAATAATATCAATACACAGACCATTGGTTTTGAGCTTAGACTTTGTGTTGTCTTCAAGTATGTTTGCAAATATTTACTATTTCATTCTGAGTAATCTAGGGTTATTCCTTTTGAATATGGGTTGTAAGACGACTTCAAGTAGATGTGCTTCTTATATTTTCTCTTCAAGAGGGGAATTAAATACGTGGTAATCACTTCTATCAGTAAATTCCTTGTGGGATACTTTGAATTTGATAAATGCAGTTTAGTTTTGGTATGAATAAATTCTTATGTATGTCAGGCATATGTGGGGATCTGTAGAAGCCAAGCTGAATAGGATGTGTGGAGATATTTGATTGTGGGAGTATTGTTTAAACTTAGATGACTCTGTGGCCTGGATAAGGCACTGGTATTAATTGTGGTTATCTTTCACATCATCTTGTAGGTCAATATTGAACATGAGTACAAGTTTTATTTCTTTATTTCAGTTAGTTTTAAGGTGATAAGATCCACTAGTTTTCGAACGGGTTTACTATGGATTTGTCTTTTAAAAGTGTGAATTCAATTCACAAAAGGTATACCCACCTAAACTTTGGACAAGTTCAAAGTGTAGAAGGTTAAGCAAACCTTGTCATATGTTGTTCTAAAAGTTTCCTTCTCTTTGATCTCACTTCTACAGATAGAGTTTATCATATTATTATAAGGGTCATAAGGGGAATCAGATTTTGAGAACAATAGTTTCCAAGCTCCTCATCATCACTCTCCACCTCTTCTTCCTAGTCTGTTTCCCCATCCTCCTCTATTTTCTCTTCCACAAATTCATTAAGGAGTTCATTGGCTACTAACTCTGATTCTTCACATGCTTTCTAGGTCTCCTCACAAACTTCCATAGGTTGCTTGTTCGAGATACCATTGTAGTGTCATAAAATTGTGACCCTAGCAATTTTGACCATATTTGAGGTCCTCACCTTTGCGACGGCATCTTCCTTTCCAATTGAGACTTCTCTCTGCATCGTCGCCTTGAACCCTTCATGTTTGAGCCTTGAGATGGCCTCAAGACCCTATTCGGACCCCAAGATAGGGCAGGACAGGGGCGTGGTACCCTTGTCCCCCCTAGGACATGGGCGTGGTGCCCTTGTCCCCCCCTCTTAGGGTGGCCCCAAGATAGATCCCTCCGGCCCTATCTACATTTCATGATTTCAAACTTCCCCATTGTCAGCCTTTGGTGAGATGAATTAATTCCCTAAGGCATGTATAAAAGGGAGTTACTCTTCTCATTTATGGGGGAGACAATTTATATGACATACACGATAAGTGAAGTTCAAGCATTCAAGTATTCAAGCATTCATCTATTCTTGTTCTTCATTTGTCTTCTTCATTTATCCATTGGAGTGGCATTTACAACATTCATTTGCAAGCATATGTGTGTGTTACGATTTTTTCATGTTACATGCCATTTCATGCAACATTTGTGATTACATTCAAGACGTAAAGCAACCATCATCAACAAATTGTAGATATACAAGGTATACATTTCCATTGTTTACATTCAAGCATTTGCAATTGCTTTCTTTCAAGGTTGATTCCTCAACTAGGGGTTGACTGAGGCAAACCCCTATCCACAACCCTTCTTCCCCTCTTTTTTGTGTGTAGGGTGCAGGTTCGCAATTGTAATTGCAAGTTTGGGCTTCATTTACAGAGATGAAAGAACCCTCTTCATTTCACGGATTGTTTGGAGGAATGAGGACACTTTCAGCACGGTCCCAACAAATTTTCCTCAAATTTGCAAGGTAGATCTATATCACTCTAGATATCTCAAATCCAAAATTGCAACATAATCCCAAACCAGTAGCCCCCACATAGTCAACAAGTCAACTTTCTCATTTACAAAAGAGGGTAAATCACACTTCAACCCTTGCAATCCACCTAGAATTCACATCCTTGTTTCCCTTGGATTTGGATCTAGTGGATTAAAGCCCCTCTTTTGAATGTAAAGTCCTTCCAAGTGAAAACCATCCTAGTGGCTTCCTTTCTCTCTCCTAGGTGGGGAGTCACTAGGATTTAATTTTCCACTTTACATTTTGGTGAACCCAATGTCTTACACATTAATTCTAAATTATCATTATTAGATCTGATTAAATGCAATTTGAATTTCAAATTTTCATTTCCAAGTTTGATCTATTTGCAAATTTTAGAGGTTAATTGCATCAAAACCCTAATTTTTCATTTTGAGGAAATTAAGCTTGTGAAGTGCAAAATTTTAATTGCTTGTTTTAGATCTGGTTTTTATTTCAAAATTGCAATTCAAATATACCTTTTTATTCTAAAAATTCAGTGGTTAAACAACAAAACCCTAATTTTTAAAATCCTTTTAATTTTGACCTTTGACTGCCAATTTGCCTAATCTAGACATCTCAAAATTAACTGTTTTTTTGGATTTTACAATAAAATCATAATATCTATCATCCCTGAAAATTTTGAAAAAATTTGGTCAGACTGTGTGCACTTTCAACACAATCCTTGGCTTTTTTCCCAAAATTTTGAGAGACAAAACTGATTGTATTTTCCTTCTTAAATCTAGAAAATTGGTGTACTTTATCAATTTTAACACCTCCTAAGGTTGAACACAAATTTAAATTTCAGCAAATTCAAAATTTAAATTAATTTTCATAAAAAGGTCCTAATTTTAGATCTTCTTTTCCAACAAATTAAGATTTTCATTAAGAGACTTTCAATGGCAATTAATAATTTGGATTTACTCGCTCTTTCACATATGATTACATTGCTTTTTGCATATATTTACTACAATCATGTGTCGGATAAGAGTTTCTTTTATTTCCTATTGCTTCTCTTTATTCATAGCACTTGGTCATATTGTGTTGTTAGGATTTTCAAATTATTTTCTTTTCAATTAGATCTAAAAGCTTTCATGTATCATTTATGTTGCATTATGGTGATGTTAACAAAATGCATTTCCTATGTTAATCACATTAAATATTTTGTAGATCCTAAACCTAAATATCCTAACCCTTGTACCTCTCCTAGGGTATCTTGTGTGGATGAGATGAGACCTCATGCTTTAACCAATCCTCTCTTTAGACAAGTGTAAGCATTGGAAAGAGATAAGGACCCATCCTCTTCTACACATACCCTTGAGCAAGGGGGGCAAAATCAAAATATTAATATTCTTACATCTTTAGATCCTCCTTATTCTCCTAAGACCTATCTTCAACATCAAAGTATATGTAGGGAGGATGATGTCATGCATTTTATTCATGATCTTTCCCCTCACATAGAAATAACTAAAAATGAGCTTCTAGATGATGAAGATGCCCATCCGCAATCGACAAAGGATAAGCTTGATAACGGACATGAGATTATCATTTCACATGATACTCCTTCTTCATCTACAAATCCTTTTCTTCCCCCTTATACATCATATTTCCAAGAAATTCATTATCTTTCCCCTCACATAGAAATAACTAAAAATGAGCTTCTAGATGATGAAGATGCCCACCCCCAATCGACAAAGGATAAGTTTGATAACGAACATGAGATTGTCATTTGACATGATACTCCTTCTTCATCTACAAATCCTTTTCTTCCCCCTTATACATCATATTTCCAAGAAATTCATGATCTTATTCCTCCATCTAGTCAATTGTAACATTATTATAGGAAAACAAGGTTTTATAGGACAAGGAATTGGGAAATTTGAGCAAGGAATTTGTGTCCCTATAAACCTTCCTACACGCACAACTACAAAAGGCCTATGACATGATGCTCCTCTTTATATGGATGAACTCCTTAGGCTCCAAGATTTTGAAAATTATCTTAAAAGACAACAAATCAAAAGAGCCTACAAGAATGCTTCTTCTTCAAAATGTCCTTTTTGTTCATTTCATCAAACCCATGACCATAATGTTGATGATTTCCCTGATTTTTAAAAATCTATTCAAGATGGTATAGATAGTGAAAAAATTAGAATTGTGGATGATAAACCTCCTTCTTCTACTAATTCTTCTCCTTTATGTCAAGACAATATCTATCACCCTAAAAGATTGGCTGCAAGAATCTATTGGAGATTGAAGTATGATAAGAACATTTCCTTTCCTCCTCAAAATAAAAACAAGAATCTTAAGCAAGTGAAAGGTATTTAATATTACATTTTTCATGATTTACATTCACATTCTCTTGAGAAATGTTGTGCATTTAAGAAATTTGTTCAAAAACAATATGACCTTGTACGAATTTCTCTTACAATAGATCTAGTTGTCTTCCTTGACATCAAAATAGTGCCTTGGCACTTCTTTTCTCTTCATGTTTCTCCTCACTATTATCACATAAATAGTCAACTGAGTTGGGGGATTTTTTATCATTTGTGGTGGTGTTGTTTCAACTTTACACACTTTGGGGCAGCAACATGAAGTTCATTTTTCCTCATTCTTTCTATATATTCATCTCTATCTTGGTGCCTTACACATTATTAGATCTCTTTTATAGCATAAGATTCATTACTATATGAGCATATAATTGTTCTTGGTTTTTTATATTTTCTGAAGATTAGTTTATTTAATGAGTAGTGTTCTTTTTCTCTTTCCTTCATTCTCTTGGAAACTTACCTCTTCTATGGTCTCGATTATTAGCAAGAAGGATATGCCCCTTGGCATGGAATGATCTCTTGAGAAGTATTGTTTCCCTTCCTTGCAAGGATTTGTTCCACTAGGAAGGCATATCATTTGCCAATACTCACCATTAGAAGATGTGTAATGTTTCTCTTTGTCTTCTTCACTTGGGGGGCAAGGATTTTCCCTCCTTTTTCTCATGTATCACTATTTCCTTTAGGGGATGCATTTTTCATATTCGAATATCATTTCTTACAATGCTATGTTTTTATGATTAATCCCCCTTGGGGAATATGTTATTCTTTTCTCTCTTTATTTCAAAGATTACCACTTCTTGAGACATGTATTTTACATGTACTAATGTCTTTCATTCCATGCATTCATGAAAGTACATTGTGCATTTTCTTATGTTTAATCTCTCTCTAGAAGATTGTGTAAGCTCTTCTCATTGTCCCTACAATTGGGGGGAAATTATTTCTCTCTCTATCTCTAAGGATCCACTCTTTCCTATGTTGTGGATGGTGTGATCTTTATTACTTGATGTCATTCCTTGTGTGGAATTGTTGTTGTCCACTCAAGGGTTCTCTCTTATACAAGAGGTGTAAGTCCTTGACTACAATCTCTTTCACACTTGGTAGTATACATCTATAATAAATTTACCTATCCCCATTAGGTTAAAAAGTGAGTCATCCTTCATTAAGAATCCCTTTCACCTAGCAATAGGAAGGATTGCATCCACAACACATAACACCAATATTTGTACATGGAAACCCTGTAAGGGGAAAAACCATGGTGGGAAACCTTACCCACAATCAGATGATACTATTGCAGATAATATGTGTATACAAATAGGGTTTGCACATGCAAAAAGACCAAGTACCTAGAGCTCACTGCTTAATCACAAATAGGAGTCATATTGACTACAATTTGATGGTTAAATCCAATAAAGATGTACTACTCAAAATAGCATCTTCCTATGTTGGATTCAGTACCGGTGTAGATCTGATTGCCTTCACAAAAACATTGCTTCACCTTCAAATAATGTCTACATGTATAGCTCTACTTAATCTTGCATATACCTTCTTACAATTCCTTTTCCCTACCGCTTGTCGATCTTACAAATAAGATCTTACATATATACCATAACCTAAGACCAATTTTAGTAGGTCGACTCTAAAAGATATTACAATAAAACAATTAAAAGTAAATCAATAACCGATGCAATATCTGATTCAACATGTTGGCTTAATGCATTTACAATAACAACAAAATCATTTCCAAAGTGTGTCGTGCTGATCTGGAATAGATAAGCTTGCCGGTGCATATTCTGGACCTATTTCTCGGTAACAACAAATATGCAAATATGAATATACCAATGAACAAATCTCCAAGACAAAGTGTCCAAATGATGTCTTCGACATAACCAAATGTTTTCCATGTCCTTCAAAGTGTCGGTGGACAATATATCCTGTCAGTGTACTAGATATCGGTGATTGTGCATAAGTCACTTGCTTGCCGGTGAACATTGGCAATTCTCCAAAGTGCTAGAGTTGATAAGTGTTAATAGGTGTTGACATCAACGACAAAACCATATCAACATAACCAAAATACCAACAATCTCCCCCTTTGGCATTGATGGCAACACAAGATGGAAAAACCATCAAAGTGCCAAAATAGAAATGCCAAATACCAAAAACCAACAATCTCCCAAAAGAGATCATAACCAGAAATCAAAATTCAGATACAGAGAGTAATCAATCTCTCCCCTTGAGAGTAAAATGTGTTTTCCTTGTGTTTTTTCATATCAATCTCTCCCCCTTTGACATCAAATGCCAAAGCCAATACAAAAGCCAGGTTCAAATACAAAATACCAACCAATTTAGTATACCAACTACTCCCCCTGAGAAGTAGCTCTCATCATCAAAGCTGGACTAAAAGATTTTTCTATTAATTATGTCAGTTGATGACAAACATCAACTATCTAAGTCTCTACCAGTGGGGGTATGACCCCAAGGTGATCTCTGAGATATTCAAAAGTCTCCTTAGGCAAAGGATTAGTGAAAATATTTGCAATTTGCTCTTTAGTATTCACATAAACTTACCTGTGTATAGTTAGTTGTTGCTGCAACATATTCTAATTCTGTTGTTGATAAAGATGTGCAACTTTGTTTCTTACTCAACCAAGAAATTAGTCTACTTCCAAGAAAAAATGCTCTATCAGTGGTTCTTTTTCTGTCATCCACATCTCCTACCCAATTTGCATTTGTGTATGCACATAATTCAAAGTTTTCATCTCTAGGATACCATAAACCAAGATTTGTAGTGCCTTGTAAGTACCGAAAGATCCATTTTACTGTTGATTCATGATTTTCTCTAGGATTACTCTAAAATATTGAAACAATACATGTTGCATTCATAATATTAGGTCTTGTTTGTGTCAAATACAGTAAACCTCCTATCATAGATTTGTATCTAGTTAGATTAATAGGTGTAGATTCATCCCTTAGTGATAATTTGTCATTTGTAGTCATAGGTGTGCTTATCGGTTTAGAGTTCTCCATCCCAAATTTCTTTAGTAACTCCTTCAAGTACTTGGATTGACTCAAGAATATACCTTTATCAGTCTATGAAATCTTCAATCCTAAAAAGAATTTTATCTCTCCAATCATAGACATTTCAAATTCTTGCTGCATTTTAGTAGAAAAGTCTTTACATAATACATCTTCTCCTCCAAAGATTATATCATCAACAAAAACTTCTATAACCAAGATGTCATCATTAGTCACTTTATAGTATAAGTTGTTGTCAGCATTACCTTTAGAAAATCCAATCTTCAAAAGATGTATGTCCAATCTAGCATACCAAGCTCTTGGAGCTTGCTTCAACCCATACAAAGCTTTCCTTAACCTGCAAACCATATCTTTATTATCTGTCAAAGAAAATCCATCAGGTTGTTCAATGTAAACTTCTTCTTCAAGATCTTCATTCAAAAATGCACATTTAATATCCATTTGATATACTTTGTAGTTATTGTGTGCTGCAAAAGCCAAGAATAATCTGACTGCCTCAATTCTAGCTACCGGTGCAAAGGTTTCATTATAATCAATTCCTTCTTTCTGAGAATATCCCTTACACACTAGTCTTGCTTTATTTCTGATTACCTTCCCATCTTCATTAAGTTTTTTTTTCTAAATACCCATTTTGTTCCAATCACATTTTTGTCTTTAGGCTGGGGAACTAATGTCCATGTGTTGTTCTTCTCAATTTTTTCTAGTTCCTCTTCCATAGCTTTAATCCAGTGCTTATCTTCACATGCCTCATTAACTGATGATGGTTCAATTTGAGAAATAAGACATACCTCTTCATTTTTCAATCTTACTCTTGTCATTTGTTTGTTTTTGTTCCTTAGTTATAGTGGAATTTTTCAGATGATACCGGTGTAACTGGATCCTCATTCTATACTGATGGATTCAATGTAGGTTCATTTGTCAGTATTTTTGTTGTCGGTTCAGAGTCTATATACCTTGAAGTTCCTCTGAATTGTTCATCAATCTTCACATTTGTACTCTCAACAATTTTCTACAATCTTTTGTTGAAACATCTATAGGCCTTTCTCTTAGATGAATAACCAAGAAATATTCCTTCATCACTTATAGGATCAAATTTGCCAATATACTCATTTCTTCTAATATAGAATTTACTTCCAAATATTCTGAAATATTTAAGAGTAGGAGTAATACCAAACCATAGTTCATGAGGTGTCTTACCGGTTTCACCTTTGATGTGAACTTTGTTGAATGTATAGATCATTGTACTTACTACCTCTCTCCAATATACATGTGGTAGATTTGCTTTTGATAACATACTTCTAGTTGCATCCAAGATAGTTTTATTTTTCCTTTCTACAACTCCATTCTATTGTGGTGTCCGGGGTGCTGATAACTATCTTTTGATTCCATTCACTTCACAAAATGCATTAAATTCCTTAGATTTGAATTCACCTCCTTGATCTGATCTCAAACATTTGATTTTCTTACTGGTTTCATTTTCTACCATTGCTTTGAATAGTTTGAATTTCTCAAGTGCTTCTGATTTTTCTCTGAGAAAAGTAACCCAACACATTCTAGAATAGTCATCAATGATTAGCATGAAATATCTATCACCTTGTAAACTTTTAGTTCTAGCTGGACCACATAAATCAGTGTGAATTAAGTCAAGAGCATTATTGGATTTTTCTGGAATACTTTTAAAATATTCTCTAACTTGTTTTCCAAATTGACATTCCTTACATACCGGATTGTGAGGTTTGACAATCTTAGGTAAGTCTCTAACTGCCTTAGTACTATTGATTTTTACCATGCAATCAAAATTTACATGACAGAGTCTCTTATGTCATAGACAACTTTCATCAATATGTGCAATCAAGCATGTCTTTTCATTGTTATTCAAATGAAAGATGTTACCTCTAGTTTGATTACCAGTTGAAATTTCCAAACCAGTTCTATTCATATTTTTGCATTTTCCATTTTTGAATTGTAACTGAAATCCTTTTTCAACTAATTGACCAACACTCAAAAGATTATGCTTTAAACCTTCTACGTAGTAAACATTGTTAGTATTATGCTTACCATCAAAAGATATAGTACCTTTTCCTTTGATCAAACAAGCTTTATCATCTCCAAATCTTATCAAACCTCCATTATGTTCTTGAAAGTTCAATAATTTACCTTTATCACCAGTCATGTGATGTGAACATCCTGAATCAATGATCCATTCATCCTTAACTTCAATTTTAGCTGCCAGGGCCTGCTCTACTGGTTGAACAATAGGTGCCGGTTGATCTTTTGTTATAGCAACAAAAACCCAGCCATTGTCTGTCGGATCCTCATCAGAATCATCAATGACTCCTTCATCAGCAAGATAACTAGATTTATCTTTATTCTTCTTAAATCTATATCTTTGATATTTAGGGTTAGGCTTGTATGTTCTTCTAGATTCTTCTCTTAGTCAAGCATGTCTATCAAGGCATCTTGAAGCCATATGACCAATCTTATTACAGTCAAAGCATTTAAAGGGTGCTTTACCTTCATACTTACTTCCAACTAGACCTTTAGGCATTTTCCTTGCAAATAGTGCTTCAAGTTCTTCAATTTCTTCATTTTCTCTCCTGCTTTCCTCAAGTTCTCTTACATAAAAGGCTTTCCAATCAGATTTGTCAAATGATGGTGCAGATGATGTTGATGCCTTAAAAGATAAATCTATCTTTATAGTAGCAACAGGACCAAATTCCTCAATTTCAAAAGCTGAAAGTTTTCCAATCAATGTATCCCTAGTTACTGATGTATTAGGCATTGTTCTGAACTCATTTATAGTAGTAACTTTCATTTTATATGCCAGTGGAAATCCTCTTAAAACTTTGAAATAATTTCATCTTCACTTAAGGTTCCTCCACAACATTTAATACCCAAAACAATTTCATTAACTCTTTCCATAAAAGCAGAAATCCTTTCATCTTCTTCCATTTTCAGATTTTCATACCTGACCCAGAAGCTTTCAAGTTTTGCAATTTTGACTGTGGAATCTCCTTCATTCAAAGTTTCCAAATGATCCCAAATATCTTTAGAAGTAGACCTATCTAATAATCCCATGATTTGTTGATCTAATAATGCATTGAAAAGTGCTTCCCTTGCTTTGCAATCATTTTCTTCACCTTTTCCTAAGGTAGGTGGATTAGGCTGGCCAGGAGTAGGAGTAGTATAGCCATTCTTTGTAACTTCCTAGATGTCCTTTCCAATGCAATTCAGATGTGTCTCCATTCTGATCTTCCATATGCCATAGTTGGTTCCATCAAGTTTAGGACTGTCCTTCCTCAAATAGTTAGTAGACATTAGATCTCCTCAAGCTGTTAAACTTCTGTAAAAAGAGGACTAGGCTCTGATACCAATTGTTAGGTCGCAGAGACAACTGAGAGGGGGGGGTGAATTAGTTGTCAAGTAAATTCAAACCAAAAACAAGTTAACTAACCTTAATGCTTAATACTGGTAAACCAAACTTTATGTCAGTAGATAGTTTATCAGTTAATTACAGTACCGGTAAAGGTTAATGCATGAAACAGAAAGACAATAACATCCACAACACATAACACCAATATTTGTACATGGAAACCCTGTAAGGGGAAGAACCATGGTGGGAAACCTTACCCACAATCAAATGATACTACTGTAGATAATATACGTATACAAATGGGGTCTGCACATGCAGAAAGGCCAAGTGCCTAGAGCTCACTACTTAGTCACAAATAGGAGTCACATTGACTACAATTGGATGGTTAAATCCAATAAAGATGTACTACTCAAAACATCATCTTCCTATGCTGGATTCAGTACTAGTGTAGTTCTGATTGCCTTCACAAAAACCTTGCTTCACCTTCAAATGATGTATGCATGTATAGCTCTGCTTAATCTCACATATACCTTCTTATAATTCCTTTTCCCTGCCACTTGTCGATCTTACATATATACCATAACCTAAGACCAATTTTAGTAGGCCGGCTCTAAAAGATATTACAATAAAACAATTAAAAGTAAATCAATAACCAATGCAATATCCAATTCAACATGTCGACTTAATGTATTTACAATAACAACAAAATCATTTCCAAAGCATACCATGCTGATCTAGAATAGATAAGCCTACCGGTGCATATTCTGGACCTATTTGCTGGTAACAGTAAATATGCAAATATGAATATACCAATGAACAAATCTCCAAGACAAAGTGTACAAATGATGTCTTTGACATAACCAGATGTTTTCCATGTCCTTCAAAGTGTCGGTGGACAATATATCCTATCGGTGTACCAGATACCGGTGATTGTGCATAAGTCACTTGCTTGCCGGTGAACATTGCCAATTCTCCAAAGTGCCAAAGTTGATAAGTGTTAATAGGTGTTGACATCAATGACAAAACCATATCAACATAACCAAAATACCAATAGAAGTATTCACTCTCTTGCTTGGATTTATGACATTGTTGCATAGCGGATATCTTCTTTGTGATAAAGGTAGGTCTCCTTGTTCTACTTTCCTTAAGATATCAACACCAACCTATGTTGACATCTTAAGGGGGGGCACCCACACCACTCATTTGTACTATACTTCTCTCATGCATTGTATAGTGGGTCATTCTCTGAACCAGAGCATAGACTCTTAGAGCGAGATGATGCTTCTTTTTCCTTGTATAGTGGGTCATTCTCAGAACCAGAGCATAGATTCTTAGAGCGGGATGTCATCACTTTTTCCTTGTGCAGTGGGTCATTCTCAGAACCAAAGCATAGTCTCTTATAGTGAGCATCACTTTTTCCTTGTACAGTGGGTCATTTTCAGAACCAAAGCACAAAATCTTAGAGTGAGATGTCATCACTTTTTCCTTCTACAATGGGTCATTCTCGGAACTAGAGCACATACTCTTAGAGCGAGATGATGCCACTTTTCTCTTATGCAGAGTGATTATTCTCAGAACTAGAGCAAAGACTCTTAGAGAGAGATATCATGCCTTTTTGACACTTGTACTATACATTCTATATAGGTTGTAGCATACTCGGGCATAGACTCCTATAAGGCACTTCGAACCTCACTTTCACACACATGCACTTGAGGTTGGGTGGAACTATTGGTGTTATCACTCTCCTCCCTTACATGGTCACCCAGACAAACTCTGGGGGCTAGCTTTCCATGTCCTTCTCTCCATGGATCACCTAGTTTTAGGGGCAAGATGTCCATGGTTTCTCTCTTATTCGCCTTTCTTCTTGTGGATCACCAAAGTGTGTATTCATGTCTTCTCTCTCCTTCCTCTCATGAACCCATAATTTTTCTATTGATGGTTCATGGATAATGTCAAATTTTCTCTTTTATGTGATCACTCATGTTTATGTGATGGCTTGGTCTTTGTGTCCTGATTAGTTGTTGAGACATTTGAGTATCGAGGTCTCTTTGGCTAGTCAGTTTGTCATCTCGTGCCTTTGTTGTGTGTCTTTTGTGTTTTGTTATTGTTTTGTGCATCTTGTTCATTTTTGTTTTGTGTGCTCTTTCATATGTTTGAGTGAGTTAAGATCCTAAGATTGGGGGCCTTTGTTCTCAAGATTAGTGATGTCGTGTACTCCTTGTGATCTTGCTCTGCGTGATCTTGCTCTGCATCTCTCTTTCTTCTACTTTACCAATAGTATTGATGTAAGCCATACTCCTGCTAAAGTGGGGGATAAATGTACTGTCATAAAATTGTGACCCTAGCAATTTTAACCATATTTAAGGTTCTCACCTTGGTGATGACATATTCCTTTCCAAATGAGACTTCTCTCTAAATCTTCACCTTGAACCCTTCCTGTTTGAGCCTTGAGATAGCCTTAGGACCCTATCTAGGCCCCAAGATAGGGCAGGACATGGGTGTGGTGTCCCTATCCCCCTTAGGACAGGGGCATGGTGCCCTTGTCCCCCCCCCCCCTCATAGGGTGGCCCCAAGATAGGTCCCTCCGGCCCTATCTGCATTTCAGGATTTCAAACTTCCTCAATGTCAACCTTTGGTGAGATGAATTAATTCCTTGAGGCATGTATAAAAGGGAGTTACTCTTCTCATTTATGGGGGAGGCAATTTATATGACATACATGATAAGAAAAGTTCAAGCATTCAAGTCTTCTTCTTCATGTGTCTTCTTCATTCATCCATTGTAGTAATATTTACAATATTCATTTGCAAGCATATGTGTGTGCTAGGGTTTTGTCATGTTATATGTCATTTCATGTAGCATTTGTGATTACATTCAAGAAGCAAAGCAACCATCATCAAGTTGCAAATCGACACAGTATACATTTCCATTGTTTACATTCAAGCATTTGAAATTACTTTCTTTCAAGGTTGATTCCTCAACTAGGGTTTGACTAAGGCAAACCCCTATCCACAACCCTTCTTCCCCTCTTTTCTATGTGTAGGGTGCAGGTGCGTAGCTGTAATTGCAAGTTTGGGCTTTATTTGTAGAGATGAAAGAACCCTTTTTGTTTCATGGATTTTTCGGAGGACTGGTGACACTTTCAGCATGGTCTTGACAACTTTTTCTCAAATTCGTAGGGCAGATCTGTATTAGTCTAAATATCTTAGATCCAAAGTTACAACGTGATCCTGAACCGGTATCCCCTCATTTCACTCATTTTATCTCTCTTTCCTACATAGTCAATAAACCAACTTTCTCATTCACAAAAGAGAGTAAATCACACTTCAACCCTTGCAATCCACTTGGAAATCACATCCTTGTTTCCCTTAGATTTGGATCTAGTGGATTCAAGCCCCTCTTTTGAATGTAAAGTCCTTCCAAAATCATCCTAGTGTCTTCCTTTTTCTCTCCTAGGTGGGGAGTCAATAGGATTCAATTTTCCACTTTACAACCATAATCTTTCTCCAATGTTGATTGGTCAATTTTCCACCCCTCTTCTTTGTTTGATGAGTCTCCAAATACATTCATTGTATCATGTATATTACTCATCATAGACCAATCCATCTATGATGCTGGAAGTTCTCTGATTTGAAGCTCAATTTTTGATTGAAGAGATTTTTCTTCCATCAGTAGGGATTGTAAGTCTGTTTCATTTGCACCACCTCTTAGCCCAAGGCATTCTACATCTATAGAATTTATTACATATATCTCTATAATTGAGAGGGATAATGTGTTAGAATTCTCTTTGAGACATGGGGACGAGGCACCCATAATTTCTTCTAATGATAACACCATATGAGATTCAATCAATCTAGATTCCTTGGATAGTAGCGAGGATCCAACAGATTCAACTAGTGTAGATCTGTGAATTGCCTATTCAACCATGGTTTCCCCTTCTCTTCTCCATGCATCATTGCCTTTGTTTGAGTGCATTCATATTACTTTGTGACTTTTTCTATGAGCTCACACTCCGACCCTATGTGCTCTTTAGAGAAGCATTTGGGACATAAGAACATTTGATCTTCTCTCTCCACCCTTTGTGTCTAGACATTCCCTGCTTCATGAATTTCAATGCTGCTTGGAAAGGTTGAGACCAAACTGACATTTACACACATTTTTGCAAAGATCCCCCATACTATATCCTCTAGAATATCATCTGCTAAGATGAAATTTCCTAGACCTTTACTTATTTCCTTAAGCATCTCGATTTCCCAATATTCCATTAGAATATTGTACAATCTTACCCATATTGGGCTCCCATCTAGAGTGTGGGTTATAAGGTTGAAATTAGGGCACCAATCAATCAAATGGACATCCATTCCATCAAGCATATAGGTACCACTATTTAGGGCTTTCCATTGATCAGATTCTTCAAGAAACTTTATTAGGAAATAGTTATTTGGGATAGCTTTAACCTGAATTTTCACTCCCCATTGTTCCCTACGCTAATCCACAAAATTTCCCTTGCCCCAAGAACCCCCACCTTACTTGACAAACATCCCTTTCTTTTTGATATTTTCCTTGATTTCCTTAATTTTAGTTTCTTTCAAACATATCAAATTGAGGGGTATATCACAAGACTTACCTTTAAGCTCTTTAGGTTTGTGTGAGGGGCCACCAACCTCTATGTTGCTCGCTTACATTTTCCATTCCCAGTTGGTGTGAGGGGGGAACAAGGGGATTTTAGCTCTCCAATTGTTTGATCGATCTACAAGAGGTATTGTTGTTTTCCTGAACCACCCACTCCTACCTTTTTTGAATCCATTACTTTGCAAGAAATTTGTAACACTCATTGTGGAGTTGTTACCTTCCAACTTGGGCCTTCACAATTTTCTACCCCACTGTTACAACCATGGAGGGCTAGATCTTTTTTTCCCATTTTGCATAAACCCCATGTTCTACCTTCCTCCTTAAGTTTGTGGGATTCCATTGTTGGCTCCAGTATTACCTTTCCATCGAATATTTGCTCTCTATTGCCCCTAATCTGAAGGGAAACATTTTTCAACCCATCATTCGCCCTTGAAAATAAATTGAGGAATGTGTGGTTTTGATTTGAATCCATAAATATTCACTCAATCTGATTTCCCCTTTTGCTTGAGTCAAAGTTTTTCTGAAATTCTGGATTCGAGGCCCTCCACTTCTCTTTTGTTGCTTTTAGTTGAATGGCCTCTAAGGTGAAAACATCTTTTGCTTCCCAAGCCCACTTTCTTGTGTCTTTGACAATAACACCATGGCCACTGCCATGCTTTGCTTCACTCCCACCAACCAGTGCCTATTTATAGTTCTTGTTCAAAAAGTCACTTTTGCACGCTGCTTCACTCCTTGCCATTTTTAAAAACTATTTTTACCTTGTAATTAATGCCTCTTTTATATTTTTTATGCAATTTGTTTAAGTTTATTAAACAAGTGACAATAGCTATCCAATTTAAATTAAAAAGGAACTTCACTAATTCCAACCAACCTATAGTTGTTGAAGGAAAACTACTATAGTTATGGGTAAATATAGAATATCATGCCCCTTGTATAGATAAAACATGTCATTTTTGTTCCCTACCGAGGAACAGTAATACTAGGGTAGATAACTAGAAGTTCCATTATCTTCTTTTTTTAAGTTTGAATAGACTTTCTTATCTTTTATTCTTGTAAGGTCTTATAAATTTTTAAAAAGTTGAATTAAAAATATGTTCTTAAGGTTTGAGGTTAATTAAATCTATTTTTCATCATGTTCTAGAGATTAGATGTTGTTGGTGTAAATAATTATTCATCATGGATATTATTACACTTACTTAAGTTTACTTAGGATAATGCATTTCATAGTAGTTTGGATATGAGACACTTGGGTGTTTGTGCCATATTGGGATAGTGTGTGTAGGAGAAATTCCACCTTTTATGGTGTTGATCTTGTTATTACACTATCATATCCACTTATAGTGGAGTGATAATTCCACCTTCGGTGGGTGATCCACCTCATGTGGAATATTATATTATTTCTCCTACCTACCCACACCTATTTCCTACCTACCCTTGTTTCTTATTGAGCCACATGTCATGTTTGTGTGCTCATACATATCCCTAGCCTTGCCTATATAAGCAGGCTCATCTACATTGTATGTAGCTATGTTATTGATCATTTCTATTGATGAGAATACAGTTTATTCTTGTCCCATATTGTGTCTCTATTTTGTACATTTCATTGACCCCTTGATCTTGGCAAAATCCAACATGGTATCAGAGCCATTGGGGCTTCATTGATTCATCTTGAAGAGGCATTATTGTGACGTCAGGAGGTAGATCTGAGGAGCAGCATCTTTTGGAGGCGTCCTAGACCATATCCGACCTCGCCATTGCATCCGGAAGGCCATTTCCATGAATTTTGGTTATAAAGTTGGCCTATTTTGGTGAGAAAATTTTTTTCTCCAATTTTGCTATATCCGTACGGATTTTCAAATTTTGTTATATAATTTTCGGCAAAAATAAATAAATAAATAAGTAAATAAATTTTGTTTGAAATTTTTTTTTTGAAAAATTGTAAAATAAAAAAAAAGAGATCAAAAAATTGAAAAGCAAAAAAAAAAAAAAAAAAAAAGAGGTTTTTTGGGAGGTCCCCCCTTGTGCTCGTCGTACCTGTCGTTCTGCAGGTTGCAGTCATTCGCCGGTGTACCTCCCGCACAGTTCCACCGCCACCGTCTGTCGCACGTACTCTGCCGAATGCCGCACCTGTCACTTCCGCCGCCGTCCGAGCCCGCAGCCGCGTCCTCCCTGCCATCCACACCACCACCCGCGTGCCCGCAGACCTCCACTCAGCTCCAACGCTACCCGCGTCCTCTCGGCACCACCACCGGCACGGCTCCCGTAGACCGAGACCCGCGCCGACTCCCGCGTAGCTCATCCAGTCAACGAAGACCGGAGGACCGTGCCCGCCACGTGGCAGGCGGCCACTGGCCCGGTACAAATCGTACTGCACAGTTAGATCTTCCGTACAGTGACACGTAGCATTCCGTACGCACAGTTAGCAGCCGAATCAGCTCATCTAGTCAGCAATTCCGTACAGTACGGATTACATAGTCATCCTGCACAGTCATCCCGTCCGTACAGTACGGACGCCCAGTCAGCACAGGGTGAAGTTTTTGTGATGGTCATACGACCGTCAAATTTAACCCAGTGACTTGCTGACATCAGCGCCACATCAGCATGGGTTTGAAAATTTTTGGACCCCCTCTCATTTGCATTTTTGATTTTGCAGTTCAACTTCAAATGGCCATAACTTGCTCATTTTTGCTCCTTTTTGGGTACAATTTTTGTTGAAATGGGCTAGAATTTCATGCTCTCTGCAGTGGTGAAAGAATTTTTTGATTTTGATGCATGGATTTTTCAGAAAATGCAGTTTTTGGTGACTATACCTAAGTAATCCCAGTTTTTGCAACTTTAGAGGCTTCGTTTGGGGTCATCCGACCTCCTTTTCAGGTGCCGTTTTTTCTGAAAGTGCATATTTTTTCATCTACTTTCACATGATGCTATCAGATTGCTGCCATTGTAAGTAGATATTGTACTTTCAGATCTTGGCCATTTTTGGCTCTCTTGGTACTTGTATATTTGCTTGAATCTCAGTTAGATTCATTGCACTATTGATTGAAGTCTCTTGTATCTCATTTGAGAATTTGTAAAATTTGCATCATAAGTCCACTTTGCCTTGTTTTGCAAGTGGCTCATTGTAATCGCACTAAGTATAAAGTGCCAAAATCATCACTTTAGGGGGGGTACATTGATTGATTGAATTTGAGGGGTGTCTCTTGTGCTTTTGTGCTCTTGTGTTCCTTCCTTTTTGCTACTATGGGTTCTTCTAAGTTTCCTCTCTTAACTCCACATAATTATGCTACTTGGAAAATTGATGTGTGGAGTAAACTTATGGAAAAAGGACTCACTCATCACATTGATGGAACTATTGTTGCTCCAGCTGATCCTAAGGCTGATCCAGTTGGTCACTTAGATTGGCTCACTAAAAATATCATGGCAGTTGGTACCTTAAGAAAGTATGTATCAAAGGATCTCATTTTTCATATTGAGAAATGTACTCTAATCAAGGATGCTTGGCAAAAGTTTCAAGACTTGTATGGTCAAGTTGATGAGATTAGGGGATATCAAATTGATAGTGATCTCACCATGTTAGATCCCAAGAACTTGGATACTATACAAGATTATGTCACTAAGGCAAATGAGTTGAGGGCACAACTCAAAGATTTTGGCATTGATAAAAAGGATACTCAATTGATATTCAACTTGATAGGCAAGCTTCCACAAGAATATGCAGCATTTGTTTCTAGTTTCCAAACTCATAGGATGACAATGGGTTCAAGCTACACAATGCCTACATTTGATGCTTTCAATGAAATGTTGATGATGGAACAAACTAAGTTGATAAGCATGGGCATTCTTAAGGCTTCTTCTAAGTCTCAAACATTAGTGGCAAATCAAGGGAACAAAGGAAATCAAGGAAAGGACAACTCAAACAAGAAGAAATGGCAATCAAAGCCTAAAGAAAAAGCACCATCTTCTCCACAACAAGGAGATTCATTCTCTTCCAAGAGAGATAATTCACCAAAGAGGGAAAGACCTACTTGTGCTTATTGTAAAAAGATTGGTCATGAGGAGCATCGTTGCTATTCTAAGAAGATTGATGAGCTCACACATATCATAAAAAAGTATAACATTGATTTGCCTAAAGTCTACAAGAAGGATGATTCATCAACTTCCACTTCCTCACATTCAAAAGGAAAAGGGCAAGCATTCATGGCTTCTACAAGTGGAAAGACTCACTCTTTTGGAACAAGGAAAGGAAAATCTCTATGTGCTACTATCAGTCATGATTCAGAGAGATGGCTTCTAGATTCAGGGGCTTCTCATCATATGGCATCTTCGCAGTCTATGTTCTCTACATTTGAGCCTTGCACCATGCCACAGATTTTGATGGGCAATCATACATACATGGATGTGATTGGGAAAGGATCTATTGACATTGGGGATAACTCCTTCAATGATGTGTTGTGTGTACCCCACTTGACAAACAATCTACTTTCTATCTATCAAATCACACATGGCACAACTAAGAGAGTTGTGGAGTTCACACCTGACTCAGTTTTCATTAGAGACATGGAGACTAGAGCTATCATTGCAACTGGGGTCGTTGATCATGCATCTCGGTTATACTCCTTTTCAGATTTTGTTGATGATGATGATTTCACATTTGATGATTCTACACATTATGATCACACTTATTGTGATGGTTCAAATTTTGAGGAGAACTTTGGACACTTGAACATGGGGATTCTCACATGTGAACCCATTCTTGAGTCTTGTATTTCATCTCCTCATATTGATATCACATCACCTATTGCACCTGATGATGCAGATAGAGCGACAGTTTTGCCTTCATGTGATTCAGTGCAGCAGGATATTCATTGTCTTCCAGCTTCAGATTCATGGGATGATTACTTGACAGATATTACAGGTTTGTTTGTGGAATCCTACATTGTAGATTTGGGAGACATCATTGATGACATTCATCTTCTCTTTGATGAAGGTGATCCTTCTTCGATTGTTGCGAGGGAACACTCTGACCCTCTTGTTCATTCTCTACATGATCATTCTTTCGAGGTTGACATGATTGTGGATACTTATGTACAGCAGTTGGAGGAGGTCTCTTTATGCTTTGAGGAGACACATGAGTCTTTGGATATTGTTCTACATCCATCTCCACTAGATCTTGGAGTGCCTTTTTCAGCAGTGTGGCAGTTTACCACCTTTGGAGGGGGTATCTTTTAGCATCGACATGGGGACACTTGAGCAATTTTCAGAGATTCCTTTCATCATGAGTTTTCTTCATACATCTTCCCTTCATGATTGGGGAGACTTCATGGATACACCTTTGGTTTTGTTTCTTCCTAAGGGGAGGAATGTTGTTCGACGTTCGTGGAGTAGTTTCTTCATACATAGAGCTTCTATCATTGGTGCAGATTCTCCATTGAGGGGGGGTCACAGTTTGACTTCTCTTCTTCTCTCATATGGGGGGGACTTTTTCCTCACATGGGGTTTTGTTCCTCACATTCTTCTATGAGAGTTCTCTTGTATAGCTTTCATCTCTCTTTTTGGGGGAGGGTTTTTTCCCATTGGGTTTTTCTCTCTTTCCCCACTTTGTGAGAGATTTCATTGCATTGGTTTGCATGCATTTGCATTTGTACATGGGTACCTAACATGGCCTCATAGCCGGGACCCATCTTGCATTGCTTAGTTGCATTGTAGACTTAAGTGCATTCCCCTAAGTTGCACTTAAGGGGGGGTGTTGGTGTAAATAATTATTCATCATGGATATTATTACACTTACTTAAGTTTACTTAGGATAATGCATTTCATAGTAGTTTGGATATGAGACACTTGGGTGTTTGTGCCATATTGGGATAGTGTGTGTAGGAGAAATTCCACCTTTTATGGTGTTGATCTTGTTATTACACTATCATATCCACTTATAGTGGAGTGATAATTCCACCTTCGGTGGGTGATCCACCTCATGTGGAATATTATATTATTTCTCCTACCTACCCACACCTATTTCCTACCTACCCTTGTTTCTTATTGAGCCACATGTCATGTTTGTGTGCTCATACATATCCCTAGCCTTGCCTATATAAGCAGGCTCATCTACATTGTATGTAGCTATGTTATTGATCATTTCTATTGATGAGAATATAGCTTATTCTTGTCCCATATTGTGTCTCTATTTTGTACATTTCATTGACCCCTTGATCTTGGCAAAATCCAACAGATGTACTAAACATTATTTAAATAAATTATAGATCTACTTTCTACAAATAAGTCGTCATCTTCCTTTATATGCAACTACATGGATTTCTTAATCATATAATGTGATTATGTTTGTACCTAAATTAAAGATATTCATTAAAAAGTATACTATCATTAATTTTATCTCTACGTTAAACTATATGCAAATCATAGACTTTTTTTCATAATTTACCCTAACATTCTCCACCATATCCATCATAACTTAAGGTCATCCCTTATTAGTCGTTAGGCTAGTACTATTGAAATTAGTTGCACCCAATTTTCATTAACTCATTATTATTCAACTGGTTTTCCACCAATTATATCAATCAATTTTTTTAGATAGTTAAGATGCATGATTTTTTATGTTTTCAAATTATAGAAATTATTTTTCTTCAAACTTATTGGCTCAAATAATTTGCATCTTATTATTACCAGATTTCTAGATCCACTTTAGGTCATTAAAATAATAATTAGTATGTTTTAATTTTCTTTCCAAATTATTTAAAATATGTATCTAAATCTTTCCTATATCTTTGATAAATATATTAATATATATTTTCTATATAGTAAATAATTAGATTAAATATTAGATAAAAAATGAATAAATAATTTTAATATTATAAATATTATTAATATATTTAAGCCTATATATTAATAATATTTAAGCCTATATATATACAGTAATATAATTAAAATTATTATATTAGGATTAAATATATTTTCGATATTAAAAGAAAATCAAAATTAAATATGTTAATTATATATAATCAATGAATAATAAAATTATATATGATAATATATTAGTAAAGTTAAATATATTAAATTATTAAAATATAAAAAAATAAAAATTAAGGTTTTAATAAATAATTTAATATTATGCATATTATTTAACCTAATTAATTATATTCATAAGATAAATGCAATACAATATTACATATCCTTATCATATAATATTAAATCTATATAATGTAATAATATAAAAAGATTAATATATTAATTATAAATAATTTATTAATAATAACATCACCAAAAATATATAATAATAAATATATTATTAACAATCATATTAAAAAAAATCATTAAATAATTACTAATTAAAATTAAGATTATTATTATTAATTTTACCATTATAATTTAAATAAATGATTATAATTTAATTTATAATCCTTTTTTTTTTTTTTTTGATCGGTAAAAGGCTAAGGCCTGAACATTTTATTAATTGTTAAAAATAATTACAACCTCCATTCAGTGTGGGCACCGGTAGGAAAGAATGGAGGAAGAAACCTTTGGTCTCACCTAGATCCCTTAGGGGATCAGAATCTAATGATACAAAGAGAAGGAAAGACATAAGAGAAGAGAGCAGAAGAGATTCAGATATAATACAATGCTCCTGGTTGGAACCACCAACTGAGCTAAAATCCCAAGCACCGAGATTAAATCCTAGAGTGCTATATGAGCCAAGAAGAAACTTCTATGTCGATAGAAGCCTGGATCTTAACCTTAGGAAACCTGATGCAAAAATTTTGAGAGAGAAATAAACCTAGGTTCTCTTGAGAATAGGCCCTGCCAAACTAATCAACTTCAACCTGCATAATACCTTGCAGAAATTATTCAATGAGGGGTTAGCAAAAAAGACTAACCACATAAAATTTCAACCTTAAAGATAAAAAGTGAAACTCCATAGAGCAGTAGGAGTCTACAAACCATACAAGATATGAAGCCAGCAATACTCTCCCTGCTCCTACAGAGAAAACTTAAGAAACTCAAGAAACCTGAAAGATATCTCCATGCAGGCAAAGACATATATACAAGGAGAATAAAGATGTGCAAAGATGCTACTGCAGACCATTTATAGTCTTCCAAATACAGACATGGATAAACTTCTGACTAAAAATTTACTAACTCATAAAAGAAAATATCAACCATGAGCTGCTAAGAAGGAGTGAAACATCAGTTTTAATAATCATAGATAAAGAATTGATCATAAGAAGCCTACTGAAGAAATCCGATAAATAAATCTATAAGCTTTATGGAAAATGAGGAGAGAATGTATATATATACACCATAAGTAAATATATAAGTATACTTACCTATATAGTATATATATACAGAAAGTAAAATATATCTGAAACTGATTATATATATATATATACATATATATATATATAATGAGATATCTATGCATAAATATAAAAATATGAAATATGTGTGTGTGTGTGTGTGTGTGTGTGTGTAATTACAACAAGACCTGGGAGAGGCGACATCCCTATAGTTTAAAGAGTGTTTGTTAATAGATAGCTCCACAAGAAGGGAGCATACTAGATACATATTATAGACAAAAATGGAACCAGAAGCATGAAAAAGTGTCTTCTTGCGATAGAAGCCTCATCCTATCCTTCCCCACTCCTAAGGAGCCATGGTTCCCGAGCTAGTTGGCAAATCTATAGAGAGGGAGGCAGGGGAGGGAGGAATTGTCACATCATCTAGGATCACTATAATATTCTCTACTTTGAGATAATTTATAAACCATTTGTTGCGAGGTGGATTTTTAACCTGCAAGAGCCATAAAAGGAAGGAAAAATTCCTGCTCCTGATCGGGCTATAGGCTTCAAAAGATAGAGGATCTTCTATAGTCATAATAGGGAATCTTAGCACCGGATTACTCATCCTGATAAGGATATCATAATCCCGAGGCTTTGGAGTTGTGAGCTCTTCATCAATGTTGACCACCACCCACTCTAACTTACCCAACAATTCCTTCTTAAAGACCTTTTTGCAGAGTTTCACCACTACATTCCTATCTTTCTCAAGATGCATAGCTACTACCAAGAACATCACTGCAATGTCTGGATTAGCTTTGGTTTGATCCTCATTTAAAATATAATCCCTCCCCATGGTTTTCATAATAGCTCCGATAATTAGGGGATTCAGATGAACTAGAATACCCTTCAATCTCTCCTCTTTGATTTCCACTACAAAGGTCATCTGTCATTTGAGCCCTAGAAGTCTTAGCGGGGTATCCATTAGAGCTAAGAAAGATAAGCCAAGACCCTGACCAAATGAATTAAATAGAGTTAGAGTTTTAATGAATCGAGATATACAGCTCATCTTGCCATAGAGGAATGCAAGATACAGGTAGATGAACGAGATCGATGGTTCAAGATGCAATTGAAGCAATCTCAATGATCTAATTAATAATTACCACCACCTCAATGTAAACAAGCAATAGATAACTTTCTTTCAATCATAGAAGGGGATTCACATCATCATTACTAAAATATCGTCAAATTGGTACTAATTGAGGGGAGTTCCTGACAAAGGACATCTGGAAAAGGGATGCAACTTCCTCTAAAATTTGGCTAAAGCTTAAGATAAAATATTCTATATTGTGACTAAAAGGCTAGAAAAGAAGATAAGACAGACTCTTAAGAGACTCACAATCTTTTATTCCTTTTAGTATACAATGTCTATATAAACATTAATACCTATATATCCATGAATATATATTTCAGTAGTAATGATATATATGAATGCATGTCTATATAGATATGCATATCCCTATATACATCTGCATACTAAAAGTCAAAAAATCTTATAAGGCTCGAAGCAATAATCCGAGATAAGATTCTTTTATTAACTTATAAACTGACCATCAACTCCTGCATTAGCCAGTGCATCCGATCTAGAATTACCTTCTTGGTAGATATGGCTGAAAGTTAATTTCTCAAAAAAATTTAGGAGACAAATAGCTCTAGCCAAGAGATAATTAAGCTTCCAATCAAGAAGGGAGCCTTTTCTGAGGCCATTAATGATAATGGCTGAGTCTCCTTCAATAGTCAATTTGCGGATGCCTCTATTTTGGCAGAGGAGGAGACCTTCAATGAGGGCTAAAATTTCATCCCTATTGTTAGACGCAAGCCCTATGGGTTTAGCTTCCCTGGCCAATTCCTTTCCTACTTCATCATGTAGACAACATCCAATAGCTCTAGTACCAATAAAGGGAGGGATCCTCAAACCAAACCATCTCCCTCTCATCTTCACATCCCAATAGGTCATATCAGAGAGGATGTTGGGGATTAAAGATTCTACTATTTAAAAGTTCTACTATTGAAGCTTCTATTTTATTTACTGAAAGGGACCAATCCATCTTCTTTTCCTTAAAGAGCCTCCTATTGCATTCCTTCTAAAGTTCCTAGATAACCAAAGAGGGAGCTAAGATCCACAACCCTCCATAAAGGGAATTCTTGAAAAGGGTTGGCCAAGCTTGAAATATTCCAAGGATGGAGTAAGGAAAAGAAGAGGACCATCCTAATTTATTGCACAACCATAGCCAACATTTAGATGCATAGTTGCAGTTGAGAAGGATATGATCTATATCTTCATCTGCCCCTTCACACAAAGGACATCTGCTAGGACCTTCATAGCCCATCTTTTTAAATTTGTCTTCTATGAGAATCTTGCCCTGGAGGGCTAACCAAGAGAAGACCCCAGCCTTAGGAAAAAACATCTTATCCCAACACAAGGCTGTTGGGACTGTGGTGGCTGAGGAGAGATGCTGATTAAGGAGGACATTATATCCATCTTTAGAGGAATATTCCCTCGATTTTGAACCATCCCAGACCATAGAATTTGACCCTAAATTGAAAGTGACCATCTCAAGAATATCTTGAAGCAGTAGTTTTTCCCTAGCCGGGATATTTACCTGATCAAGGGATCTCCAAGACTAGCCCATAGCTAAGTCACCCTCTAAGGGCAAGATATAGTCCTTGACATGTCTACCCCAAATAGATACAAGCAGTTTTCTAGCAGACTCCAAATTAGCCTGATGTTGAAGGACTGGAAAACCCCCCCAAGAGTCTGACTAGAAGAGGGCTTTGTCACCCTTACCCAGATTCCAAGTTAATTTATCTGAGATGATATTCCTACAATCCATCATGAAGTTCCAAATACGAGAGCCTCTCGGCAGTGAGGGATCTCTAAAGAGGCTTATATGGTCTCTACCTCAAAGATACTTATGAAAGAGGATTTGGGCCCATTTTAGATGAGGAGACCTAAAAATTTTCCATACTAATTTAGCTCCTAACACGTTTCTTTGAACTTTAATATCCTTAATCCCCATTCCCCCTACAAACTTGGGCCTACAAATCTTATCCTAGGCCATCACGGAGATACATTTCTTCACTTCAAGCCCTTGCCAAAAGAAGGATCTAAGATGTCTATTTAACGCTTTCTAATTAGACTGAGGCAGACTAAAACATGATAGCTGATAGATAGGCATAGCTGCTAGAACTGATTTAACCAATGTAGCTCTACCTGCAGAGGATAGCTATCTCCCTTTCCAGGTTGCTATCCTATTTTTGATCTGATCAAATAATCCATCCCATAAATTAGAAGACCCTGAGCCCTTATCCAAGGGCAGTCCAAGATATTTACAGGGGAGGCTGCCTAGATTAAAATTCATAATACCACATATGCTAGTTTGAACACTAGCTTGAGTATTAAAAAAGAAGTCTGCAGACTTAGCCAGATTGATTTCCTAACCAGAGGCCTTAGAGTATGAATCCAAGATAAGCTTGAAAACCTGCGCCTCACTAAGATTTCTACACCCATATAGCATAGTGTCATCAACAAATTGTTGGTGCATTATAGGATCTTGGTTACTAGTAATTCTAATCCTCGTCAACTGTCTAGCCTCCCTAGTTCTGGAGATCAATCTACCCAATGCTTCAACCATAATAATAAAGAGAAAAGGGGAGAGGGGATCACCCTGCCTCAAACCCCTAGAAGAGCTAAAAAAACCTTCAAGGGTACCATTGATCAGAATAGAGAATTTAGGCATAGATATACATTCAAATATTAGATTGATCCATGTAGCTGGAAAGCCAAAAGCTTCTAAACATCTACATAGAAATCTCTAGTTCACCTTATCATAATCTTTCCTAATATCTAACTTTAAGGCAATACCAAGGTTCCCATTTTTCTGGACAGAGTGGATAGCCTCCTAAGCTATAATGATCCCATTACAAATAGATCTCCTAGGGACAAAACTTGTTTGTTCCTCATTGATCAGCAGAGGGAGGATTTTATTAAGCCTATTAGCTAAAGTTTTGGTGAAAATTTTATAAATAGTATTGTAGAGGGCTATAGGTCGGAATTCATCAAAACACTTCGGTTTTTCATTTTCAGGTATAAGGGCCAAAAAGGTGTTGTTGATTTCTTTGAGGATGTTACCTGAGTTTCTCATTCCTTCTACAGCTATCATAACTTCCTTACCAAGAAAGGGCCAACATACTTGGAAAAAGCTAGTAGGAGAGCCATCCATCCCAGGGGATTTATCTGGGTTCATCTACTTAAGAGAAACTTCAACTTCTTCTAGAGAAAATTTGGCACTTAGAACATCAGAATGTTCCTTGTTTAAAAGCCTAGGGATGTGCTTGATGAACATGTCTTGGTCTGAGTTGTGAGGGCTCCAATCTAAGTTTAGGATAAGGGAAAAGAAATCAACAACCTCTTTCACAATGATTATAGGATTAACCACCTCAGAGCCATTACTAACCTTAATTCTAGAGATATGGTTTCTAACACTTCTCATCCTTACACTATTGTGGAAAAATTTGGTATTCTTATCACCCACCTCCAACCAAGTCTTTTTGTTTCTAGAAGACTTCTTCTTTGGCAAGAATAGATTCATGGTTCGCCATAAGTTTCTTCTCCTTGAGAAACAAAGATTCATCCATCCCATATCTCATCACTTTCTCATCAACTTCTGCCAACTCAACTTCCACCTAATCTTTCTTATCGAATATATTACCGAAGCACTCCCTATTCCATTGAATGAGATTCGGCTTGATAATCTTAAGTTTGTTAACAACCTTAAAAATCCCAGAGCCTAAGACCATGGCCCCATTCCACCACTCTTTTAGGAACTCCAAGATGTGATCATCCTTAAGCCACATATTCTCAAACTTAAAAGACATCTCTTTGGGCTAACTTCCCCTTGAATGTCTAGTGAAATGGGAAAGTGGTCCGATCCTGAAAAAGGTAAAATTGAGGCTTCCAAGGTGAAGGGAAAGCTGATGAGACTTCCCAAAACAAAGAACCTATCCAGTTTTTCTGCAATGTTGCTAAATCCTAACCTGCGGTTATTCCAAGTAAAGGCATCCTTGACCATATTAATCTCTAGCATACCACTCCTATGGATCCATTTAGTGAAGTCTAGAGAAGCTCGAGCATTAATGCCTATGCCTCCCTGCTTCTCATGTTGATGCAAAATTGCATTAAAATCCCCACCTATAAAACATACTTGACTAAGGGTTCTCGTGAAATTATCAATTTCCTCCCAGACTCTTTTTTTGTCATCATTAAGGATTGGTCCATACACATTTACAGTGACAAAGTCTAGATTGTTCTTGAGACAAGCTACCCTCCCACTCATCCAATTAAGATTAGATACCAAGGGAGAAAGAAGGATACTAAGAGGATCCCAGATAATAACTAGACCTCCGGAGCCCCAATACCTAGGGTTGCTATAATCTGCCTAAAGCCTAAATGATTACCAAAAGGAAGCTAAGTTTGCATCTCCCAATTTAGTTTCTTGAAGCAAAGCTAATTCAAGGCTAAAAGAGGATAGATAGCATTTGACTAGCCTTTTCTTGTTAGGGGCATTTAATCCCCTAACATTCCATGAAATGATCTTCATGAGCCTTTGGGAAGGACCTTCCCCTTCCCAGCATAAAACATGTTCGTGAGTTTTACCTAACCTTCCACAAAGCCATCATTAGCTCGAAGCTCTGATAGGGATTTCCTACCCCTATTTTTGAAGAGCTTAGCACAATCTAGGGTAGATTTATCAATTGCCCAAAGCTCAATACCTAAAGTTTCATTTTCCTTATTATTCAAATCTAGAAGAAGTTCTTCTATATCCGAGACCACTAGAGGAGGGGAGAAGGCTAGAATTTCTTTACCTAATAGTTTTTTTTGAAGATCAAGCTCTTCCTTATCAATTATTTCATCCAACATTTTATTCATGATTTCCTCAGTGACTGAGTCACAATGATAGTTAATAATGCAATTGAATTATTCCTCTTTGCAGGCAAGATCCTCTTCCTGAACTACCCTCTCCTTGTTAGTAGAGCAAGATTTCCTAAAGGGAGAGCCTTTGGAGTTGCTGCAGTCCTCCACTCTTATAGCCTGATCAAAGGGAAGAAGGAGAGAATCCAATTCCCCACCCTTCTCATCAGTAGATGTAGGGTGAGGATCATCCTTTGAGACAAGGGGAGTCTCTAGCTCAACATTTACTCCTGGTGAATCCAACAAGGGCTCTACCTGAAGACTAGGAGAGGAAGGGATCGTCCAATCTTCCTATCCCTTGTTAATGATAAATTCATCTTCTTCGATATCCTCAAAATTGTTAGTTTCCTAAATATGGCTAGATGGCAAAGGGCTTTCCTCCACCACAAACCCTCCCTTTTCTAGATTGAAACTAAAGTCAACCCCGCGGAACCTACTGGATATCAATTGAGAAGGAGGCAGAACTGGAGTCGATACAGGGTCTAGATCGAGAATCCCTTTGTATAATTCAAGATAGATAAGGAAGGATGACACCCCTAATTTAATCTCAATAGGTTTTAAGGTTTTAACACTAATGCCCATATTAATTATCATCACATAGTTCACATACTTCCTATGTTTATCATTGATTTCTACAAATTTGCCAATGTGATTACCAATTTTCCTAATAATTTCAATGTCTATTAATTCGACTGGTAGGTTAGGTATCAATACCGATCTATCTATCTTTAGAGATTGCATATTATTAGGGTTAAAATCCAGAATCTAATCTAAAAAACAAAAATCAAAACCTTTGAAAGTCAGAGATTTACCTGTTAAGAGTTCCTCCTTGTGTTTTGAATTACCATAATCAATATACAAAAAACCTTCAAATAGGATAGCAATACTTACTATCCACTTGAAGGATGACAAGAACCAATCTGCAATAGCCTCTGATGAAATTCCAAGACCCTGCCATCTCACAAAAACTCTGAAGGCATTGCAAGATTGTTGAATCCGCTTAACTAGATTCTCATTAATCTCTAAAACATTAGCCATGTTTGAGATAGGGTCCCTGATTGAACCTAATATCGCCGTTGAGGGTTTAGGAGGCAACAAAGTTGCCTTGCCCTTACTAAAAGAAGCCTTAAGGGTAGATTAAGTTTCAACCAGCCATCTAGGATTTGTAATTCTTCTTCTTCTATTATTTTTTGAAGAAAGGCTAGCCCAGGGATCTGGTTTTAAATAACCTTCCTCAAGATTTTGCATCTGATTGAACTTATTGGAAGTGGTAGGCCTAGAATTAACTTGGCCACATTCCCTGACATTCGTAGCCCTTGGAGGGTTTGTCATGGCTACCCTGCGAGCCCTCCTAGGTTTCACCACTTGCCATTCCATCTTCTCCTAAGGTAGGGGAGCCCTAATCCCCAGGATACCATAATTGAGTGCATATTTCGTCTGCTCAAAAAACCACTATTGGTGGAGAAGATCTGGCAATTTCCTCAGAGGAAATCGGGATGAGAAAATCGCTTGATGCCTTCCCTGCCAATTTTTGTACATTTTTTCTATAGCATTAATTTGTAAATAACATTCTCTTTTTAAATTAATTTTTAAATTTTTTTACTTCTTAATTATCTAAAAACATAGTTCAATAGCTATTTTTAAATATACAAACACATTATATCATCAAAATACTAATATTTTTTTAGATTTGGTTGTGAATAAGTTTTTTAATTTATAATCCTTAATTATATTATAATTTTAATCTTAATTCTTATTTGATTAGGATTAAAATTAAATTTAGAATAAGGGTTAAGGTTGTTAGGATTCCCACAAATACTGAGGGGGGGGGGGTGAATCAGTATCTGACCGGTAATTAGAATTTCTTATCTTAAAACATGCAGAACACATTATAATAGTGTACCGGTATGCAAGAAATAATGCAATAAATAGAAATGAAAGAAACCACATGAAAATCACACCATAACACAATAATTTAACGAGGAAACCCGGTGTGGGAAAAACCTCGATGGGATTTGTGACCCACAATATTCACTTACTAGCCAATAAGAGAATATTACTTACAATAGGGGCCTACACATGCGGGAAGGCCAAGTGCCTAGAGCTCACTGCTCAAATGGGAAGTCTCATTGACTTACAATGTGGATTATACAAATCCAATAACTTGTACTACTTTACAATAGCATCTTCAATGCCAGATTCAGTACCAGTTTCTGCTCTGTTCTTTACATATACCCCTTAACCTATATTTCGCATAATAGGTCCACCTAATCTTTTTCTCCTTACTTTTTCGCTTACTTCACTTCCTTACCAAATGTCTACAATGATCTCTTTTATATATAAGAGTCATTTTACAATGATATCAAGTTGGCTTACAAGGTTTTTACAATAATAAACAAAAATGTAATATAACAAAAATCCTATCGGCCTTTGTGCCAGTATGCTTCCTTTTTCTATCGGTGCCGGTGTAGAGTGTGATCTGTTGATCCTAGTGTAATGCCTTGCCAGTGTAATGTCTTGCCGGTGCCATAGGATTGTAAGGTTGCCATCAATGACAAAACCTTCAATCACATACAATGTCTCATTGGAGTGTGCATATGCCAACAATCTCCCCCTTTGGAATTGATGGTAACACTCATGAGAAACTTCAAAAGTGTATCCAAAAATGTGAAGTCCAAAAAATGTTACCAAGAATGTGTGCTCCCCCTGAGCATATGATTCCTGTGATATTTGAATTTTCTCATACCACTACTCCTCCTTTGGCATCAATGAAAAAGGTTGTCAAGATGTCAGTAGAGTTGTAGTCTCAACCTTGTACCTGTGTGATCACAATTTGAAATAGATCTACCAAAATTAAGTTTATACTCTCCATAAACTTTTTACTATCTCTTATTGTTGTCTCTGTTCTTTTAACTATACCGGTGAGGTGCTACAAATGCTCTATCGGTGTTTTCTGTCCCTATATCAGTGCCTCAGACATTTCCTTCCACAATGATGCTAGATAGTCCAATCTTGGACTTAGTTTTAATCTTAGATGCTTTGCCTTATTCACTATTCTCTCCTTTTCTCTTTCTAATTTAAGTAATTCTTCCTCAAAATTTGTTATCTTTTGCTCAAAAACTGATAATGTATCAGATGAGTTAACAAAATTATCAGCAAGTTTATTGATTTCATCCTGTACCTTGCTTATTTTCTTATCTATGTCTACAGTCAAAAAGTTTGTCTTACAGGTGTCTTTGTAGAGAGTTTTGTGCTCTTTCAATAAGTTACACAGTTCTGGTAGAAGTGTGTCAAAATCCCTAGTACACTTCTTTATCTGCTCATCAAAGAATCTTTGTTTTTCAATTTCTACTGTCCTTCAATGTCTCTTCCTTTATTTTCTCAATGTTTTCAGTGATATATTTACACAAGGTATCAAGTTGTCCTAAAGAATCTTTATTGTCTATATTACAATTAGGAGCAATTACCTTCAAAATTGGGATTGTGTCATCTATTGCCTTATAAGCTTGTGAGCTGCAATCTGTTATCCTCTTAATTGAATCTAAGAGTACTTCAGTCACATTAGTTGATTGGTAGCCTGATGATGAGGAACCTACATTCTGAGTACCGCCGGTGGAAGTAACCAAGCTTGTATTGACCTCTAGTAGGTCTGTTTATGTTTGCATTTCCTTAAGCAATGGTTTTTCTACTTCTCTAGTTGCCAGTTGCTTTGTTTCCTTGTGAACCTATGCCTGTTCCGGAGCTTGTTGCTCTTCTTGTTTCTCTGTTAGTTGCTCTGTCTCAGTTTGAGTCTGAGTTTCTACCTGTTGTTTTTTGTCATCTTCTAGTTTCTCTTGTGTGTTTTCAGTTTGCTCATCTACCGGAGGCTCACTAGCCATGTCAGTCTTATCAGTTGTATCTTTGTCTACCACAATGTTGATCTTTTGAGTATCAACATCCACTATATATAAGACTTCAGGATTAGGATTGACATCCTCTATATCCATACTTTCAACTGTCAATTGATCTTTTGTAGTTGTTGTTGTTGTTACCAATGGAGTAATCAAAGAAGGTGGGGGTAAGTTGTCTTTAACTTTGATACTAGGTGGTCCACCAATTTTACCTTTACCCTTGTCTTTATCCTTCTGATAAACCTTTATACGTTTGTGGTTCATGTATTCTTCTTATTTTTCTTTTTCAACTAGGAATATATCCCATGCATTTTCTGTCTCCTTAGTCACCTCATTAACTCTTCCAACCATTAAAGCAATGTGTTGGTGTGCAGTAGAAAATACTGACCGGTTGGCTTTAGCAATTAAGTCATCAATTTCTTTAGGTGAATTCACTGGGCATATAGCAAGTAGCTTTTCTATCTTTATTTTCTTGTCAAGTTCTACTACTACTTGTCTCCTTGCTTCTAGCCTTTTGAATAGTTCATCTGGTACTTCATCCACTACTTCCATCAAAAATTTCTTATACATGTCCATATGTAATATAACACTATTTTCCACTTGTTCTTTTTCATCTGCAGTCAGAGTGTCATACAATTTTTCTATATTCTTCAGTTTTCCTTCCTCTGTAATTTCATTCAATAGTATGTTAGGAGGGGCCATGTCCTTATTTGTCCTCTTCTTCTTCTTGGGTGTCAGTTTCTTCTTTGGTGCAGCCTTTCTTACTGGAGATCTCACTGCTTGTTGTTTTTGTCTTGTCCTCCTAGGTGAGGGTGTGGTTGTCGATGAGGGATCTCTTTTCCTTACAACTCTCTTGAAATTTGTAGGCATGTCATTCTCTGAAGATGTGCCTACTAGTGATAGGTGAGTTTTAGGTTGTGGAGCTGCTAACTCATCCTCTGTTATACCGGTTTGTTCCATTACTTTATCCTTGATTTCTTTTGCTTGCCTAGAACCTCTTCTTACAAATGCCTCAACCTTTTTTACTCTCTTCTTAGATTGTATTTGGATTTCAATAGTTTCTACACTACCAAATACTTCTTCCTTAGGTTCTTTAGGGGCTTCCAGAAGTGCTTTAGCATATGTTTCAATTATTTGATCATCTATTTTGTAGCCCATCTCTATTACCCAAACTATCATAGGGATGATTGCTTCCATCTAGATCTCATCCTTCTTAATTACAAAGCATATGTTATCCTTATATTTGTCAATAATCTTTTGTGATAATCAGATTCTTTTCTTCATTTTGGCCTTAAGTGCTTGAAAATAGTCTTGGATATTTTGATCCTTATCTTCTCCCATATTGCTGAATAGTTTTGTTAGCTGTTTACCTACCGATATATCATATCCAAGTTCTTTGTAGCCTATACCGGGAACCTGTTTGGTTATATGTAGCATCAAACATACTAGCAGATTTCCAAACCTAAAAGTTCCTTTCTTGTCCTTCTTAATCTTGCCTAAGTTGTCAATTAATTCGTCCTTCAACCACTCACATACATCAATCTTTACATTATCTATGACCATGTCATAAGCACTCTTAATGCATAGACTTGACACTGAATTGAGTCTGTTTGCATGAGTTGCCTTATACCCTAATATCATGCTGATAAATCTTACATTAGTATCTTTTACATCATTGACTCTTAAGGACCTTTTATCAGATGTAGCACTAGTTAGCTGAGTAACTAGGTCATTGGAGACCTTCTTAGTTTTGTTTGGCCTTTTACCGGTGGTCGGTAACCCTGTGACAACTTTCACAGCTTCCTTGGTGATTATGTGAATTGCATCTAACCAGAAAAATTCACCATGTACCCTGCTTAAGACTATCCTAATCACATCCTTGGGGAATTTAGGAATGCTAAGGATCTCTGTAAATCCTAGGGTTTCAATGATCTTATGTTCATCTTTTATATTACCGGATTCATCACATATGACATATTTAAGCTTAGAGTTAGTTTCATAATTAGGGTTAAATTTTTTTTAAAAAGGATTAGGGTTGTATTTAATGTTAGATTTAGAGTTAGAATTAGGTTTTACAAATTATGTTAAGGTTAGAATTAAGGTTATTGTTAAGGTTTGAATTAGTTATAGATATTATTGTAATTTTATAACTATGTGATAATTATGGGCACTCTCTATTATATTATTGCAAGAATATATTATTTCAAATTATTATCCACCCCGTGTAAACAATTTTTTTTTACTATTACAATACTAAAAAGGCAAGTACTAGCCACTATGTGGCACTTGTTTAGATATTCAATCTTAGCCATGTTGAGATGGTTGATAATGGTTCTTATATTGAGAAGTGAGAATAGTCATATCCATGATAAGCATCATTATTATTTCATTTTTCTTATGGAAGATCCTTCATCCACAAAATTGTTTTTAGGTGTCAGATATAGGAGCACAAGCCTTAGACTGAAACCTCTCCAACTATCTCATAAATTTATTGATCCCTTCATTTTTTGATTCTTGTCATTTTATACATGTCTATTTTGAATTATAGACAGATTTAAATGTGTTGTTTAGAAATGTTTGAACTAGTTTATACCCTCCAACTTTTGTTCTAATATGAAGTTAGACAATGAGAAATTAGGATCCTTTGGCCCCATACTTTTATCTATTATATCCAAACACAATCATCATTACTATTGATCTATTTTGATCATATTCATTAGTATTATACTTTCTTCTTACAAGATACACACTTCAATTAAAAAGGAAAATAATTTGTTTATTTTTAAACATAAGTAGATTTGATTTATTTGATTAAGAGTATTATAGGTCATTATTTTTCACTTTAAGTGGACACATTTTCCTTGGCTAGGTAAGGTCAAATTATAAGAATAAAATCAAATATATATTCATATTAAATTTGGAGAAGACATTAAGAGTTGGAGTTTAAGTGCTTAAATATTAGCCCCATCCCAAGCCCGCTTTTTGTGACTATGTTGCCTTGTTACATTTGAATGTAGATATATATGCATTTCCATTAATACTTAAATAAAAGTACACTATTCACAAAAAAAGAAGAAGGTGAATATGGGATCACCCCTCAGGAGTGATATGAGTAGCACCCAGAGACAAAAACAACAAAAAACAAATCGCTAAGCGACTAAAGCAGTGGTAGCAGGAGGCAAAGGGGGATCACTATCGTCTTTGGGACCTCGTACATCAATGGGGTCAGGGTTGTTGTCCCAGAGGGACCATGAGAATATATTTTTATTTGATCATACACCAAATTTTTGTTAGGTCCCGGTGATAACTGAGATGGGGGAGTGAATCAGTTATCTAAAACTTTAAACCAAAAACAACTTAATCAATTACTGCTTTAATACCGGTGAGATAGTCTATTATATCGATGGATAGATTTAGCAGATAAATGCAATACCGGTAAAGATTAATGCATGAAATCAAAAGATAAAATCATCCACAACACATGACACCAATATTTGTACGTGGAAACCTTGTAAGGGGAAAAACCACAGTGGGAAACCTTACCCACAATCAGATGATACTACTGCAGATAGTAAGTGTACATAAATGGGGTCTGCACATGTAGAAAGGCCAAGCACCTAGAGCTCACTGCTCAAACACAAATGGGAGTTACACTGACTACAATTAGATGGTTAAATCCAATAAGAATGTACTGCTTAAAATAGCATCTTCATATGCTGGATTCAGTACCGATGTAATGCTAATATGCCTTCACAAAAACCTAGCTTCACCTTCAAATGATGTCTTCGTGTATAGCTCTACTTAATCTTGCATATCCCTTCACAATATACCTTCTTTGCATTCCACACTTGATCTTACATTTATATCATAACCTAAGACCAATTTTAGTAGGTCGGCTCTACAAGATATTATAATAAAAACATTTTACAATCAATATAATATCCGATGCAATAACCGATTGAACATGTCGGCTTAATGCATTTACAACATTAATTAATCATCTCCATAGCATGCCATGCTGATCTGGAAAAGATAAACCTGTCGGTGTAACCCTGGATAACCCTGGACCTATTTGTCGGTAAAAGAAAATATGCAAATATGAATATACCAATGATCAATTCATTAAGAAAAGATGTCCACACAATGTCTTCGACATTACCAAGTATTTTCCATATCATTCCGAGTGCCAATGATCATTATATCCTGTCGGTGTAGCATATACCTATAACTATGCAATAGTTACTTGCTTGCCAGTGAATGTTGCTGGATCTCCAAAGTGCTAGTGTTTTATTAGGTGTTGACATCAATGAAAAAACCATACCAAAATACCAACAATCTCCCCCTTTGGCATTGATGGCAACACAAGATGGAAAAACCATCAAAGTGCCAAAACAAAAATGCCAAGTACCAAAAGCCAACAATCTCCAAAAAGATCATAACCAGAAATCAAAATACAGATATAGAGAGTAATAATCTCTCCTAAACAACAATCTCTCCCCCTGGGAGCAACATGTGTTTTCCAAAGTTTTTCCATACCAATCTTTCCTCAAAAGATAATAAAGATAATGTGTTTTTCCATAGATATCTCTCCCCCTTTGACATCAAATGCCAAAGTTACAGAATACCAATTGTTACATACAAAATACCAACCAATCTCACTATACCAACTACTCCTCCTGAGAAGTAGCTTCCTCATCAAAGCCGGAGTAAAATATATCTCTGTTAATTCTATTGGTTGATGACAGACATCAACTCTCTAAGTGTCTACCGGTGGGGGTATGACCCCAAGCTATTCTCTAAGATACTCAAAAGTCTCCTTAGGCAGAGGTTTAGTGAAAATATCTGCAAGCTGCTCTTTAGTATTTACATAAACTAGTTGTATCTCTTTTGCTTCAACTTTTTCCCTTAGAAAATTTAGTTTAATAGAAACATGTTTTGTTTTAGAATGTAATACTGGATTCTTAGATATATCAATTGCTGTTGTGTTATCACAATAGATAGTTATAAGTTCCTTGCATTTTACCTTCAAATCTTCCAATATTTGTTTAAGTCATAGTACCTATGTACAATTAGTTGTTGCCGCAACATATTCTGATTCTACTGTTGATGAAGATGTGCAACTCTGTTTCTTACTCAACCAAGAAACTAATATGCTTCCAAGAAAAAATGCTCTGTCGGTGGTGCTTTTTCTATCATCAATATCACCTACCCAATTTGCATCTGTGTATGCACATAGGTCAAAATTTTCATCTCTAGGATACCATAATCCAAGATTTGGGGTGCCTTGTAAGTACCGGAAAATCCTTTTTACTGTTGGTTCATGATTTTTTCTAGGATTACTCTGAAATCTTGAAACAATACATATTACATTCATAATATCAGGTCTGGTTTGTGTCAAATACTGTAAACCTCCTATCATAGATCTGTACCTAGTTGGATTCACAGGTGTAGATTCATCCCTTTGTTATAATTTGTCATTTGTTGTCATAGGTGTGCTTACCGGTTTAGAGTTTTCCATCCCAAATTTCTTGAGTAACTCCTTTAAGTATTTTGATTGACTTAAGAATATACCTTTGTCAATCTGTTATATCTGCAATCCTAAAAAGAATCTTATTTCACCAATCATAGACATTTCAAATTCTTGTCGCATTTTAATAGAAAAGTCTTTACACAATCCATCTTCTCCTCCAAAAACTATATCATCAACAAAAACTTCAATAGCCAAGATGTCATCATTAGTCACTTTATAGTATAAGTTACTGTTAGCATTACCTTTAGAAAAACCAATCTTCAAAAGATACTTATCCAATCTTGCATACCAAGCTCTTGGAGCTTGCTTCAATCCATATAAAGCTTTCCTTAACCTGCAAACCATATATTTGTCATCTGTCAAAGAAAATCCATTAGGTTGTTCAATATAAACTTCCTCTTCAAGATCTCCATTTAGAAATGCACATTTAATATCCATTTGATATACTTTGTAGTTCTTATGTGCTGCAAAAGCCAAAAATAATCTAACTGCCTCAATTCTAGCTACCGGTGCAAAGGTTTCATTGTAGTCAATTCCTTCTTTCTGAGAATATCCCTTACACACTAATCTTTCTTTATTTTTGATAACCTTACCATCTTCATTAAGTTTGTTTTTGAATACCCATTTGGTTCCAATTACATTTTTATCTTTAGGTCGGGGAACTAATGTCCAAGTATTGTTTTTCTCAATTTGTTCTAGTTCTTCTTCCATAACTTTAGTCCAATACTTATCTTCACATGCCTCATTAACTGATGATGGTTCAATTTGAGAAATAAGACATACCTCTTCATTTGCTAGTCTTCCTCTAGTCATAACTCTTTTAAGCTTGTTTCCAATTATCTGATCTTCAGAATGATTCAATCTTACATACCAGGGTGTCTTTGTTTGTTGTTGTTCCTCAGTCACAGTGGAATTTTCAGATGATACCAGTGTAACTGGATCTTCACTCTATACCAGTGGATTCAGTGTAGGTTCATTCAAAATTTCTATTGTCGGTTCAGAATCTATGTACCTTGAAGTCCCTCTGAATTGTTCATCAATTTTCACATTTGTACTCTCAACAATTTTCTACAATCTCTTATTAAAACATCTATATGCTTTACTCTTAGATGAATAACCTAAAAATATTCCTTCGCCACTTCTAGGATCAAATTTCCCAATGTACTCATCTCTTCTAATGTAACATTTACTTCCAAATATTCTGAAATATTTAAGAGTAGGAGTAATACCAAACCATATTTCATGAGGTGTCTTACCGGTTTCACCTTTGATGTGAACTTTGTTAAATGTATAGACCGTTGTGCTTATTGCTTCTCTCCAATATACATGTGGCAAGTTTGCTTCAGATAACATACTTCTAGCTGCATACAAGATAGTTTTGTTTTTCCTTTCAACAAATCCATTTTGCTGTGGTGTCTGAGGTGTTGATAGTTGTCTTCTGATTCCATTCACTTCATAGAATGCATTAAACTCCTTAGATGTAAATTCTCCTCCTTGATCTGACCTTAAACACTTGATTTTCTTATCGGTTTCATTTTCAACCATTGCTTTGAACAGTTTGAACTTTCCAAGTGCTTCTGATTTTTCTTTGAGAAAAGTAACCCAACACATTCTAGAGTAATCATCAATGATTAGCATGAAATATCTATCACCTTGTAAGCTTTTAGTTCTAGCTGGACCACATAAATGAGTGCGAATTAAATCAAGAGCATTATTTGATTTTTCAGGAATACTTTTGAAACTAGCTCTAGCTTGTTTTCCAAATTGACATTCCTTAAATATTGTATTTTGAGGTTTGACAATTTTAGGTAAATCTCTAACTGCCTTAGTAGTACTGATCTTTACCATGCAATCAAAGTTTACATGACAGAGTCTCTTATGCCATAACCAACTTTCATCTATATGTGCAATCAAGCATGTCTTTTCACTGTTATTCAAATGAAAGATATTACCCCTAGTCTGGTTACCGGTTGCAATTTCTAAGCCAGTTCTGTTCATGATTTTGCATTTTCCATTCTTAAATTGTAATTGAAATCCTTTCTCAACTAATTGACCAACACTCAAAAGATTATGCTTTAATCCTTCAACAGAGTAGACATTGTCAGTGTTGTGCTTACCATCAAGAGATATCGAACCCTTACCTTTGATTTGACAAGCTTTGTCATCTCCAAATCTTACTAAACTGCCATTGTATTCTTGAAAGTTCAATAATTTTCCTTTGTCTCCTGTCATATGATGTGAGCATCCAAAATCAATTATCCATTCATCTTTTACCTCAATTTTAGCTACCAAGGCCTGTTCTATTGGTTGCACTGCAGGTACCGGTTGATCTTTTGTTATAGCAACAAAAACCCATCCATTGTTTTCCAGATCTTCATCAGAATCATCAGTTACTCCTTCATCAACAACATAGCAAGATTTGTCCCTATTTTTCTTGAATCTGTATCTTTGATATTCAGGGTTAGGTTTGTATGTCCTTCTAGCTTCTTCTCTTAGTCTAGCATGTCTATCAGGGCATCTTGAAGCCATATGACCAATCTTATTGCAGTTAAAACATTTAAAGGGTGCTTTACCTTCATACTTACTTCCAACTGGACATTTAGGCATTTTTCTTGCAAATAGTGCTTCAAGTTCTTCAAGTTCTTCAAGTTCTTTCCTACTTTCCTCAAGTTCTCTTGCATAAAAGGCTTTCCAATCAGATTTGTCAAATGATGATGCAGATGAAGTTGATGCTTTGAAAGATAAATCTATCTTCATAGTAGCAACATGACCAAATTCCTCAATTTCAAAGGCTGAAAGTTTTCCAATCAATGTATCCCTAGTTACTGATGTATTAGGCATTGTTCTTAATTCATTTATAGAAGTAACCTTCATTTTGTATGCCAGTGACAATCCTCTTAAAACTTTTGAAACAATTTCATCTTCACTTAAGGTTCCTCCACAACATTTTATACCTAAAACAATTTCATTTACCCTTTCCATAAAAGCAGAAATTCTTTCATCTTCTTCCATTTTCAGATTTTCATACCTGACCCGGAAGCTTTCAAGTTTTGCAATTTTAACTGTGGAATCTCCTTCATTTAGTGTTTCCAAATGATCCCAAATAGCTTTAGCAGCAGACCTATCTGATAGTCCCATGATTTGCTGATCTGATAATGCGCTCAAAAGTGCTTCTCTTGCTTTGCAATCATTTTCCTCATCTATTGTCAAGTTAGCTGGACTGGGTTGACCTGGTACAACAACAGTATAACCATTCTTTGTAACTTCCCAGATGTCTTTTCCAATGCAATTTAGATGTGTCTCCATTCTGATCTTCCATATTCCATAGTTGGTTCCATCAAGTTTAGGACTGTCCTTCTTGAAATAGTTAGTAGACATTGGATCTCCTCAAGTTGTTAAACTTTTGCAAAAGAGGACTTTGCTCTGATACCAATTGTTAGGTCTCAATGATAACTGAGAGGGGGGGGGGGGTGTGAATCAGTTATCTAAAACTTTAAACCAAAAACAACTTAATCAATTACTGCTTTAATACTAGTGAGACAGTCTGTTATACCAGTGGACAAATTTAACAGATAAATGCAATACCGGTAAAGATTAATGCATGAAATCAAAAGATAAAATCATCCACAACACATGACACCAATATTTGTACGTAGAAACCCTATAAGGGGAAAAACCACGGTGGGAAACCTTACCCACAATCAGATGATACTACTGCAGATAGTAAGTGTACATAAATGGGGTCTGCACATGCAGAAAGGCCAAGCGCCTAGAGCTCACTTCTCAAACACAAATGGGAGTCACATTGACTACAATTGGATGGTTATATCCAATAAGAATGTACTGCTTAAAATAGCATCTTCATATGTTGGATTTAGTACCAGTGTAATGCTAATATGCCTTCACAAAAACCTAGCTTCACCTTCAAATGATGTCTTCGTGTACAGCTCTGCTTAATCTCACATATCCCTTCACAATATACCTTCTTCGCATTCCACACTTGATCTTACATATAAGATCTTACATTTATATCATAACCTAAGACCAATTTTAGTAGGTCGGCTCTACAAGATATTATAATAAAAATATTTTACAATCAATATAATATCCGATGCAATAACTGATTAAACATGTCGGCTTAATGCATTTACAACATTAATTAATCATCTCCATAGTGTGTCATGCTGATCTGGAAAAGATAAACCCGTCGATGTAACCTTGGATAACCCTGGACCTATTTGCTAGTAAAAGCAAATATGCAAATATGAATATACCAATGATCAATTCATTAAGAAAAGATGTCCACACGATGTCTTCGACATTACCAAGTGTTTTCCATATCACTCTGAGTTCCGGTGATCATTATATCCTATGGGTGTACCATATACCAGTAACTATGCAATAGTTACTTGCTTGCCGGTGAATGTTGTTGGATCTCCAAAGTGCTAGTGTTTTATTAGGTGTTGACATTAATGACAAAACCATACCAAAATACCAACAATTTCAAGTCTTTTAAAAATACAATATAAAAAATGAATAACATGCATATATTTAATTACAAAAAGAATCTAAGTTTTAACATAAAAACCTTGGTCAAAATTAAAAAATGACTAACATGCTTATATTTACTTACAAAAAGAATCTAAGTTATAACATAAAAACCTTGGTCAAAATTAGTTTTGTCTTTTAAAACGTGTTAAAATCTCATGCAAACTCTTAAATATTAGAAAGAAAAACAAGAGAAAAGAATAGGAGAAAAGTGTTGGTCAAATTAGAAGAATGGATTCAAATATAAATTTAAATTAAATTTGGAGAAGGCGTTAAAGAGTTGGACTTTAAATGGTTAAATATTAGTCTCCTTTTAAGCCCACTTTTGTGACTTTATTTTTTCTTGTCATATTTGAATATAGCCATAATTGTGTTGAAATTAGCATTGTTGTAGTCACATCCCTAACAAACAAAAAATAAAATTAAAATATATATTATTTCTATTTTTTTTAACTACAACACTAATCCCATGACAACTAAAAAGAAAGATGATCCATTCTTTTTTCACCATGGAAATTCAAATCTTTCAAAAAGACAATAAAAAAGAAAATCTTACTCATGTATTCCTAAAATAGTTTTGCCTTTTAAAACATGTTAAACTTGCATGTAAACTCTTAAATATTAGGGAAAAAAACAAGAAAAAAGGAAAAAGAAAAAAATGAAAAAATGTTGATCAAATTATGAGAATGAAATCAAATAATTTAAATTAAATTAGAAAAAGGAAATAAAGAGTTTGTTAAATATTAGTCTCATCTTAACCCCACTTTTGTGACTTCATGTTTTCTTGTCAATTTGAATATGACCATAATTGTGTTAAAATTAGCATACATTCCTAACAAACAAAAATAAAATAAAAATATATTTTATTTCTATTTTTTTATAATTACAACCCTATTCCCATGGTAAAGAAAAAGATGACCCATTTTTCAATTTGGCCACCAAAATTTAAATATTTTTAAAATACAATTAAAAAAAAAAATTACTCCTATAAATTCTTAATTAAGCTCCCACCCAAACTCCTAAATATTAGGAAAAAAAACAAGAAAAAAGAAAAAGGAAAAGTGTTAATCAATTTACAATAATAAAATCAGATATATATTTTAAATAGTTAAATATAAGTTTCTTCCTAAATACATTTTTGTGACTTTATGTTTTCTTGTCAGGTTTGAATATGACCATAATTATGTTGAAATTAACATATTTTTATTCAAAAAAATCGAAACAAAATCTAATATACCATTTAGAATCTCTGAATGCATGAAAATAGCTATAAGAACTAATTTTACCACATAAATTCAAATCTTTAACAAATACAACTGGAAAAAAAAAATCTTAGTCAAACATATTAAACTCACATGAAACTTCAAAATATTAAAAAAAACACAAGAAAAAGTTAAAGGGAAAAGGTTTCTATCCTAAAACAAGAAAATACAAAACTCTAGATAGGGGCATGAAAAAGCGCAAAAATTAAAAATTTCCGTAGGTTTCGGCGAAAATGTATCCGTCTACAAGTCAAATACACCACGACAGTGACATCTTACACAAAATATTATCGTATTCTACGGCGTAGGATACGGTCACCTCCGCCGTATCATCAGCAAATACGAAAAGTAACAAAAGTCAAAAGAAACTAGATAACGTAGATACTTTTCTTTGCCACGTGGAAGAAATTGTCAAAAACGCCACGTGGAACAGTGTTTATTTCCCTCGGTGGCGCGAAGATATGTGGTTGGTGAGATCTGATGGTGACGTGGAAATGTGAAAAGCCGGAAGATCTGATTATGTTGGAGGGCAGGAATGCATGTCATGCCATGTCATGCCATGCATGGGTGATGTATGCATTCGTTATGATGCATGGCAGACAAAGTAGGATGACGTGGCAGTGTCTTCTAGAAACCCGAATGTAACTGAAAGTCTCAAGGTGGTAAAAAGGATTGAGATGATAGCGGTTGTTGGGGGTGGGGATTTGAATGGAAATATTAATTTGAAAAATATTATTTTTTTAATGGGTTAAGAGTTAAAGTAGCTTATTTATCTAATTAAATTATGATTTGGGTATCTATTTAGTTAAATTTGTTTTTATCTTGTGGAAATGTATTTTTATTAAATTTGTTGGTTTATGATTGGGGTATTCATTTTGTTAAATCAATTTTTTTTAAGTTGAGGTTAATATTTATTTTCTTAAATTTGTTTAAGATTTAGATAGGTATTATATTTAAAACAAATAAAATCTTTTAAAGATTTTAATAGAAATATAATCTTATTTAGAGTTATTTATTTCATTTTGTCTTAAAGTTCAATTTTAAAGGTCAAGTTTGAATTTCCGTGCTTCTCATGTTATTGACATATTCACAATTTAAGGTACAATTGAATTGTTTTCTTTTATTTTGTCTTATAGTTCAAATTTAGTGGAAGAATAGACTAGCTACCATTCAAGTTTGAATTTTTCATTCTTCACATGTTGTTGACACAATGACAATTCAAGACTTCGCCTAAATTTGTTCTTAGATTTGATATTTTTAGTTCTACATTAAATATAAATTGTCAAAAATTAATATTCTTGAGTATATTTTTTTAATAAAAATGTATATATTTATTACAAGGTCCTACGAAATAATTGTTATATTCTACCTTGATATGATGGCTTAGTTGTGTTATAAGGTAACAATATTATGCCTTTTAAAGTTCACAATCAATTATAAAATTTAAGCAAAAGCGTGGAGTTATTAGGGATTATGATATCAATCATCAATGTGTGTACTTTTTAAGAAGTCCATAATCAATCATAAAAGTCAAGAATAAGTTTGACATTTTTTAGAGATCCTAACATCGATGATCAAAGTTTACTAAAATTACGTATAAAAATTTAGAATGAGAAGATATGATTCCTTCCTTTAAAAGATGATGTATTATTAATTACCATTTAATTAAGAGCTTTGTGAGTTTCATAATAAAATACCAATTTATACAAAGAGTTTTTGTGATTTCTTGACTTACAAACATATATCTCCTTGTTGTGTTTTGGTGAGGGTGGAAAGATATATTAGTTACTAAGTTTATTAGTGTGTATGAAGGTGAGGTATTTGTTGTCACTGATTTTAGCTAGCCCAAATTATGGGACAATCCCTACAAAACTTGTCTGTTTCGTAGCCTACGTCCTCCAAGGTCGGTCGACTTACCTTGTAAACCGTATCAATTTGCGTCTTTGTTTTTGTCATTTTTTTGTTTTCATGTTGTTTCCTTGATCTTTTATTTCATCTTTTGATTGCACTTTGGGTTTTAAAACCCAAAATGTAGTGTTTCTTGTCTTTTCCTGCACGTCGGGTTTTAAAACCCGAAGTGCAGTTTTGGTCTGCAAAGTAGTGCAGGTTGGGTTTTAAAATCCGACCTACTAGCCTCTTTTATTGTCACATCGGGTTTTCAAACCTGATGTGAAAATCATGTCCAACCCCATTGACAGGTCGGCTCTTAAAACCCGCCTTGACAGTCTTTTTTTGCACATAGTGTAGGTCGGGTTTTAAAACCTGACCTGCAACCTAGGTTTTGCCCAACTATAGATCAAGATTTAAAACCCGGCCTGCAGAACCTTGACTTGCAACATTAGCAGATCGACTTTTAAAACCTGACCTGCTAGTATGACTTATCCTAGTGCAGATCAGGTTTTAAAACCTATCCTGCTGATTTTTCTACCTTTATTTTATAAGGGCAATTTTTTATCTTTCAAACATCATTTCGAGACTTTGAAGCTAGCGATCTGATGGTGAATGTCAATTTTCGTGATGAAAATGTTGCATATTCTAGTAGATGACTGATCCTTCTCCAAGTAAAACCGAAGAGAGGAAAATGAAGAATAAAGTGTCTTCTTGACACTAAGTAGTTTGGATTCATGTAGTTGCATTTTCTTTTACTACAAATTTTCATGTAGCTACACTTTTATTTTATGTATAAGTTGTAAGCATTTTGGACTCTACAGTTGAATTAGTCAACCGCACCCACATTTTTCTCAACTCCTTCCCTATAAAAGGAGGAGCCTCATTTGTAATATTCATCTTTTATATGCTTAGCAAAACTTTGTCGACTTGTTGCCTCAAGTGAGACTTTGAGATCTTTTGTTGTGAAAATTAATCAAGCAAATAAAGAAGACAATTCCCTTTGTTTCCAAACTTTGAGTTGGGTAAGCAATTATGTATATGAGTGAATGTTCTTTTGTTCATTGCTTATATATATGTTCTTTAATTCCTTGATGGTATTGGTGTTTGGTTTATGTTATTAAAGGAGCATTCTAATTGTGATTATAGACTTTGAGCTATCTTTCATATTTAGAAAATCTTACTATGATACGGTGATTAAGCATGAGGCTTTGTACTACTGTTGATTACTTTTGGTTAATGGAAGTTTCACTTATATCTTGAAGACTTTGAGCTAAGAGAACTATAATAGTTATTAGATTGGAAATTGGATTGTACTCACATAAGACTTTGTCCTTATGCTGATTTAAGGATATATTTTAATCATTGTAGGCAAGTGTAGGTAGTTTGTTAGTTTGTGAGAAGTTTGATCAAGTGAAGGAATATATGTTAATTCTGAAATAAAAAGAGATTTATACACCTTGATCTCCCCCCTTGAATTTACTTTCAAGTTGTTGAAATACCAAAATTCTACCAAGGAACCTCCCCTTGATGAGAGGAGAGACTTTGTCTCAACATAGCTATGTGTGAAAAATATATTTTGGCATTGGTACACTGGTGACAAAATATTCACCCAATAATATTAAACAATAACATATTTCAATTCGTAGTTAGTTAATATAACACAAATAAATCAAATTTGTTTTTTAAAAGGTTTTATCTTTTTAAATTATTTTTTATACACTTAGTTGTAGAGGATAAAAGTGTATAGTTTGAACTTTTACACTTGTAATTGTAAGTGCCTAAAATTGTATGGGATACATGACAATCTAATGATGATTTAATATTCTAGCACACAACCTACATGACATGAATAAAATTCATGGTCAGCTTATCTAGTCTTTATATAAGTGTTTGATAAGATCCTAAGACCTTTTCTTATCCTTTCTCATGCTCACTAGCTTCTTTCCTTTCTCATGCACCCCTCTCATCATGGAAAAGCCTTATATTAGGCTCTCCAATAGTCGAATTTGTTAGAATTAGGGATCATTGAGAGGGAGAGGGACAGGGGGTGAATCAGTGATCTATCGAAAATCAAATCCACAAACTTATTCTTTATCCATTGGTTAGCAATGCATATCAGAAAAGAACATAAACAAGCAATAAACAAACCACAGATCCACAACACCAGAATTTTAATGTGGAAAACCAGAAAGGGAAAAACCACAGTGGGGCTAGAACCCACAATATTCATATATTATGGCCCGGAGTACATAAATATTACATAGATGGGGAATCCACTTGCATTCAAGCTCACTACCTAGAGCTCACTGCTCAAATACAATAACTCAGAAGGATACAAACCTCAAGGAAGTCTCACTGACTTACAATTTGATTACAATGAGGAAATACAATGAAATGAACTCTGAAGTAGCATCTGACAATGCATGAATGAGTTCCAGTTAAGCACCAGATCTTTGACTTTATTTGCTCTACAAATACTTTGTTTTGGTCTTAGTCAGCTACCAGATTATCTGTGAACCAAATGCGTATGTGAAATTGCACTCAATAGCACCAAAACTAATTGCCACACTTCTATTACATCGAAAACCAATTGCCAAATCAATCTTATATATCTAGTCTTAACAAAAATAATCTCCTTCAAGTCGACTTCAAGAAGTGTAATGTGTATCTTCAAGTTAGCTTCAATCTCTAACAAAACATAGCACTAGACCAAAATAATATGATCACATGCTTCCCAAGGATCATCCCATTCACCAAAACATGAAATCAACCACCAAAATCACTGCAATCATCGTAAATCTTTTCAAACCAAATTATCATCGAGATAGCCCTAGTTTACTAGTTAACTGCCTACTGATTAACTCCCGCTTCCAAATAAGAGGAATCACAACTACCATATCGAATCTCCAAGAAGAGTTACCATCAATGACAACCCTAAACCATAAATCAAGCATCGAAAGTCACCAGATGAGTGTCAATTGCCAACAATCTCCCCCTTTTGCATTGATGGCAACACTCATGAAAAATGACTAAGTGTTGAAACCTATGAAACCTGTACACTAACCGGATCAAGAATAAAGAATTCTAAGGCTCCCCCTTAGATCAACAACCCAAAAATTTGCATCACCAAATTGTACACTCCATACACAATCAGCCTGTACATTTTTCATCTTATCTCTCCCCGTTTGACAACAATGCCAAAGATAAGGTGTGTTACAAAATAATTTGTACATATACACACACACCGGATAATCAAATATATGCGTTCTTAAGGAATCCAAAATATGTATTCCAACCTACCTGCAATTTCTCCAAAATTGAAACAAATCCATTCAAAACATAAGCATGGAACTCTATAGCTGCAATCTCAGTTGGAGTCTCCTGAGACATATTTTGAATGTAGTCCATCTTGTGGTACACTGAGGTGTCTAATCAAGGACCAATTAGGTTCTGGAGTTCACCTGTCCACCTAACCATTTTATCGATCTCCTTCTCAAAATTCCTAATCTACACCATAATTGTCAAAATTTGGCCTTCAATACTATCGGTTAAGTTAGCTGTAGGGTCATAAGATTGAGAAATTTGAGCCAACTTACCTCTGCAATTATCTATCTGCTTGTCTATTTCAGAAGTAAAATTTGTCAAAATTAGACAAGACATCAATTTTACTGCCTTCCCTTAAGGCCTCATCAATTAGTTTCAATTCCTTTTCAAGCTAGGCCTTATCATTATTAATCATTTGTAAAAATGTTTGTACTTTGGCATCTTTGAATTTTTCCATAGCCTACCAGGTTGATTCCTTGGTTAAAGAATCAAACAAAGAGGATATGTGATCTAATAAGTTCTGGAGCTTACCGAATGAACTTGTATTAGCATCAAGTTGTAGTTCAAGTACCATCTATTCCAAAGCTGAAAATGTTTTCCCAATGAGTCTCTTCTCTTCTGATTTAGACTGTGCTAACTCCTGACTAGCTTGAGCTTGGAGAGAAACAACAACAATCATCCTTTCTGTCAGAGACGTTTGATTGAAAGGTTTGTAAAAAATGATGTTAAAACTGAGGAAAACTCCCTTGGCTTTGAATTTTTGATGTTTCAATTGCCATGAGGACCAGAGTTTTTGTTACCTTACCCTTCCCTTTATCTGGTTTCTCTTGTTCTACCTCTTCCTTTTTCTCAGCCTCCTGCCCTGCATTACCTTTATTCTCTATGGGTGCCTCTTGTGCACTAATGTCACCACTTGGTGCACCAACCTCTGCCTCAACTGATTTTTCATGTGCCTTATCTACCTCAACTAATAAAATTATAAGGTACTGAGAGGGGGGGGGGGTGAATCAATGCAAGCAAAAATAGTATAAATCTTATTACACCTCTTACACTAGTACAAAACAACAATATATGACTAAATAAACTACGAAAAATTGTAGATAAATGACTAAATTTGATCACGTGACCACTGGTAGTTTATTGCCAGTCATAAATCAATTTGGTCACGTGACCACTAGTTGTTTTGATTTATCAATTTGGTCATTGATTTAGTCATATATTTAATCACTAATTTATTCATGTATTTAGTCACTAATTTATTCATATATTTAATCATTAATTTAGTCATTAATTTAGTCATGATAGTCACCAATTTAGTCATATATTTAGTCATATATTTAATCATTGATTGTTGTTCTATAGTCATTTATTTAGTCATATTAGCGAATTTTTTTTTTTAAACAAGGGGTAAATGCTTTTGACTTGGAGCTATGAACCAAAGAGGCCACAAATGGGGGACCTCATCCCCACACTTCACTTGTTCAAATCCGCAAGCACAATGACCCATCAAAGGCACAAGGCCTTGCGAGCACAAAGGCCCAACAGGGATTTGAACCATGGTGGCCGCTTCACCAACAAAGTGTTTTAACCGCAACACTACATGTTCAAAGACAATCATATTAGCAATTTATTTAGTTATTTATTTTATCATTAATTTAGTTATATATTGACTCATTAATTTAATCATTGATTGTTGTTAAATGGTCATTTATTTAGTCATCATAGTCATATATTTAGTCCTTATTTTAGTCATATATTTACATCCATTGGTAGTATATTTAGTCATTTTTATTTATTGGTAGTATATTTAATCATTTTATAATGCAAAAATAATATAACATTAAACTATAACTAGATCATAAAAGCAAATAAAAATATTACATATACGAATAAGCTACATGTTAGAAATAAAAGATTGATTGAACATCATGACAAACAAGGTAATCTGCAATAAAAAAATATAATGCAAATATGTATATATAAATCAAGTTATAAGATGTCAAATTTGTCTAAGGGTATATATGTAAATATAATAAAAAATTTCAAAGTTGTCTAAGAGTTTCCAACTCTTTCAAAATATTCAAAGTACTGCATAAAGAAATAAGAAACATGATAAACATATTCAACTGTATCATTTTTTGCAAATATTTTAATGGCCACCTTGCGAAGGTTCCCTCTTTCTCTTTCAGACGGATAACTCCATCTATTTTGTCTTCATAAGGAAGAGGTATGTTACTTGTGACTATTAATATGTTCACATTTGCATCGCCTGTTCCTTTTAATTTTACTCCATGTAGAATAGATAGGGAGTGAATCCTCCCAATGCCAACAACAATACTATCAAATGGATCCAACAACCTAACTTTATCACCTTCATTCAATTTATTAATGTGTTTCTACAAAAAGAAAAAATAACACGTTATATTAATACATATGTAATGATTACACTCATTTGCATAATAAAACAACCATTAATTTAATAGTACGTGTGTTAAAATAACTACAAAAAGAAATTTTCAAAAAATTGCAATGATTCTATAGTTGAAAAAAAAAACATCTAGCTGACCAAAGTTATGAATTCACTATAATAGTCATACAATTACAAGAAATACTGCAATGTCAGGAAAAGTAGTTTTTTTCACACATTTTCTTATATAATTCTGCACAATAGTCTGATTACAGATGTTATTGTTAGGATTCCCAAAGATACTGAGAGGGGGGGGGGGTGTGAATTAGTATCTAACCAGTTAATAAATTTACTTGACTTAAAACATGAAAAGCATATTAAAACTGTGTACCGGTAAACCAGAAATAATGCAGTAAACAAGAATAACAACAACCACATGAGAAGCACACCATAACACAGTATTTTAATGAGGAAACCCGGTGTGGGAAAAACCTCAGTGGGATTTGTGACCCACAATATTAGCTTACTGGCCAATAAGGGAATATTACTCTTACAATAGGGGCCTGCACATGCAGGAAGGCAAAGTGCCTAGAGCTCACTGCTCAATTACAAAAAAAGTCACATTGACTTACAAAAATGGATTATATTAATCCAATGTCTTGTACTACTTCAGATTAGCATCTTCTATGCCAAATCCAGTACCAGTTTAAGCTCTGCTACATACATAAACCCTTAACCTATAATTCACATATTAGGTATGCATAATTTTGCCTATCTCCTTATTACAAAATGTTCTACAATGATCTCATAAATAATTTTACAACTTGCCATGTCGGCTTACAATGATTTTACAATTAATTACAAAATACATTATAAACAAAATTCCTGTCGGCCAGGGTGCCGGTATCCTTCCTTTTACTGTTGGTGTTCTGTGTGCCAGTGTAGAGTCTGTCATTGTCGGTGCCAGTATATTTGTCTTGCTGGTATCATATGATTGCAAGGTTGCCATCAATGACAAAACCTTCAATCACCTACAATTTCTCATTGGAGTGTGCATTTGCCAACAATCTCCCCCTTTGGCATTGATGGCAACACTCATGAGAAAAATCAAAAAGTGTCCAAAAATGATATCCAAAAATAGTCTACCAAAATTGTCTTTCCAAAACTGTATGCTCCCCCTGAGCAGATGATGTCCTTTTTCTGACCATTTTTCTCATCCCACTACTTCCCCTTTGACATCAATGACAAAGGTTGTTATTTGTTGTCAGTGGAGTCTTGCCTGGATTCTTGTAACCGGTGGGTTACAATCTGAAAGATATCTGTCAAAACTAAATTTATGCCATTGCTGAATGTTTTGCAGTCTTTTATGGCCTCTTGTGTTCTCTACACTATACTAGTGAGTATGTGCATTTTCTTTTCCGGTGTCTTCAGTCCGGGAACCAGAGCCTCAGATATTTCTTTTCTCAAAGAAATAAGATATTCTAGTCTTGGACTAAGTCTGCATTTTAAGTCCTTTGCCTTGTCCTTTATTCCCTGTTTGTCTTTCTCCAATTTTTCTTGATTTTCTCTTCCTGCTCTGCAATTTTCTTTTCTAATTCCAAAAATGAATTTGATGTACCAATTATATTGTCAGCAATATTATTTATTTTCTCTTGTACTTTTCTGATAGCCTTGTCAAGATCCTCTATTAATACATTCATTTTACAAGTGTCCCTGTATAGTTTCTTGAAGTCATAGATTATTTCTACAAGTTCTGGTAAAAGGGTGTCCATTTCTTCCTTGTTTTTCTTTACAATATCCTCAAAGAATTTCTCTTTTTCTTTTATTAGTCTTTCCTTAAGTGTATCCTCATTTATTTTATCAAAATTCAATAGGTTGCCAGTGATGAACTTAGACAATGTGTCTAGTTGACCTAAAGAATCTTTATTCTCAACATTGCACTTTGGTGCTATCAATTTAAGAATTGGTATGGTATCATCAATAGCCTTATAGGCTTGTGCATTGCATTCTGTGACCTTCTTTATTGAATCTAATAAGACCTTAGATACATTAGTAGATCTGAACTCTGTCATAGTTGTACTAGATGCTTGTCCAACAATTTTTACAATGGCCATGATATCAGTTGTAGTTATTTCCTTGCTTTGTTCGACCTTTGGTAGGTCTGTCTATGTTTGCATTTCCACAAACAAAGTTTTAGGCTTTTCAGTTTGTGTCGGTGGCACTGTCTCTGTTTGTACCTGTGCTTCAACCTGTACCGGTTTGGGTTTCTCCAATTGTGTCTTAGAAGGTTTCTCTGAGTTTTAGTTGTCGGTTTCTTAGATGTAATCTTAGTCTGTACCTCTGAACTTTCCTTAGCCAGTTCTTCAAATGGTTTGTCTGTTGTATCTATCGGTTTCTTAGTGGTATCCTTTGCCGGTTTCTCTGCTTGTGTAGGTTTTTTCGTGTTTAACTCCACCTTTGCAGCTGGTGACTCAATGGTCACATATTTCTCCTTATCCTTAGTGGTCTCTCTGTCAACCATGACATTAACTTCCTGAGTATCTACATTTATTGTAAATAAAATTTCTGATTCAGGGTTTGTATCTTCTACCGGAGTCTCCATACTCTCAATGGCTGGTTGATTTTCAGTGATATCTATAGGTGGAGTATCTGAAGGAGGTGGGGGCATATTGTCAGTTATTTTTAAACTTGGTGGTCCACCTACCTTACCTTTACCCTTGTCTTTGTCCTTTTGATATACTTTGATGGTTTTAGGTCTAATTAATTCTTCCTCTTTTTCTTTCTCCACAAAGAAAATATCCCATCCATCAGCAGTTTCCTCATAAACTTCCTTTACTCTACCTGCCATTAATGCTACATGCCGGTGAGCAGTAGAAAACACTGTCCGGTTAGCCTCACTAATTAATTTATCTGTTTCATCAGGTGAGTTAACTGGATGCACTGCCAGTAATTTTTCAATCTTAATCTTTTTATCTAGTTCAATAATAGATAATCTTCTAGCTTCTAATCTTCTATACAAATCATTTGGAATTTCATCAACAACTTCCATTAAGAATTTCTTGTATATGTCTAAGTGCAAAGTTACATTGTTCTCTATACTTTCCTTATCATCAACTGATAGTGTATTGTACAATTTATTGATATTCTTCAGCTTACCATCCTCAGTTATTTCGCTAAGAAGTTTGTCAATAGGAGTAATAGTTTTTTTCACCTTCTTCTTAGGAGTCATCTTCTTTGCCGAAGGCCTTACTGCCTGTTGGTTCTATCTTGTCCTTTTAGGTGTAGGAGAAGGTACCGGTGAAGGTTTTCTTTTCCTCTCAACTCTCTTGAATACAACAGGTATGTCACTTTCAGAAGAAGTTCCAACCGATGAAAGGTGAGTTTCTGGTTGAAGTGCTTCCAACTCACTTTCAGTTATACCAGTTTGTTTTAGCACATCTTCCTTGATTGCCTTTGCATGTCGGGTTCCTTTTCTAATGGTTGCTTCTATCTTCTTAACTCTTTTCCTTGATTGTATTGTGCTTTCAATTGTTTCTGCACTACCAAATACTTTCTCTTCCGGTTCCTTAGGAGCTTCAAGGAGGGATTTTGCATAAGTTTCTATGATGTTATCATCTATTTCATAGCCCATTTCAGTTACCCAGATGGTTCTAGGGATAACTGCCTCCATCCAAATTTCATATTTCTTGATCACAAAACAAATTTTGTTTTGATACTTGTCCACAATAGCTTGCGATATCCTTACTCTAGTTTTCATTTGAGCCTTTAGTACTTGAAAATGCTCATTTATGTTTTTCTCCCTGTTCTCTCCCATATTGTTCAATAGATCTAATAGTTGTTTTCCTACCGGTATATCAAATCCAAAATCTCTAGCACCAATACTGGGTACTTGTTTGGTTATGTATAGCATCAGACAAACAAGTAAGTTTCCAAATCTGAATGTTCCCTTTTTGTCTCTTTTGATCTTTCCCAAATTGTCCATCAACTTGTCTTTAAGCCATTCACATATGTCTATCCTTGCATTATCATTGACCATATCATAGGCACTCTTGATACATAGGCTAGAAACTGAGTTTAACCTATTTGCATGTGTAGCCTTATAACCTAAGACCATACTGATAAATTTGACATTTATATCCTTCACATTGTTTACCCTTAGAGATCTCTTATCAAATGTTGCACCGGTTAGGTTTGTCACCATGTCATTTGAGACCTTCTTTGTTTTGTCAGGTCTGTTGTCGATGGAGGGTAACCCTGTTACAACTTTTATTGCTTCTTTTATGATTTTATGAATAGAGTCTAACCAAAAAAATTCACCATGTACTCTGCTTAACACAATCCTTATGATATCCTTGGGCAAATCCGAGATACTAAGAATTTTAGTGAAACCTAGGGTTTCTACTATCTTATGTTCAGGTTTGACATTTTCAGATTCATCACAGATTATAGTTTTAAACATGTTCTTGATCTCATTGTCACCTAGTTCATCAATATGAAAATGTATATACATCCTAGGGTCTTCAGCATATACTACTCCTTTAGGGATTTGACAGAATGCACCTATGCTATCATCTTTCTTTGCAATTTTGGGAACTAGCTAAAATACAGGTCTAGGTCGCTTAACAACTTCAACAACAGTAGGGTTTGTAATAAATTCAGGAGTGGATGAATATGCCATAGCTATAAATACCTCAATCTACCTTAAGGATGAATGATTTGATAGATTGCCTCACTTCTTTGCTTGGAATACCTTCGCTCAGGAATTTTCGTGCTCTCGAAGATTTGAATGCTCGGTGAATGAAAAAGGAGCCAAAACACTTGCTTTATAATGTTATTTTCACCAACTACCACATTTAATGCTTGCCAGTTAAGTCACAACTTAACTCATCTGCCGGTATAGAAGTAATTTCAACTTCTCACCATCAACCGAGGGAATAATAGCATGTTTTTCATTTTGTTGCTAAACCCCCAAAAGAATTTTCTTCAGTTAGATGAAGAGTCTCTTGCCGGTGGAGTGTTACTTTGCTCTGCCGGTGGAGGAGTATTCCCATCAACATTCTGATATGACTTTCTCATCCATTGTTTTGAGAACTCTTGCTTTACCTCTTCAACTTTTTCTTTACCTTTCAAACTAGGACCTTTGTTATTTTCCGGTGAGGGCTTGCTTCTACAAAATTTAGCAATATGTCCAATCTTGTTACAGGCATAACAAGTCACATTGTTTTTTTTTAATAGCTTTCCCATATCCTATGCCAGTATGTGTTCTGCATTGATTAGATAAGTGCCCAAACCTTCCACAAACATAGCATCTCACATTCATTCTGCAATGTTTTGAATTATGACCATCTTTGTTGCATTTAGAACATTGACCAGTGGGTGTATTAGTGTTTTGATAATTTCTAGATCTACACTGATTTGCTCTATGACCATACTTGTTAAAGTTAAATAATTTGCCATTAAATTTATTAGTAGGTTTCCTTACCAGTTTGCTATGATCATGATTATTTTTAGTACCAAAGCTTTCACCAGTTTCAAAGCCAAGGCCATTTGTATCACCATTAGGTTTCTGATTCTTCAACATGTCACCAAGTTCTTCTGAACTTTTCTTGAATTTCTCCTTGTGATGATTTGCAGCAATTAGTTTGTTCTCCAAGAAGTCCTTTTGTCTCATGAGTTTGGTTTTATCATGCTCTGAGTGAATTAGATCTATTTTTAGCATATCATTCTCATGACTGAGTTTGATGTTTTTATTTGCAGTATCATTCAGTCTCCTAGTTAGGTCATCTTCATTTTTCTTTCTATCTTGAATTTCTTTACAAAATCTCAGTCATATCCTACATCTCATTCTTTGTTGTACTGCTTTCTTGTCTTAGTTTTTTTACTAGATCATTAAGGGTTTCCTTTTCATCATTCTCATTCTGCATCTTTTCACAAAGTTCTCTTCTCTTATTTCTTGCAATGGTAAGGTTTTCTTGAAGTGCTTGAATAATATCTTGAGTAGCCTTTAGATCATCTTAAAGTTTGATATTCTTCAACTTTTTGGCATCATAGTCTGAAAGAGCTATTTCCAATTGCTTTCTCAAGTTTTCCATTTCTACCGGTAACAAGATCTTCCTCAAATTGTTAGGCTTTAGAAAATAGAGGACCAGGCTCTGATACCAATTGTTAGGATTCCCAAAGATACTGAGAGGGGGGGGTGTGAATTAGTATCTAACCAGTTAATAAATTTACTTGACTTAAAACATGAAAAGCATATTAAAATTGTGTACCAGTAAACCAAAAATAATGTAGTAAATAGGAATAACAATAACCACATGAGAAGCACACCATAACACAATATTTTAATGAGAAAACCCAGTGTGGGAAAAACCTCGGTGGGATTTGTGACCCACAATATTCGCTTACTAGCCAATAAGGGAAGATTACTCTTACAATAGGGGCCTACACATGCAGGAAGGCCAAGTGCCTAGAGCTCACTGCTCAATTACAAAAGAAGTCACACTAACTTACAAAAATGGATTATATTAATCCAATGTCTTGTACTGCTTCAAATTAGCATCTGCTATGCCAGATCCAGTACCAGTTTAAGCTCTGCTACATACATAAACCCTTAACCTATAATTTACATATTAGGTTTGTATAATTTTGCCTATCTCCTTATTACAAAATGTTCTACAATGATCTCATACATATATGAGTCATTTTACAACTTTCCATGCCGGCTTACAATGATTTTACAATTAATTACAAAATACATTATAAACAAAATTCCTGTCGGCCAGGGTACTGGTATCCTTCCTTTCACTATCGGTGTTCTATGTGTAGGTGTAGAGTCTATCATTTCCGGTGCCGGTATATTTATCTTGCCGGTATCATATGATTGCAAGGTTTCCATCAATGACAAAACCTGCAATCACCTACAATTTCTCATTGGAGTGTGCATTTGCCAATAGTTATTTCATTTCATAGACTTAGTGCCAAGTTCTGAAACCTATTGGGTTGGATGGAGGCATGAATCCACTTCATTTTGGCTTTTGAATCACCTGATTCCATTAAGTATTGGCTGAGATATTCACATTTTAGTGGAAGGTTGTCAAAGCCCTCATTAGGGTAACCTGAAAGGCATTAAAATGTAACCAGAAAAGATTTTCGATGAAAGAGCAATGTCGAGGAAATAAAAAAGGCACCTAGTGACACTAAAGTTTCATCGAAAACCCAACATCGATGAAAATAACAACGATCTTGCCGAAGCAAACTTTTTCGATGAAAAGATGATGTCGGAAGAATCGAATGAACTCTTGGGGAAGGCAAAGTTTCATCGACATATGTATTGTGATGGGATCATGCCAAATTTCAAAAAAAGGAACTCATCGATAAAACAAGGGTTTCTATGAATGGGATAAACAACTTATCAAAGCAGAATGTTCCATCAAAACAAAAAGAAAGTGAGACAAGCACATCAACTTGACCCTCAAAGTATCTATCGAAAGACTGAGTTCCATCGAAGTATCCAGTTCGATGAAAATGGGAACGGTCTCATAGAGATGGTCTCATCGATAAAAAGGACATGTCGGTGAAATCCCAAAAGCATCTTCTGAAGCACGAGACTCATCGAAGTGGATATAAAGTGGGACCCTCTCGACAGAGTCACAGATCGATGAAATGGAATGAGATCTCATCAAAGTAAAAGGGGTCTCAATGAAAACAAGCTATTGAGTAAAGCATTAGAGTGCATGGCGAAATGGGACTTTTCATAAAAAATCCAATATCGATGAATTCAATGGATAACTCATCAAAATATGGTTGTTGATAGAAAATGCATATCGATAAAAGGTGAAAACACTTGAGTGAAGAGAGAGTTTCATCGAAACAAAATAATAGTGTTGGGTTTATACTAAAGATGGGCATCTATGAAACAAGGGCATCGAAGAACATGAAAAGAAAGTCATCAAAGGGGTATGGTTCATTGAAATAAGAGTTGCCTTTGAGAAATGTGGCACACTCATGCATCGAAAGGTAAAAATCAGCAAAAAAGCACAATCAATCCGCTGGGAAATATTACATGAATCCAAATGAGTCACATCATAATAAATTCAAAACACATTTCTTAATGATAATTGCAGTACCAAAAGTAATCAAACTACTTGGATACTAGAATTTTTCAGGTGGATAAATTCATCAAGGAAAGAAGGAACTGGTGCAACAGGGGTCACAAAATACTTCATGGAAAGAATTAAAATTGTTAGTGCTTCTCATAATTTCTTGTCTTCTTTTGAATTGAACATAAAGATGGGAGCTTCATCATCTAGGAAAGATAAAACAAAGAAGAACAAAGAGCCTCACCCTCCTAAAACCAAATAAGAAAAGCCAAATGACATGAAAAGGAAGGCCAACCCTTAGACTAGGACCTAATAGACCAATTCCCTTTCTCAAGTCACCGAATAGAAAAATTAAGAATGATGATGAGGGATTGGAAGATAGATTTAAAAAAATAGGGGACGTTTGGACAGAGGTTCGAGAGCATGAATTGTTCATTTTCAGCTATGCTATAAGATTTGTAGTAGAACCAGTGTGCAATATTTGGAAGCTGAATCTAGGGAGACTTGTCATTCCCAACGTCTTTGTGAATGTAGAGTTGATAACAACATTGGTAGATAGGTATGACCCACAAACACAAACCATCTATGACTATAAAGGGAACCACATGTTGCCAATTAGTAAAGAGTACATTGAGCAAGTTTTCGGTCCAGAATGGGGGCATGAGGATGAAGTTGACACCAAAAAGTTGGTGGATGAGTATTTAAACATGGAGAGAACATATAAATGATGGAGACTCCCACCACATAGACCGAAGACCGAAGGAGCTGTGACTTTGTTTGTAGATACTGACAAAGCCCCATTTGATGTTAACTTGTTTTCTCCCTACTTTAAGTTCACCTATTATTGTACTGCACAAGTGCTGGGCATGGAAGCCTCCCCATTAATAGACATTGCTGCTATGGTGATTTGTGCTGACATCCAATCAAAGGACACAAGGACCTTTGATTATGCTTCTTACTTAGCTCGTGCCATAAACCATGGGTTACAAAATTTAAAGGGAGACAAGTTTATGTGAATTTCAGATACTACTCTCACCTTATGCATATGTTGCTATACGTTGGTCAAGATATAGGGTTGTGGACTCAAGGTCTATCCATTAGGGAGTATGATAGAGAAGGAATCTGCAAGCCAATGCAATTATGGCTATCAACCTGGGACCAAAGATACATTAACAGCCAATACATGCACTTTGAAGAACATTGTGTGAAACCATTATACAAATTGCTTGGACATCCATGTGATTTTTCACTTTCCCCTTAGACTAAGAAATTCCTTCGAAATAAAGATTTTGATGAAGAAAGCCACATTACCCATGACTAGGGGGATTGGTACTATTTCTTGGATTACACACAGATTAGGGTGTATGGGTTCGAGGGAGAACCTTACTTAATGCCTGTGACTGTCCCGAAAAGAATTACTTATTTGAAAATAATTAGGCAATTATCTATAGCCAATGCCAAAAATCTTATAGATCATGGGAAGTAGTCAATTGTGCCTGGCTTGTTGTCCTTTTTTGATTTTCTTGTTAAGAGTCAAAAATTTATGGTTTACTGCAAAATAAGTTAAAATATTTTCACCTTGTGAAAGGAGACCCCAGGCCTAACTTTGATCCAGAAGGATATATACGTGGGGCTAGAATGTCATTGAGATTGAAATCCATAGAACATGTGCCATTAATGATTAATGACTTCATCAGGAATGTGGAAAGGGAGAAAGCAATCAAGAAGAGGTTGACACATGATAAGGTAGCTAAAGCATATGAATGTAAATTGAGGAGGGGCAAGATCAACGAAGAAATCCTAGAAGCAATTGATGACCCCGTGGCCAAAGCAAATAAACTAATGTCTTATGAATTGGAGATTCTAGATAATGCAGTGCCATTGTATGTCTTTAGAGAAAGGATTAAAGATCCTAGGGAGACTTCTCCCATTGCCCACGTATCTCTTGAATCCATTGTTTAATTTGTTAACATAGAAGAAGATGTGCCACCTGCTAGGTTTAGAATTGATCACCACATGGATCTAGCAACAAGACAACCCTACAAGATGGAAATTGATGATGTCAAAATCCTCAAGCCTGAGGAATTTGTTTCAGATCAAGAGTTTGTTAACACTCCCAAGTTTAAAACCTTCTTATATAAATACAAAGGTAGGATGATCAGGTAGCATATGGGAAACATGAAAGATAAAGACATTCTATGAATGCTGTAGGAGGAAATCAATGCTGAGAAAAGAGAAATGACCCCTGAAAGAGGAAGATAACTCTTGAAGGATGCTGGTGTGATAATTTACCTTGGGTGGGAAATGAAAGCTGCTATTATGTTTGACAGCTTCAGGAGAAAGTAACACAATGAAAAGCAATTGTTACCGGAGGAGGTTGATAAGATATTTATAGGTTCAGAGTATGATCTAGAGAAGAAGGCCTTGTTGCTATGGCTCTATATCCAAGAGACAAGAGACCCCTACTGGTAGACATGGATGAAGCATTTGGCCACATCATGATCCATCAAGTTGGAAAAATGGACCCTAGGATCACTGCCTAGTTAAACATCAATGTTGCAAAGATAAACAAAGAACAAGTTGAGTTCTTAGTGAGGGAAAACCAAACTGTCAAAGGCCTTTATGAGAAAGCACATGAAGAGAAATAATATTGGTAGGATAAGGCATTACAGTTGGAATCGACCCCATGGATTACATAGGTTGGACTTTCTACTTATGAAATTAATAAAGACATACTTAAAATAATCTAGGATGCTTCATATTGGAGGTATAAGAGTGAGAAGGGGAATAGATTGCTCAAAGTTGCACAGGCTTGCACTGTCAAGCTTGCTGATGACACAGTTGATCCTTGTTTTAAGGTTATGATAAAGTATTCAGAAGACTTCTGGAAGATGCACATTGGTACTATCAAAGCATACACAGAGCATATGAGGTTACACAAATGGATCCAGGAGATCATGACCACTCATGACTCTATGACTCCAGAGGATAAGAATGAAGCAAAATACCCTGCTAAAGGCACACAATGAATTCAGGGACAAGTTGAAAAATGCCATCCAATTCCTGGAGAATGAACAATTGATCCAATTGCAAGCCATGTTCCATGATGGAGAACTCATGTCATTGGGAGACTAGGAACTTCAATTGACAGGTTTCATGAGCACAACTAGAGAACTAGTCGATGAGGATGGGGATCTAGCTCCATATGTGATTCAGATGATAGGGAGATCCTATACCATGGAGAGAGCAATGAAGAAATGAACCTCAAACTTCTAGTGTTACTAGGATGATGGTTATATCAATCATATTGGCATACTTAATTTGTTAATGTCTAAGTTTAACAAACTATAGTTGTTTAGTTCAAAAGGGGTGTACCCCTTCATTTCAAAAGACACATGATTCTCATATATATGAGAAGGTTTTGTAATAATAGTCATCATCAGATAGTTTTAGATCTCTGCAATAATTTATCAAGACTTTGTTAATGCAATACAATAGACTTTGCTTTCTTTTGTGCAAGTTGTAGAACATATTGTCATGGGTATCAATTCCTTGTGATATTATCTACAATAGATAAGGTTTCTTGAATTTCTTGGTGTGGAATGTTGGTGAATGTTATGTCCCTTCTTATGAATTCTTAAGAATAAGGAATTATTTAATCACAGACGACTTCTTTTTTTAAGTAATTAACTCAAAAAATTCATGAGAATTGATATATACAATAGTAGTTACCACTTACACTAAGAATGATGGTTATAATCTGCTATATTGATATATTTATCCCTCTAATTGGTATAGTTGATATCTGAAGGATATATGATCTGCAACTATTATTGGGTTATGATGAAAGTGATGCTTAGAACTCATAATGTATGGTCCCTATCAAACTAATAACATATAATATATTTTTTATGTCTGAAATAACCGTGGGGGTTATGAAATGACAATATTCTGGTTAATATTATGGAAATATCATTTTGTTGTCCCTGATACAACTATAAACTTATGTTATCAGTCTTCTCTCTATCTCTTATGGGGATGATGATTAATTGTTGTGCCTAATTATTCCTTTGAAGTATGCAAATAATGGTGTTGTTTCTAATTGTTGACTTCTAATCGTGCCACCTGAATATGCAAATGGCAGTTGCTTGCTTTGGACCGATTTAACCACAAATACCAGTAAAAATAATCAGAAAAACCTTATTTGTACTGCATAGATCAGTTATCTATGATCAACATCATGTATGGAAGCTTATCTAATAGTAAAAAAAAGTATTAAAAATTATTGTTTATTAAATGGTTCATATATATTGTCTTTGTAATATGTCAAATGATCAAACTTAAACAAAACATGTCCATTAATTTCCTAGTCATCATGCTCTAGGACTAAGTTGTAAACTTGTGTTGTGCACAGGGGCCAAAGATTTTGTAATGTTCCCTATTCGATGTTGTCATAGTTTAAATTATTTATCAATCATTAAAGAATAAATTATCAATTTATCATACTAGATAATTAATTCTTTCATCCCTAATCCCTAATTCTTAATTCAATGTACCAACCTTTGTTACTACTTCAGCTTTAAGGAAGGAGGAGGATATGTATGTTACTAAAGTGCTTAGAGACAAAATACAATAGGTTCCCTCGAAGTTTATAAATCCAAGCCCTTACCTATCTTGGGTCTATACCCTCAAGGCTTATGGATTGTTGATCCCCACCCTGTCTTGGGACTTAACCTATTGCTTGGATTTAAACTGCTCCTCTTTAGAATATCTCATTCCCATCTTCTTAAGTATTGGCAGTAATAACATGGTTTAGACTATAAGCATGCTAATTTCTTATGTATTATGAATATATATTATTATTATTTATTATTAAATTATATTTCAAAGTAGGGACATTATAATGAATGTTATCTTTAATTTGAATAAATATTCAATTTGATCATCACAAGTATGTTGGCACAAAAGAAAAAACAAGTACTAAAAGACAAAAGAAAAGTAAAGGTTTCATAGCACTGACCTCAAGTTGAGCAAGACTACTACTATGAATATCATTCACATACTGCTTGAATTCATCATCGTCACTATCAATATCGACAACTCTATTGGCATCAAGGTGTTTTTTGTTTTTTTGTTTCTATGATAAAATTTCTCTGCATGTAGTTTAAAAAATTATCCATATGAGGAGTAATTCATTTTGAAAATAGTCAACAAAAGGAAAAATTTCATAGATTCAGTGTTCTATATATGATCAAAATACATTTGCGTACAAATTCAAAATACAATATAAAGATGATATAGGTGAGAATAAAAATATTGAGGGATAGACTCTTATGTGATCTAAATCCATGGAATCATGGTCATTCCATGTAGAAATTATAGGCTTAATAGAGGAAGCCAACTACGAAACTTTCTCAGTGAGACTGTGTAAGCAACTCATTATATCATCTAACCCTTCATTTGAGTTGACATGATTTTGTGAGGCTCTTAGTGGGCATTCAACAGATGGATGTGAAATCTCTATGAATGAACTAGATTTGCACTTCATACTACCTACTTCTCTATTACTATTTTCCACCAAAAATACAATGTAAATTTTTAACATATAGTCAGTCCAAAAAACAATAGGTGGTGTGATCTAGAAGTAGCACAACTTTCTTGAATAGATCCTCTTCTACGCACTCAAAATTGCATTACCAACATACTCTGTAATGCCCTCAACAACTTAACACTTCTATCTTCACATCAAATCATCTTATATCATATCTCATCACATCTCTAAAATAGTTCATCATAATGTCATTATATAGATATTTAGATTTCATGTCAGTCTTAGAAATTATATCACAATTTCCTAGGTGCAGTGTATCTGGATAATCAAACATAACTCATCACAAATTATTGCCAAAATTTGTCAGTTAGGATAACTCATCACAACCAGTGATAACTCATCACAACTAGTGATAACTCATCATACAATCAATGAATACCAGTTGGAACACTAGTACTGGTTAGAGTTAACCTTTGTCAACATATAAATTGATTGTCCTTCATTTCTTCTTTGATAATATTTTTTGTATCTTCAAGTTGGTGTCGGGTCATTCCTGTATATACTAGTTGTCTACATGTACCAGTTTGACACCATCATAAGCTTTCAATACCGGTTGTAATACAAGTAATCTTTAGAAGTAATTCTGGTAGACAATGTGAACATATGTGTGTGTGTAGATGTTCCATAAATGACAACATATGAAGTCATTCATTACAATCATCATCAAGCCAACAATCTCCCCCTTTGATATTGATGGCAACACTTAGAAAATTTTCAAACTATAAAGCTAAGTCTGCTTACAAAAAAAATATACCACGCATATCACAATACATGCTCCCCCTTAATATGTAAAAAATTTTCACAACACACATACATATTACTACTTCCCCTTTGACAACAATGCCAAATTGAAAAGTAAAATATATACATATATAGAAAAAATTTGCATCAAAAGTTTACAAATACAAAAACTTGAAAATTTGAATCAAGGATTGTTCATTGTAATTCTCAGAAAAATGTCACTAAAAGTATGCTTTAGTTGAGAAAAATCATTTTCCCATGTCCCCAGCAAGGTTTCAATGAGCTTGATTGTAGTCATGACCTATGTACATAATTCTTCCATTGCATCAAGTGTACACGTCTCTGGAGTAGCCAAAATTGCTTCTCCATTCTTGTATGCTTTTTGTAACATGTCCACTTTTGGTCTGAGTAAATTCTTCAACTCCTTCAGGGATTAGAGTATTTTTACCTATTCACAATCATAGATATCTAACCGGTTTTGCAAATCATCCATAGATTTGCCAAAAGCTAAGATTGAGTCTTGTAAAGGTATGTAGGCACTACATATCTTTTCTAGTTCTTGCTTGGTCTCAGTTCGCCTTTGATTGATATTAGTATAAAAGAATGAAACATTACATGTAAATGCAATAATTTTCTCTCTTGTTTCAATAGCTTTACTTAATAGATCTTTATTCAGGGATAGGCCAATTATCCTTGTATCAACATCCTTCATGATCTATTCTCCTCACTTCTTCCTATAGCTCTTCTATGCATAGGTTTGTGTTGCTTCCTCAAGGGACTTAAGTTGGTTAGAGGCATCAACAACCAACTGGCCAAGCTTGCCAATGGGAGTTGACAAGTTCCCTGTAGCAGTTTCTGATAGAAGGCTTGATAGAATATCTACATCATTTTGAATGGTTTCAGCTTCCATTCTTTGTTCCTTAAGCCTCTTCTTCTGAGCTCTGGATTGCATCACATTTGCAAACTCTAGTAATTCTGATGCACTCATATTATCAACATTTATAGGCCTTTGATGCAAAATGAGTTATCATCAACATCATTCTATTGTCTGATCAATGCCTTTTCCAGTTTAGCAGATTTCTCCTTCTCAATGTTCTCTTCCTTTTGTTCTTTCTCCTTCTCCTATTCAGAGGTTTGTTCAGAAACTTTTTCAGCAGGTTCCTCCTGAGTAGCCTGTGAAACTGATGGGAGTTAGGGTTTCACTTGTTGATCATTTACCAATGGGGGTGGAATTTCTACACTCGGTTGAGTTGTCGGTATCTCCACTATATTAACCTGTGAATCAGTAATTTCAGGTGGCTGTATATCTGATATATCTATTGTATCTTGAATATCATCAACAAAAATTACCGGTTGGGAAGTAGTGTCATCCTTCTTCTTGATAGGATAGACAATATTAGCTTGCACTATTTATTCCTCATCCATTTCTAGTAAATCCACAATATCTTGCTTATTATCCTATTGAGACTCTATCAGTTTACACATATTCTGAATTTCCTTTGCTATCTGATGAGTATCAACTTCAACAGGTTGCATCTTCCCAATAAGTAGCTTCAATCTTCTTGACTTAAAAGAAAATTGAGCTTTGTGATTATCAATCAATACAATTAACTCATCCTTTGACAAATCAGGAAAACATTGCAAAAACACATTATCAATAATTTAATTTTCTTTCTTCACAACTTCTTCCCATTTATTCAAAAGAATAGTATATAAAGAATCAAAAATATCCTTCTTAAGATCATGAGGTAATCGATTGTGTTGGTGTAATTAATTATTCATCTTGGATATTATTACACCTTACTTAAGTTTACTTAGGATAATGCATTTCATAGTAGTTTGGGTATGAGACACTTGGGTGTTTGTACCACATTGGGATAGTGTGTGTAGGAGAATTTCCACCTTTTATGGTGTCGATCTTGTTACTACTCTATCATATCCACTTATTGTGGAGTGATAATTCCACCTTCGGTGGGTGATCCACCTCATGTAGAATATTTTATTTTTTCTCCTACCTACCACACCTATTTCCTACCTACCCTTGTTTCTTATTGAGCCACATTTCATGTTTTTGTGCTCACATATCCATATAGCCTTGCCTACATAAGCAGGTTCATATTCATTGTATGAATAACAATCTTTCTTCTATCTATTGATGAGAATGCAATTTATTCTTGTCCTATATTTTGTCTTTCTTATTTGTGCTTTCCATTGACTCTAGATCTTGGCAAAATCTCACATGGTATCAGAGCCATTAGAGTGTCATTGGTTTGCCAATTGAGAGAAATTTGATGCTATTTAGGGTTGTGTATTTTGGATCTTTCTATTGCAGGTTATTATTGAAGCTTGATGGGTTAAATTTGAGGTTACCATTGGATTGAGGAGGTCCAAGAAAATTAGTTTTGCATTTTGTTTCATCCAAATCAAACTTCAGAGGCCAAATCTAGAGGTGTTTGAAGTTTGAAGTTGCAACGAAAAGTTTCCAGAAATTATAATTTTGCAAGCAATTTTCAAATAGTGATATCTCACTCATCTAGGCTCCTTTTTTTGAGAAATTTGTTTTGTTTTGGGGTAGAATTTTGTGATCTGTACAGTGGTGCAATATTTTTCTAATTTTTGGATACAGGTTTTTCTAAAATAATGAAATCTCAATTTTTACAACTTTGGAGGCTTCATTTGGGCTCATATGGACTCCTTTTCAGGTGCCATTTTTTTTAAAATGCATAATTTTTTGTCTACTTTTCATAATTTGTCATTTGTTTGCAGTGATTTTGAGTAGAAAATGTACTTTCAATATTTGGTCATTTTTTGGCCTATTTGGTACTTGTATTTTGCTTGGATCTCAGTTTAGATCACTGGCAGTATTTGTTGAAGTCTCTTATATCTCATTTTGAGAAGTTGTAAAATTGAAATCAAAAGTCCACCTTTCCTTTTTTTGCAAGTGGTCCATTGTACACACACTAAGTATAAAGTGCCAAATCATGATTTGGGGGGGTACCTTGATTAAGTGAATTTGGGGGGGGTGTCTCTTGTGCTTTTGTGCTCTTGAGTTCCTTTCTTTTTTGCTGCTATGGGTTCTCCTAAGTTTCCCCTCTTAACTCCTCATAATTATGCTACTTGGAAAATTGATGCATGGAGTAAACTTATGGAAATAGGACTAACTCATTATATTGATGGAACTATTGTTGCTCCCACTGATCCTAAAGTTGATCCTGTTGGTCACTTGGATTGGCTCACTAAAAATATCGTGGAAATTGGTACCTTAAGAAAGTATGTATCAAAAAGATCTCATTTTTCATATTGAGAAATGTACTCTAATCAAGGATGCTTGGCAAAAGTTTCAAGACTTGTATGGTCAAGTTGATGAGATTAGGGGATATTAGATTGATAGTAATCTCACCATGTTAGATCCCAAGAACTTTGATACTATACAAGATTATGTCACTAAAGCAAATGAGTTGAGGGCAAAAATCAAGGATTGTGGCATTGATAAAAAGGATACTCAAGTGATCTTCAATTGGATGGGCAAGCTTCCACAAGAATATGCAGCATTTGTTTCTAGTTTCCAAACCCATAGGATGACAATGGGTTCAAGCTACACAATGCCTACATTTGATGCTTTCATAGAAATTTTGATGATGGAGCAAACTAAGTTGATAATCATGGGCATTCTTAAGGGTTGTAAGTCTCAAGCATTAGTGGCAAATCAAGGGAACAAAGGAAATCAAGGAAAGGACAACTCCAACAAGAAGAAATGGCAATCAAAGCCTAAGGACAAAGCACCACCTTCTCCACGACAAGGAGATTCATCCTCTTCCAAGAGGAAGAAATCACCAAAGAGGGAGAGACCTACTTGTGCCTATTGTAAAAATTTTGGTCATGAGGAGCATCATTGCCTGTAGACGTCTAAAAATGGTCAACGCTTGTGGAGTCATACTTTAACATTTGCACATTGCCTTATTTTAGGGTTTTTGTGTCGCATTAACATTTCTCCTATGATTCGCACTTGGTCTTTATCATTTGTGAGCATCGAGTCATTCTTCTGCATTCTTCATTTGTCTCGCTTTCAAATTTGGCCTTGTTGACAACAATATTCAGTCATGATTTTGACCGATCTTATCCTGTTGCATCAATGAGCGTGTTAATTTGTCATCATTTTGGACATCATCAATCCTAATTAGGGTTTTGTCCTCTTCTCAATCTTGTCATCTTGCGATCGATTTGTCATTGATCATTGTCATTTTCAATCTTATCATCATGCAATCGATTTGTCGTCGATCGTTGTTGTTTTCAATCTTGTCATCTTGCAATCGATTTGTCATCGATCATGGTAATTTTCAATCTTGTCATCTTGCAATCTATTTTGTCATCGATCCTTGTCCTCTTGTCAATTTTGTCATTTTGCGATCGATTTGTCATCGATCGTTGTCATCTTCTCAATCATGTCAATTTGGATCAATTAGTCATTGTTCCTTGTCAATTGGCGCATTTACCAATCTCAATCATTTATCAACATTAATATTTTATCAAGTTAGAATCATGATCAAATTGATTCTTCAATCATGACCTAATTGTCATCCTTGCATTGCTAATTCATCTTCTAGGGTTTCATGATTTAATCATTTAACCTTGTTTGTCATTTCTCCCTCTAGGACTAATAAATTATTTATTTATCCTAAGTCTTCTTGTCACAATTAAATGTTTATTTAATTGGCTAACTAATTCCTCCCTCTTCGTGAATTAATTAATAAATAAAAAATTGTTAATTAATTCACTTAATTCCTAATTTCCTCATTTTCTAATTTTCACTTAATTCCTAATTTCCTCATTTTCTAATTCCTAATTTCCTAATTTCTATTTCATCTAATTTTCAATTCTCTCCTATTTTTCTCCTAATTTCATGGGAATGACATTTCAAGTTGTCATAATTTGTCATAATTGACAATCAATCAATTTTGACATAGAAATTTGTCATAATCTTGTCATAATTGACAATCAATCAATTTTTGCATAGAAAGTGCAAATTTGTCATAATTTGTCATATTTGTCATTCTTGATTTGCAATTTCCATTCGAATCGAATCATGCTAATTTGATCTTTTCTCCAATTTGTCTATAAATTGGATGAATTTCTTCAATCCCATCTAATCACTTTTTCGAATCAATCATGCTTCGAGTATTCTTGCGCTACTATCTTGTCTACTTGCTTTCATCTCATGTGTATGTACTTGTAGGTGAGATCCACAAACAAAGCTATTTGAAGAAGAAAGAAGGACAATGGAGCCACATGAAGGAGACATTCAAGTCTGCATTTGGTTTGCTTAGTTTTCAATCTTGAATATCTTGTTTTCATGTTTTCATTGGATGTAATTAGGATTGATCATTGCATTTGGGCTTTTGTGATTGAGCTATGATTAATATTGATTTGCTTTGATGATTTCCACATTTCCTAGCTACATTAATTGGTGAACCTGACGTGAACTAACCCCCTAACCATGCTTTTGAGTGCTTTTGAGATGACATTCAAGTGAAAAACCCAAGAAACAGGGTAATGCAGGCCTTTCTGGGCACTTCTGCGCCTGTGTAGGAGCAATCTGCTCCTGTGTCAAGCATTCTGCACCTATGTTAGAGACTTCTGCGCCTGTGTCAAAGAGTTCTATGCCTTTTTTGCAACATTCTGCACCTGTGTTGCATCATTCTGTGTCTATGTCAAGCATTTTGCGCCTATGTAAGTCTAGAAACAGAGGTAAAAAAAGCAATGTTTTTACTTGCAAATTGGTTTGTTTTGCATTTTGTTTCTGCTTTTTGGTTTTATGGTACTGATTCTTTGTGCAGCACCCTGGCATCACACATGACAAAGACAACAAATGAAACTACTAACACATTTTATGCGGGTTCGATAGTCAAAGACTAAACATATCAAACTTCTGACTTGGGTTTTGCAGGCTGCCTTGGACTACAACTAAACTTTGTGTTTGTAATTAATATTTAGGCACCTAGTATGATTTCTAAATAGGAGGGAATGAATGTATGTTTTCTTTTATTGTTGATTTTGACATTGGAGTAGGAGAGTATGCTCTCATCCTTCTTAGGGTGATCAGAAATCCAGATCTTCGATACCATGCTCATGTTTCTGATTGTGTGTCACCTTTAGAGGGCCTGCCTTCCCGACCATTTGCTTTTGCAAGCAAGTGACAATCGTGAGAAGGGAACGACCCAAAGTGAGTATGGCTAGAATACCTTGGCATTCTAACTCACTATAAATAAATACCTGATGAGCGAAAGCTTTGAAGGAAGGGTTATGTGGGAATTGTAGTTACTTGGGAAGTGATGACCCTTGAACTCTTTCTCATATCAACATCTAAGTAGGGCCTCATGGTCTAAATCGTTCTTGCGTGACTACATTTGTTTGGTATCTTGGTGGGCTTAATGTCTCAATCACGCTTGCATGACACCAAGGAGTAACACTTAACATAAATCCTTACTAAACACCTTGTATTTAGAGGCCAAAAATCCTTCTAGTTGCTTGAGAAGGACAAGTTCAAATACTTGGAAGAGATAACTAAGTTCGCCATGGGGAGATTTCCATGGGGACTGATGCTTAGCTGCCCTAAGAAGTGAGTGTCGTGGAGGGGAGCCTGTGGGGTCAAGCATCTATGTATTCTCCTTGAATCCCATAATGAGTCTACCTCTCAAGTACCTAATATCCTTGCCTACCATAAGAAATGTGTGAATGAGCATGATTGTCTTGAGTCTAAGTTGAAACATCTTGTCTTCTTTGCTTGTCAAAAGTTGAATTGCATCTCATTTCAAAAACAAGACAAATTGACTCAAAACAAGGTTAAACACAAGAACCTCATTCAACAAAGTTCAAAACACCTTCAAACATGGTTGTCAAACATTTTTCAAAATCTTGTCTCAACATTCATGTCACTTAGATTTAGGTTCATCCTAGGTTTGCATTTTGCAAGTTCATTGTCAAGTACCAAGGTTAGGTTTCACCTAGGTCATACTCCTTTGCCTATCAATAAGGGTTATCCATTTGCATGTGTCCTCTTGCATTAGAGTAATACCATTATCATACATTAGGTCACATTTGCATACCCTAGGTCTCTTCACTAAGTTTAGGTCATTATCATATCATAGTAGGGTCATTTGCATAGTAATTGTCCCTTTGCATATAGTGTCAAAACTAGGTTTTGTCATACTTGAGTAATGCAAACCTTTGAATAAACCCTAAGTCATTGCTAGGAAGTCTAGACATTATCAAACTTTTGTCTTTTTGTCATCATTGTCATTTGGTCAAACCTAGCTTAGTATCCAAGCATATTAGGGGAGACATTGTCATTTTGTCCTTTTGTCACTTGGTCCTTTTATCCTTTGAGGTCTAGACATCATTTCAATTTCCTAAGGGTCTCATTTTTAGAATTGCATTCATAAGTTTGTCAAAATCTTGAAAAACAACAAAAACATTAAGTTGCATTGTCATCCTTTTAGGTTGCATTTGTCAATCCCATTAGTTCCATTTGCATAGTGACATGTCTATTGAAACAAGGTTCCAAGCACTAATGATGTAACAAAGTTTGACATATCAACCGACAATGCAATCACAATTCTATCCAACCCAACAACAAGGCAATATCATTCAAACTTTTTATGATGAAACAAGTCTCCAAATACAAAAACTAGAGGAGAAACTAGCTCAAGAACAAGAGATTTTGGAACAAAGAGTGAAAAACATTGAGAAGAATATATCACAAATGTCCAAAATGTTTAAAAAGTTTCAAGGTCGAAATCCAAAGATTGAGCCAATTGATGTAAGATCTCTTCTTGAACGATCAGACATACTAGCTCTCCTCTCCCAAAAAGAGATGATGAAACAATTTCAAGAAAAGAGACAACATCAATTTCAACATTACGTGCCTCCACAACAAGAACAAGGTGTTTACTATCAATCAGATTTTCAGCCAATACAACCAATGGTTCAACCAATGGTCCAACATATACAACCAACACAACCAATGGTCCAATTTCAACAATATGTCCAACCAACTATACAATGTCCACAAATAGTTCAACCAATGGTGGAATATCAACAAGTTCAATCAACATATCAATGTCAACAACCACAATCACAAATTCAAAAACAAAGGTTGCAGCCCACACCAAGCCAAGTTTCAAACATGTCAGAACAATTGAACCAAGTCCAATATCAAAACATGACATTAGATCAGAACCAACTCCTTGCCAAACAAGTTCAAATTCCATATACAACTATGTCAAAACCCTGAAAGAAAGGTGGCTTTATTGCAATGCTCTTAAGGAAACTACTAAGTGAGTTCTTTGAGGAAGATCAAGATAATACACTTATGTCTAGCAATGCCTCATCCCCCCGCAAACAAATGGACTCTCCAGTGGCATCTATCCCTACACCTTTAGAAGTTTCACAAGAACCTTCCATATTGTCCACATCAAACAATACACCCAAGGATGCAATTATCCAAGAGCTATCCATAATTGATTGCCAAGATAATCCAATTCATGATGCACATCCTTGTCATGTTTCAGAAATACTAGACCCAATGCCACCATGCACTTTATTGCCATTACTTGTTTTAGAGGACCCCATTCGAAGTCCCTCTTCCTCATGTTCAAGCATTGATTCCTTGCCAGAATCCATCACAAATGTTCAAAGTGCATTTCCTTCATGCCAAAACATTGATCCCTTGTCATAATCCTCCATGCATATCCAAATTCCAACACCATGTCAAGAGGATAATTTAGAGCATGAAGAAACATGTCTTGAAATAGATCAAGATCAAGATCCCAAAACCTTATCATCCCATCCAATTGTTGACCAAGATCCCATTTCCCCAGACACTCGCAATGATTCCCCTATTCTTGTCCATCCTATCCAAAGCCCTATTGACACTCCATTCCCTGAGCAAGATCAAGATATCCCAGTCCATCCAATCCCAAATGATCCCCTTCCATTTCATGAAAAAAATGTCCTTTCAAATCCCATTGACATTCCAGATATCCCTTCCATCCTTTCCGTTGATCCCATTGAAAGTCAAGAGCAAAGCACCTTTAAAGAGGAATCCAATGATCTTCCTCCTTGTTAAGATCAAAGTATCCTTCCAAATTCATTTCCAACACAAGACCCTATCATTCCTTCAGATCCTCCACAAGATCCACTTGTTCCTCCATCTCCACGTCCTAATCCAGCATATCCACTCCAAGATCGCATTTCTTTTGATGATCCCATTATTTCTCCCATTCCATCTCTTAAAGAGCCTGTCATTGAACCATGTCCACTACACAATCCTAGTCCCTCTCATGATCCTAATCCCCCTCATGATTCTAACATGTCAGTGCAAGATGTTCATGAACCCTCGACATGCATAATGGGTTCTTCCACTTTGGTGCAATCCGATCCACTTCAAGATCTCATTATTTCTCTCATATCATATCCACCTCGTAATGGACTCGCATCTTCTTCCCAAAGAAAAGAGTATCCTACAAGTCAAGATATTCATAAAGGCAAAGGAGTAGATATTCATAAGCAAGAATCCCTTCATGTTAAAGAAAATATTAAGGGTCATGGCCTCAGTGAAATTCCTCAAGACGTGGGTACCCCTACTAAATCCAACATCCCTTCAAAATCCAAACATACACCTTCCCCATCATCCCTTCCATCCATCTTAGGTCCTTATATCCCTTCATCCTTTATGCAAGGTCAGCAAAGGCACACATCCTTGAGTAAATTTCATCAATCCAAAATAACTCCATTTCATTCATATCCATCCATGCATTCCTTTCCCCCTCCAAGCAATTTGAATGCCAAGTATAAAAGTCATAAGTCTAGAAATCCACATGTATTCAAGGATCAACATGTCCAATATAATTGGCATGTCAAAACAAAGAACAATATGATCTATAAAGAAAAAGAAATATCCAAAAGGCCACAAAGGCCCACTAAGAAAAATAAAGCAAAGTCAAAATATATATGGGTTCCTAAATCCCTTGTGCAAGCAATGCACTCCAAGGAACCACAAAAGCATGAAAAATAAAAAACAATGTGGATCCCTAAGTAGCTCCTTGAAGCACAAAAGCCTAAAGAAACATCCAACTTGGCATCCAAAGTTGCTATTCCTCCATCCAACCCTCTCAAATTTGTTCCTCCATCACCTTCTTCATCCATTTTGGGCCCTTATGTACCAAAATCCATAGCCTTTCCTCCGTCAAAATCTCAATATCCAAAATACATTTTTTCTCCATCAGTCCATCACCCCTCAAGGTGTGTGCCAATGTCGATCTTGCCAACATTTCCATCCACTGAAGCCCAATTTCTCCAATACCTTATCCATTATCCAATGCATATTTTCCATCGTTCGATCCCTTTGGTCCCATCCTTTACATAAATCCTTGCCTTAGTTTCATCTCATTTTCCATATCCTTATCCTACCAACATCTTTGAGCATACTTTTAAAGGTCATGGTCCATTTTTTTTTCAAGGCTACTATCCAAAAAAAAAAGATGCTTGAGTCCTTCTTCCATCCCCTATCATGTGTCCATCTTCTATTGAAAAAGTCAAAAAAAAAATTTTAAAAAAAAAAACTGAAAAAAAAGGAAAAAAAAAAAGTACAACAAAAATAATTCATCCATTGGTGAAAACCTGGCAAACAGGCGCCTTGGGAAAGTACCATGATGAAAACCTGGCAAATAGGCATCATGAATAATTTATGAACTTCTTGCACACCACACTTGGGGGCAGGTTTCCTCCTTCATATCCTATTGCCCTTCATTATCCTATCGAACCCCTGTCATTACCCTCCATTATCCTATTGTCCCTCGTGTCCATTTCCTCTTTCCACCTTTGATCTTGATAAGGCTGAGGATCGTCATGAGCATCATACATCTTGTTTGTAGCTTTTAGTCCATCATAGCTTTTGGTCTTTATCCATTTTCTTATTACAACCTTTCATCCATATTCCCTAGCTTATTGCAACTTTCTGCCACTATCCCTTAGCCAATCCCGACCTTCAGTCCATGTCCCTTATCCATTCTTGGTCTTGCTTATCCTATCCATATCTTATCACTATCCATACACTCTTTTTGTTCCTTGATCTTGATCTGACATAAGGATGCAACATTTGAACATGGTTTCTAAAACCTCTTGACATGTCCCTCATGCCATGTTCCTGCTTTACATTGTCATATCCAGTCTCTTGTCCCATCACGCAATAGCCCTTGAAAATTGCATCCATATTGTCTCCATGATAAAAGGCATTTGTTTTCCCTCTATCCACCAACATTTCAGAAAGCCTATTTATTCACCTATCATATTCCTTGCCTTGCTAGACACTAGGGGCAAAATCATAAAAATTGAAAAATGTCCTGAAATAATCCAAAAAAAAATGAATAATGTCCTGAAAAAATCTAAAAAAAAAAAAAATGTCCTGGAAAAATCCCTAAAAAGTCAAATAAAGTCCTAAAAAAATGAACAAAAAATTATAAAACTCGCAAAAACAAGCATTTTGCAATAAATCATCCCTTTTGTGCATAGACAGCTCGCTGAGCATACCTCCAACGACACGCAATCACACATTGTGCTTTAATGAAATCATGCGTTAACAAATGAGCTTTTTCAATCAAACCAAACATTCAAGCTGATCACAATTATCATATCAATCGAACATCGACATCAATATCGTTTGTCCTTGTCACTACTATCATGGGTCTTATATAGGGTGTGGTATACTCGAAACCAGACTGTGTCCTATCTTAGATGGGGTACCACATGTCCTGAAACCAGACAGCATGATCGTCCTATCAACACTTTCAACTTTTGACAATGAAGATCAAGATGTTTGTTTGACTTGGTCGAATTTGTGAGTCTTATCTTTTTACTGATTTATCTTTGGCTTCGATCATGTTCCTATGTTGCTTGATGATGTCACTGAGTGATTTAGAGTGACTGGGATGGTTCATGGTCCCTTTCTTTTTTGTTGTGATTGCTGTTTGTCTGCGATGTGTTTGTCTTTTGCAAAAAGGGTTGCATTTCAGCTCTGGCCTTCAATGCCATGATGCTACGCATCCGTTTTGCTACATTAAATAAAGGTTCTCACCTACAAAGTGCATTACTAAAAGCAAGTTTTTCTTCATCTCTAACTGTCCTTTGTCTCATTTCTTCTTACTAACATTTCTTCCATTAGTTCGGATAGTCAGTTCGGTCTAGTGCTCCGATCTCCAAAAACATATGCTGCATCCTGCATCCATTTGGTTAGTACATTTGCATTACATCAAGCATCACATCAAGAATTTTATCCATTTCATATTATAAATGCATCACAAACACATCAAAATGTATCCATACATGTTCCACAATAAACAGTGCATAAGTCATCCATACATGGAAAAATAACTATAAGTCATAACACATTGCATCCCATCATATTGATGCATATCATATCACATATCACAATAATATCAGAATACAAAATTGGACTGTTTGTCCTAAGTATGGCTTGCAGTCTGACTATATAATATCACACTACATAATGTCAAACTACGTCTATCTCTGTCCTAAGGAGCACGTGCCTTTGTCACTGGGTGCTCCCTCTGTCCTCCTCATCCCTACCATGTCTCAGAGATGATGTCCCTCTTGGTCCTGGCTGTGGTGGTCTGATAGGTCCACTCACCCCCATGCTGCTCAATGATCTCTGAGACTGTGCCCTAATCTCGAGCATGAATGTGATATAGTATATCCCGAGTCCTGCTAGTGTATCTCTGTCTGTGCTCTTGAGTCTATGTCATAACATGAAGCAGTCTGGTCAGTTCTCCCGTGTGATCAATGGATACTGTCGACTCTACATCACAATTGGGGCACATTTTGTTAGTTTTAGGGTTTGCTCCTACGGGTTGCATTTCCTCGTTTCATGTCCAAATCAGGGTGTTTCTCATTTATTTTGACCTATCCTATCTTATCCCCCTTTTCGGGATCATTTGCATGCCATTTTTGACCAAATTAGGCTTGCTAGAGCACAACTGCGCTTGTGTGATAAGTCCTGCACCCGTGTATCACAACCTATGCTTGTGTACCCTACACAAGCGTAGAAGACCCTACACAAGCGCATAATTCACCCTACACAAGCACAGAAGTCAGTTTCTGCATTTTCTATGGGCCCCACAATGTCCCGCAAGCAAGTCAAATTCATAAAATTGACAATATGGGTTTTTGAGATACATACCGCTGCTCCCGCGTCGTTCGGTCGTCTATAAGTGCATACCAAGGTGATCTTCCATTGGAATGTTCACCATCTCTCTACAAGTGTTCTTTTCCAGAGCAACAAATTCTCCTCTTTGGCTAGTGCAAATGAGCAATTTTCCTTCTCCTTGTCTCATTTATAGATCTTTGTCAGTGCATAGATGAACGTGCACTCTCTATATCTCATGCTGGTCACAGTCTTTTGCACCATCAATTGCTTGTCCTTCATGCATCTGGTCTCTGATTGTCAGTCTGTTTGATCCTATCATTTTCTATCATTATTATCGATCAATTGGCCTCTCTCCTCGATGTTTCTAGCCAATTCCTTGAGGGGGCATGCATATGTCATTGTCAGTGTTTGGGGAATTTTCATTATCATTGTTTGAAACAATGCTTAAACTCGCATTGTCTCAAAGAGGGGCAAAATGTAGACGTCTAAAAATGGTCAACGCTTGCGGAGTCATACTTTAACATTTGCGCATTGCCTTGTTTTAGGGTTTTTGTGTCGCATTAACATTTCTCCTATGATTCGCACTTGGTCTTTATCATTTGCGAGCATCGAGTCATTCTTCTGCATTCTTCATTTGTCTCACTTTCGAATTTGGCCTTGTCGACAACAATCTTTAGTCATGATTTTGATTGATCTTATCCTGTCGCATCAATGTGTGTGTTAATTTGTCATCATTTTGGACATCATTAATCCTAATTAGGGTTTTGTCCTTTTATCAATCTTGTCATCTTGCGATCGATTTGTCATTGATCATTGTTGTTTTCAATCTTATCATCATGCAATTGATTTGTCATCGATCGTTGTCATTTTCAATCTTGTCATCTTGCGATCGATTTGTCATCGATCGTGGTCATTTTCAATCTTGTCATCTTGCAATCTATTTTGTCATCGATCCTTGTCCTCTTGTCAATTTTGTCGTTTTACGATCGATTTGTCATTGATCGTCGTCATCTTCTCAATCATGTCAATTTGGATCAATTAGTCATTGTTCCTCGTCAATTGGTGCATTTACCAATCTCAATCATTTATCAACATTAATCTTTTATCAAGTCAGAATCATGATCAAATCGATCCTTCAATCACGACCTAATTGTCATCCTTGCATTGCTAATTCATCTTCTAGGGTTTCATGATTTAATCATTTAACCTTGTTTGTCATTTCTCCCTCTAGGACTAATAAATTATTTATTTATCCTAAGTCTTCTTGTCACAATTAAATGTTTATTTAATTGGCTAACTAATTCCTCCCTCTTTGTGAATTAATTAATAAATGAAAAATTGTTAATTAATTCACTTAATTCCTAATTTCCTCATTTTCTAATTTTCACTTAATTCCTAATTCCCTCATTTTCTAATTCCTAATTTCCTAATTTCTATTTCATCTAATTTTCAATTCTCTCCTATTTTTCTCCTAATTTCATGGGAATGACATTTCAAGTTGTCATAATTTGTCATAATTGACAATCAATCAATTTTGACATAGAAATTTGTCATAATCTTGTCATAATTGACAATCAATCAATTTTTGCATAGAAAGTGCAAATTTGTCATTCTTGATTTGCAATTTCCATTCGAATCAAATCATGCTAATTTGATCTTTCTCCAATTTGTCTATAAATTGGATGAATTTCTTCAATCCCATTTAATCACTTTTTCGAATCATTCACGCTTCGAGTATTCTTGTGCTACTATCTTGTCTACTTGCTTTCATCTCATGTGTATGCACTTGTAGGTGAGATCCACAAACAAAGCTATTTGAAGAAGAAAGAAGGACAATGGAGCCACATGAAGGAGACATTCAAGTCTACATTTGGTTTGCTTAGTTTTCAATCTTGAATATCTTGTTTTCATGTTTTCATTGGATGTAATTAGGATTGATCATTGCATTTGGGCTTTTGTGATTGAGCTATGATTAATATTGATTTGCTTTGATGATTTCCACATTTCCTAGCTACATTGCCATTCTAAGAAGATTGATGAGCTCACACACATCCTCATAAAGCATAACAATGATTTTCCTAATGTCTACAAGAAGGACGATTCATCAACTTTGACTTCCTCACATTCAAAGGGTAAAGGGCAAGCATTCGTGGCTTCTACAAGTGGGAAGACTCACTCTTTTGGGACAAGAAAAGGAAAAGATCTTTGTGCTACTACAAGTCATGATTTAGGGAGATGGCTTCTAGATTCAAGGGCTTCTCATCATATGGCATCTTTGCAGTCTATGTTCTCTTCATTTGAGCCTTGCACCATGCTATAGATTTTGATGGGAAATCATACATACATGGATGTGATTGGGAAAGGATCTATTACCATTGGGGATATCTCCTTTAATGATGTGTTGTGTGTACCCCACTTGACAAACAATCTCCTTTCCATCTATCAAATCACACATGGCACAACTAAGAGAATTGTGGAGTTCACACTTGAGTCAGTTTTCATTAGAGACTTGGAGACTAGAGCTATCATTGTGACTAAGGTGGTTGATCATGCATCTCGGTTATACTCCTTTTCAGATTTTGTTGATGATGATGATTTCACATATGATTCTACACATGATGATTCTACATATGATGATCCAGATTTTGAGAAGAAATTTGGGTACTTGAACTTGGGGATTCTCACATGTGACCCCGTTCTTGAGCCTTGTGTTTCATCTCCTCCTGTTGATATCAGATCACCTATTGCACCTGATGATGTGGATAGTGCAACAATTTTTCCTTCTTGTGATTCAGTGCAGTAGGATATATCTTGTCTTCTAGCCTCAGTTTCATGGGATGAGTACTTGACAAACATTGCAGGTTTGTTTGTGGAATCCTACATTGCAGATTTTGGAGACATCATTGATGATATTCATCTTCTCTTTGATGAAGATGATCCTTCTTCAATTGTTGTGAGGGAACACTCTGACCTTCTTGTTCATTCTCTACATGATCATTCTTTTGAGGTTGACATGATTGTGGATACTTTTGTACAACAGCTGGAGGAGGTCTCTTTATCCTTTGAGGAGACATGTGATTCTTTGGGACTCGTTCTACATTCATCTCCACTAGATCTTGGAATACCTTTTTCGGTAGTGTGGAGTAGTTTACCACCTTTGGAGGGGGTATCTTTCAGCATTGACATGGGGACACTTGAGCAGTTTTTAGAGATTCCATTCATCATGAGTTTTTTTCCTACATCTTCCCTTCATGATTGGGGAGACTTCATGGATACACCTTTGGTTTTGTTTCTTCCTAAGGGGAGGAATGTTGTTTGATGTTCGTGGAGTAGTTTCTTCATACTTCATTGAGCTTCTATCATTAGTGCAGATTCTACATTGAGGGGGGATTCCTATCTTCTTTTCTTCTCTCATATCGGGGGGACTTTTTCCTCACATGGGGTTTTGTTGCTCACATACTTCTATGAGAGTTATCTTGTATGGTTTTCATCTCTCTTTTTGGGAATTGTTTTTTCCCATTGGGTTTTTCTCTCTGTGTCCACTTTATGGGAGATTACATTTACATTTGTACATGGGTACCTAACATGGCCTCGTAGCCGGGACCCATCTTGCATTGCTTAGTTACATTGTAGACTTAAGTGCATTCCCCTAAGTTGTACTTAAGGGGGGTTGTTGGTGTAATTAATTATTCATCTTGGATATTATTACACCTTACTTAAGTTTACTTAGGATAATGCATTTCATGGTAGTTTGGGTATGAGACACTTGGGTGTTTGTGCCACATTGGGATAGTGTGTGTAGGAGAGTTTCCACCTTTTATGGTGTTGATCTTGTTACTACTCTATCATATCCACTTATTGTGGAGTGATAATTCCACCTTCGGTGGGTGATCCACCTCATGTGGAATATTTTATTGTTTCTTATACCTACCACATCTATTTCCTACCTACCCTTGTTTCTTATTGAGCCACATGTCATGTTTGTGTGCTCACATATCCATATAGCATTGCCTATATAAGCAGGCTCATATTCACTATATGAATAACAATGTTTTTTCCATCTATTGATGAGAATATAGTTTATTCTTGTCCATATTTTGTCTCTCTTATTTGTGCTTTCCATTACCTCTAGATCTTGGCAAAATCTCACAGATTGGAATGACACAAATAGATGATTACCTATTGAACAATTTGTTCCTTTTGATCTTCATCAAATGAACCAAAATATTATTTGACATTATCAAATCTATTCCTTCCCAATGTCTTTACCATTCTCTCAAAATTAGTCACAGGCTTGTAAGACAAACCATTAATGGGAATAGTCTACTAAGAGGTGGCTTCAACTAGTTTGGACTTCTTTCTAGTTATCTTTACCTTCTTTGGTTCTTCCTTAGTATCAATATCATTAGATTCTGCTTGAAGAATTAGTTGTCGGCCTCTTTTCTTTGTTGCAGTCTTCTTCTTTATGTATACCTTAGGTGCTGGTTCCTTTTTAGTTGAGATCCTTTGTGTCACTCTAGTACTTTTTGACACAAAAGGCGCTTGCTCAACCTTCTTCTTTCCTTTACCACTACTGGTTGGAGCACTACTGGTTTCAACTTTTGTAGTTTGCTCCTCAACAGTATTTAGTCTTTTCTTCTTCTTGTCCATAGGAGATGCCAACAATTTATTGGCATAACCAATCAATAAGTCATAATTGACTTCATAGCTCATGTCTTCCATTTCATCTTCTCTCGGTTCAATAGCTTCCATCAGACAAAAATCAGTGGTGACTACAAAAATGATGTCCTTAGCAAAGTTTTTCACCACATCCTCAGGTAGCCTTACCCTCATACTCATTTTCTTCTGAAACTCATTGAAATACTTGTTCATTGCAGAAGAGAAAGTGTTCTTAACAACTTTAATGTTGTTCTTGATCTGAGCAGTTATCGATAGGTCTTTAGACCATTCAAGATCATCAATTTCTGGTAGGAAATTCTGAAAATAAAAGAATAAACCAATCAATAACTGACCAAATTTGAACTTCTGACTATTGTCCTTCTTGATTTACTAAAGATTCAACATTAATTGACTCCTTATGGCCTCACAAAGGTCATAATGTGCATTTTCAATAATTATTTTATAGGGATTATGCACTGCTGCAGATGGTACACTGTTCATTCTACTGGAATAGAATATCTGGTAGCCTATTACCATAGTAGCCAGTTTAACTGTTGGGTCCTTAATGTTATTAATAGAAAAAGCATGTCCATTATAGGCAGACAAGGTTAAAGTGGTTACTATTTCTTTATAAATTCACCTCAGCTTAGGAACTTCACCGGTTGACCAAAAAATAGTCACAACTTGAATAACCTCCTTGGTTATAGTGTGTGTCCTTTCCAAATACATATTCTCACCATGAACATGGCTCCGAATGATTCAGATATGTTCCTCTTCAAAATTCTCAAGAAAATAAGTTGCATTATGAAAACCTTTCTCATAAACCCTAATATACTAGGGTTGAGTCTTTCCACTTTTATCGCAAAGGGATTTCAACTGAGAATAAATTGACAATGATCCTAAATCTTCAATTTTACAATAAATGTAGCTAGACAAATCACCTTTTACAATGACACTGTTAGGAACTTGAGATAAATCATTATAAGACACAACTAGTTCTGACTCTACAACCTCCATAGGTTCTAATGTGATCATGAACCTCTCTACTTGCTTAGATGATGAAGCTATTTTTGATAAACTAGATTCGAAACAAGATTTATAAAGAAATACCTCAATTCACACACACAGCCTCGGTTACTGGTTGTTTTCTCAAGTGCACACCAGTTCAACCTTCATTAACCTTTGAATCAACTTCAATCACGCAAATCACGACACAAATTCGACTAAAACCAACTAGAAATTATCTCTTTGCTCTGCAAGTGTTCAAGAATTCTCTTTCGAATGCATTTAGGGTAAAAATTAGATAGTAAAACTTACTTTTATCCTTTTATTTACTACATTAAATGCTCAACCACTAGGTTTACAAACCCTAATACACTGCTTAACGATGCATACAATATTAACAGGTGTAAAACTAGTTGACAAACTTTTGGAAAATCAATTGATAAAAGATATTAAGATTTCACACATAACAACTCAAAATTCAAACTCTCTTTCTACTCATCTTTCAAGGGGTCTGGAAGTAGATTTACTGCTATGCTCCCCTTATCCCTATTGAAAGGCTCAGTTCACCAGTGCAGGATTCTCCACTCTGGGTGAAGGATTAGGTTCTTTTGCAGGTATATCATCACTCTTCTTTTTCCAGATTTGGTTCAACTCTTCTCTGGTTTCCTCAACATTTACCTTCTGCTTTCCTTTCCAATCTTTAGAATGATTAACTGGTTTGTTCTTTCTGGATCTACAAAACTTTGCCATGTGTCCCAGTTTATGACAATGATAGCAGGCCATTCTAGATGATCTCCAAGGTCCTACATTGCCTCTTCTAGTTCTCCTTCTGCAATTCATAGCCACATGACCATAATTGTTACAAATGGTGCAAATGACATTAGTTACCTTTTCCATCTCAAATGGACTAAACTAGTTGACATAGGATCTCTGCCAGTTCATGTTACCCTGGTTATCATAGGTTCTCATCAAGTTACCATTAGGTCTTGGATTCATGCGAGGTATTGTATTATTTTCTCCATATCTGCATTCAACTGATCTATGTCCATACATTTTGCATGTGAAACAATGACCTTCAAATCTCTTAGATGCATACCTAGTATTTGCATTGTAGCTTGTATTTCCATTGGGTTTGTTTCTACACACATTTGAAGTATGTCTAGGCTTATGACAAACAAAGTAAACAGGTTTAACAACTTTCTTATCGGTAGGCTTGTTAGCCTTAGGAGCAGATTTGTCCTTATGAATGTTTCTCTTTGTATTGGAAGACTCTCCTTTCTCAGATGTGTTAAAACCTAGTCCAGATGGATCACCTTTCATCCTCTATGATTGAATCTACTCATCCAACATGATAGAACTTCTATTGAACTTTTCTAACTTTCCATTAGCCTCAGCGAGTTCTTTGGTAAGATCTTCATTGTGTTTTGAAAGGGTCTCTCTCAGAGATGATGCCATTTTAAGATCTATCTGCAAAGCCTCTTTTTCTTCTTTTTCAGCATGCTAATGCTCATACAAAGTTGCATTCTCTTGTTTGATCTTAGCAATCTCATAATCTCTTTCTTTGACAAGATCTTCAACCGCCCTCCTAGCTTCAAGTTCTTGACTCATGCGGATAGTTAGGGCTTCTAACTCTCTTCTCATATTTATCTTTTCACCATTCAGTTTTTCAACTTCTTCAGCTAATGCATCAATGTTGGCTTCATCTAAAGAACTATTATCAAACATTCCCAATATTTGTTCAGTTGTCTCTCTCCTTTTTATTTGTGAAGCTTTAAATCTGACCCTTAGGGTTTCAAGCTCATCCTTAGTAGCTTCAAGAACTCTAGCCATCTCAAAGTATCTCATATCCCCCATGGTGGCTTTAGGGTTTCCTTCCAAGTGATTAAGCCTTAAATAAGTTAGGCTCTGATACCAATTGATAGACTTATAAAGCAACAAGAGGTGGGGAGTGAATTAGTGACACCAAAAACAATTCTACTTTAAACATTGACCGATAGATAAACTTAAAAAAGTTCACTCAATACTATGCATGCAATCCAAAATGATATTAAAGCATCCACAATAAGCAAAACATCCACCATAACACAAGTGTTTATACATGGAAAACTGAAATGGGAAAAACCACGGTGAGATGAGATTCACAAGTTAACTATCGGCAGTAATAGGTAACTAATCGGTTAAGGTCTACAAAAGTGCTCTACTAGGAGCAAAACCTGTTAAAGATCCTAAAGATCTATTAGGAGCTATACCCTATTAAAGGTAGTACCCTATTAGGAGTAACCTCAGTAGAGGATTTTTGAATCCAAACTAATGGATCACCTTTTTAAAGGATTTGTACAATGAAGCTTGTTAGAGATTACATAGTTAGGGGATTTGACTATTGTAGTGATTAGAAAACAAAAGGTGGTGTGATCTAGAAGTAGCACAACTTGCTTGAATAGATCCTCTTTTGTGCACTCAAAACTACATTACCAACATACTTTATAATGCCCTCAACAACTTAACACTTCCATCTTCGCATCAAAGCATCTCATATCATATCTCATCACAACTCTAAAATAGTTCATCATAATGTCATTATATAGACATTTAGATTTCATGTCAGGCTTAGAAAATATATGACAATTTCCTAGGTGCACTGTATCTGGACAATCAAACATAACTCATCACAAATTACCGCCAAAATTTGTCGATTAGGATAACTCATCACAATTGGTGATAACTCATCACACAATTAATGAATACCGGTTGGAACACTGATATCAGGTAGAGTTAACCTCTGTCAACATATAAACTAATTGTCCTCCATTACTTCTTTGATAATCTCCACTAGATCTTCAAGTTGGTGTCGGGCCATTCCTGTATATACTGGTTGTCTACACGTACCAGTTTGACACCATCATAAGCTTTCAATACCGGTTGCAATACAAGTAATCTTTAGAAGTAATTCCGGTAGACAAAGTGAACATATGTGTGTGTACAGGTTCCATCAATGACAACATATGAAGTCATTCATTACAATCATCATCAAGCCAACACACTTCATACTACTTGCTTCTCTATTACTATTTTCCACCTAAAATACAATATCAATTTTAACATATAGTCAATCCAAAAAAATTTAATTAAATAACACAATGTAGATTGAACCAAAAAGCCATACACTTACTCCTAATTTGTCCATTTTGGCTTGCAACCCGCCTCGGCCAAATGACATATATTTAGCACTCACATTATCTCCTGCTCTCTTCCCTTTGTGACTCATTGTCAAAAATTCTTCAGAACGCATGCTTGCTTTGAATGTCTCCCACTATTTTGGAGATAGAGTGGAGTAGTCAAACCTCTCTTTTCCCTCCATGATTGCTTTTCTACAATTGTATCTAAAATTGTTCATCAAAAGTCTCATCTTGTTTTTTATAATATTTTCTTGAGATTTGTCCACCAATAGTGTCAAGGGCATTTTCCATTTTTTTAATAACATTTTCCATACTTTGTGGATCTTGGTCTGCAAAATTTGATTTACATATATCCAAATGGGCCCTATATCTTATGCCCAACTCAGTGGTCCACCTTGTAGCACTTTTACCAATGGGTTCACCATCTCTTCACACCTCAACCAATAATGCCTTCTTCCCTTTTGATTTTCTTTCTTTTGCATTCTTCTCTAGAGATCTATATAAATATTGACTCAATCTCTTTCTTTTAACAAAAGCATCCACATCTTCTATTAAACGACTACCAATATTTTTAGCTAATCTAGTACTTCCATCAAAAGTTGTTGATGCAACAGCTTGACTCTGAGCCATTGGAACTTCATGCTCCTCTATCACATTATGTGTGGCATGAGTAGATAGATCAATAGTGGTCTCTACAGATTTCACTTGAAACACATCCATTAAACTTGAATAAACCATCTGCAAATTCATTGTTCCTTTGCTCTCTTGTTTTTCAATAATTTATCTTAGACTTTGTGTTAAGAGATCACTATGTGGTATATTAGGTTGCACATCACTATGTGCTTTGTGATATTTCACATCACCACAACTATAGTTTTCACCAAGTACATTTGTTGAGTCACAAAAACGTTGGCTTCTACAAGTTGGCCACATTGTATCTTTACTTTCTTTTTGTTTTTTCTCTGCTTTTTCTCTGCACTGTTTTTCTCGACTGAAAAACAAAAAAATATATCATATCATGCCTTATGAACATAAAAATATTGCCTATAAAATTTTATTAAATAGTATTAAACAAATAATATACTACTTAGTGGATTTACAACATGCTTGTTTGTCAAACTAGATGCGATAAAAAATATTATTTTTGGCCACACATTCTTCATGAGAGTGCTCATAATCTATGATTGGAACTTTATAAATATGATCACTATCATCTAATTTTTGCCTTAAATTCTTTTTCCTCATTTCTTGATGTCCAAATAAACAATAATGTATAATTAGCTCATCAAACCGAACAGTTCACATAGCATATCTTAGTCAATCATAGTTTGATACATAGAACAGTGAATCATCTAGAGCAGGTATAAGGCAATAAAAAACCATAACATGATAGTTATAGAGATAAAGATTGTCATTATATAGTAGTCCATGATACAAAGATAGAGTAAAGTATAGTCTAAGGTAATGGCTATCTACAAAGACATTTCATCAAATGCTTGTCTTGTAGTCATAATTGTTATAAGGCACAACTGACAGTCATAGTGTAGCATGGTTACAAAGATTAAAGCTAACATATTTATATAGAAACTTTGTTCAACATTAAAGCTTTCAAACAAGTATTAGTTATAAGTTCCATGTCCTTGCAACATAAAACAGTCTTTAAACAACATAAAAGTCTTAAATAAAAAGTCATAAAATGGGGCTCATCAATAACCATTTGCATTGCCAGCGAGATCAGAATCTTGATCACTAGTGTTTGTATTTGCTTGATTTTCTTCCTCATCCTCATTTGAGAAGTTTAATACATTCACTTTCCCAATTTCTTCATTTGTAATCAAATTTTCTTCTTCAAACAGTCCCTCATTGTCTTCATCCACTTCTTCGAATGTTTCTTGTAAATTAGGATATTGCTCATCAGGCATTACATTGACAACTTCCATGAATTTTCATTTCAAATGAGACTCTATTTGAATGACATAAGACCATCTCGAGCTTCTTACATCATCAATTAGAAATGATTGGTTAATTTAAAGAGGGTAAACATATGGCTCATTTGTCTCTGATAAAAATTGTCGTGTATTTGCACACACAAATCCATACTCATCAAATTGTACCACAGATGGTTGGATCCACTTACATTTTAATTATATAGGATTATTTTCACCAAAATCCACTTGAATAATATCTTGGATGAATCCAACATAACATTTCTTCTCATTTCCATGAAGAAATTCAGCACTAACAACACAATCACAATTAGTCTTTCCTTTGTCTTTTTCTTCCACTCTTAAGTGACTACCATAGGCCCACATTCCAATAAAACTCATAGCCCATAAATGTGGAGATTGTGAAAGTTCAATTTCCTTTGTTGTTATATCATGACCTCCTTCTTTTTCATCATTGATTGTATTAGCAAATCATTCTTCAAATTTTGGAAAAGAATCTCCTCCAATCAAATCATGACGGCCACGCTTTTGAGGTCGATGTTGCATCCAACTTTGATTCTCTTCTTCATATTTTCTACATAAAATAATGACGTACAAATAGTAAGATTAATAATATAAATGTCTAAATGCAATTGAGTAAATAAATTATTGTGTAATTTCTTTTTTACTTGCGCCACTTATCAAATGAAGATGTATTTTCAAGAATAAAGGCATGTATTGCACTTCTTTCTTGATATGATAGCTTGAAGTGACATTCATTGCCTTCTAATACATCACCTGCAACTCTATCATCTTTTTCATCATCCCATACATGTTGATTGACATTTTTAAAATCCTTTATATATTCTGTGCAAAATCCCATGGCCTCTTGCATTGAATATCCCTCAGACATGCTGCCTTCTAGTTTTGCCCTAGTATGAACAATTTTTTTCAAAACCTTCATATATTGTTCTTATTATCCCATAATGCTCTAGTTCATATTCTAGATGTATCAAAAGATGCATAGAAATGTTAAAGATTACTGCTGGAAATTATCATTCCAATAGACAAAGAACTTCAACAACCTCCTCCCTCAAACTATCAAAGTTCGAAGGATCTAATACATGTAAGCTCATTCTCTTTAATATTAGGCCCAACCTTATAATTGCCAATCTTGGCCCCTTTGCCAAACTTGATATATTTACCACAATAGGTAAGAGATTCTTGATTATGACATGATAATCATGGGTCTTGAGGCCTCTTAAGCTATTAATGTCACTTTCACTTTTGATTCTACTACTTACATATCCAGTGGGAAAGCGAGTCTGAGACATCAACTGTAAGAATTGTGCACGTTGTTCCTTTGTCAAGATGTAAGGAGCACCATGTTTTCTATATTTTTCATCATAATATTTTTCAACCCAAAGATTTCGATGAATCTTTATTTCTCAAAATTCTTCACATGATGAAATATTATCTAAGACACCAAAAAGAGTTTCTATAATAGCATAGGCTATATTTTTCTCAGTATGCATAAAGTCAATAGTATGCCTAATGACTATATCCTTAAAGTATGATAACTTATACAATATGCACAACCATTTTACACTACTTTCATTACATTGATCTATAGATAGGAAAATGGAATGCATCAAAGCAATATAAACATTAAACTAGCTCAATCACAAAAAACTAGATTGCGATGATAACAATCCTAAAAGCATTCAACAGAGATATGAAAACAAGACATTCAAATCAAATGCAAACCATCACAAACGTGAATATCTCTTCCATTATTCTCCATTGTCCTTCTTTCTCCTTCAAATTGCTTTGTTTGTGGATCTCACCTAAAAATGCAAAGGCATAGTATGAAAGCAAGATGAAATGGCAGCATAAGGATACTAGAAGCGTGATTGATTCTCTGAAAATGTGATTAGATTGATTCAAAAATGTAATTAATTGGGATCCTTGATTGAAGAAATTCATCCAATTTATAGACAAATTGGAGAGATGACAAGATTAGTATGAAGAGATTTGAAAGGAAATTTCAAATCAAGAATGACAAATATGACAAATTATGACAAGATTGACACTTTCTATGCAAGATTGATTGATTGATAATTTATGACAAAATTATGACATGCAAGATTGATTGATTGACAAATTATGACAAATTGCTATGTCATTCCCATGAAATTAGGGGAAATATTAGAAAAATAGGAGAAAATAGAAAATTAGATGAATTGGAAATTAGGAAATTAGAAATTGATGAAAATTAGGTAAATTAATTAATAATTTTTTATTCATTAATTAATTCACAAAAAGAGGGGGAATTAATTAGTCAATTAAATAAAAATTTAATTGTGACAAGAAGACTTAGGATAAATAAATAAATAATTTAACCTAGAGGGAAAATGATAAACAAGATTAAATGAATAAATCATAAAACCCTAGAAGATGAATTAGAAATGCAAGGATGACAATTAGGTCTTGAAAAAAGATAATTGATGCAGGGTCAATTTGATCATGATTCTGACTGACAAAGGACCAATGTTGATAAATGATTAAAATTGGTTGACAAATTGACCAAGATTAACAAAGAGATCAAATTGATAGGTGCCAATTGATGAGGAACAATGACTAATTGATCGAAATTGACATGATTGACAAGGACAAGGATCAATGACGTGATTTGACAAGGATAAGGATCGATGATGAATCGATCACAAAATGACGAGATTGAGAAGGACAAGGATCGATGATGAATCAACCGCAATATGAAAAAAATGACAAGAGGACAAAACCCTAATTCTATCATCGATTAGGATTGACAATGCCCAAAATATGACAAATGAGCACGCACATTGATGCGATAGGATAAGATCGACCAAAATCATAACTGAAGATTGTTATCGACAAGACCTGATTCGAAAGTGAGAAAAATGAGGAATGTAGAAGAAGGACTCGATGCTCACAAATGTTAAAGACCAAGTGTGCAACATAGGAGAAATGTTAATGCGACGCAAGAACCCTAAAATAAGGCGATGCACACATGTTAAAGTATGACTCCACAAGCGTTGACCATTTTTAGACGTCTACATTTTGCCCCTCTTTGAGACAATGCGATTTTAAGCATTGTTTCAAAGAACTATAATGAAAATGCCCCAGTCAATAACAATGACATATGCATGCCCCCTCGAGGAATTGGCCGAAAACATCCAGAAAGGAGGCCAATTGATTGATAAGAATGATAGAAAATGATAGGAGCCAACGGATGAAAGATCAGAGGTTGGATACACAAATTACAAGCAATAGAAGATGCAAAATACCGTGACCAACATAAAATGGAGAGGATGCACGTCCATCTAGGCATTGAAAAAGATCTATAAATGAGACAAGGAGAAGGAAAAGAGCTCATTTGCACTAGCCAAAGTGGAGGATTTGTTGCTCTAGAAAAAGACCCTTGCATAGAGATGGTGAACATTCCAATGGCAGATCACCTCGGGGAATGTGTATGCACCTATAGATGATCAGACGATGTGGGAGCAGCGATATGTATCTCAAAAATCCATATTGTCAATTTCATGAATTTTACTGAATTGCAGGACATTATGGGGCCCACAGGGAAGGGATTAATTGACATCTGCGCCTATGTGGGTGCATTCTGCACTTGTGTTAAGATGTTCTACACCTGTGTAGGGTACACAGGTGCAACTTGATGCTGCACAGGCACAGGATAGGGTACACAAGTGCAGTTGTGCACTTAGGACCCCAATTTGACCAAAAACAGCGCGCGGATGATCCCGAAAAGAGGGATAAGGGTAGAATAGGTCAAAATAGATAAGAAACACCCTAATTTGTGCATGAAACAAGGAAATGAAGCCCTTAGGAGAAAACCCTAAAACTGACAAAGTGTGCCCCAATTGTGATGCAGAGTCGACAGTATCCATTGATTACATGGGAGAATAGACCTGATTGCTTCATGTTACGACATAGACTCAGGAGCACGGACATAGATACATTAGTAGGACTTGGATTATACTATATTTCATTCATGCTTGAGGTTAGGGCAAACATAGGACTATTGACCGCATTGGCAGAGCGATGGCATTCAGAGACTTCTTCTTTCCATCTGCTGACTGGAGAGACGACTGTGACACTAGAGGACATGTGGTGTATCCTCCGCATTCCAATACATGGGGAGATGATAGAATATGACCCAGTGATAGGGAGAGATGCTTTGTGTAGGTTATTCGAGTGCGACGCAGATGATCTAGATATCATAGAGAGGGAGATTGGCTGGGAGACCATGGCAGCGGAGTATGATCAGCGATATGTGGTGATAAATGTGGTTATAGCATGCCTATTAGCAGGGGACAGACGAGGACATGGATTCCCTATTGGATGGGGAAGAGTGCTAGAGAGGATGGTGACAGAGGGGACTGTATATGCATGGGGACCATGTGTGCTTGCTATGCTATATTTTCAGTTGCATCAGATAGCATATTAGGGGGTGCATACTTTGAGCTGTGGAGTCACACTATTATAGGTATGGGCATTTGAGTACATAGCCATATGTCGACCAATTGTAGAGAGATAGGTAGTACCTCATCGACCATATGTGTACTGCTATGGGGGAGCACTGAGACAGGGTCCGTTTGGATACATATTGTATTGGTGACATGAGCTAGACAGATTGAGAGAGTTCACATGGAGGCCATACCTTGATTGCCTTGGATGGTCAGATGATAGTGATGAGCTACCGCATTGCAGACAAGAGAGATACCTAATTGGGTGACCAGTGAATCGCCAGAGAGTGATTGAGATGTACCTACCAAAGAGAGTCAGATGACAGTTTGGAGAGAGGCAGGATGTACCGAGAGGGACTACACACTTTGCCTGATCTCACAGAGAGACGAGTCAGTGGGGGAGGATGATTCAGCCACACATAGCATATGCTGACTTCACACAACTACAACAGAGATAGTGGGATTGGAGATCAGATGTGGTGGATGCCAGGATGAAAGAGGAGTATGAGCGATGGTTTGCACAATGACGGCCTATGCCATTGACAGATCCTGATATTCCGATACCTAGGAGACAGGAGGACTTTCCACTCACTGGAGAGGAGGAGGGAGATGATGAGGATGGAGATGAGGATGAGGGAGATGATGAGGATGAGGGGGATGATGAGGATGGAGGGGATGATGAGGAGGATGATGAGGATGGAGATGAGGATGAGGAGGATGAGCCAGATCTAGCTGATCAGGAGGCATTGCAGGATATACCCATAGAGCCAGAGATAGTTAGCATAGAGGAGATGGAGATATGTAGGGCCACCATAGCGAGTCAGGAGGATCACATTTCCACATTAGAGAGATAGAATGCTATCTTGAGGACAGAGAAGGATCAGTTCAGAGTAGAGATAGCTAGACTTACAACAGCTCGAGATACAACAATAGCCCAGGCACAGCAAGCAGAGCAGAGAGTCACCAAGTATATTGGGTCGATTAGGGATGCCAGTGCACGTGAGATGGCATAGATGTTGGTAGAGATCAGAGAGGAGATACACCATTGGAGGACACTATATGAGAGTGCAGTTCCACCAGAGCAGAGAGCAGTGTCATATCAGGCATGATCGAGGACAGAGAGCAGGCCATGCTCGTGGAGGTTAGTGAGCAGCATGGGGGTGAGTGGACCTAGGAGACCACCATAGCCAACACCAGGGACAGGAGGGACATCATCCTTGAGACATGGCAGGGATGAAGAGGACAGAGAAAGCACCCAGTGATAGAGGTATGTGCTCCTTATGATGGGACATATATAGTTTGACATCATGTACTCAGCCTGTGGGCCATACTTAGGACAGATAGTCCAAGTTTGTACTCCGATATTGTTTTGATATATGATATGATATGTAGCTATATGATGGGATGCAATGTGTTATGGCTTATGTTTACGTTCCATGTATGGATGGCTTATGCACTATTTATGTACCATTGTATAACATGTATGAATATACTTTTTATGTGTTTTTGATGTATTTATAAAATGAAATGGATAAAATGCTTGATATAATGCAAATGTACTAACCAATGAATGCAGGATGTAGCTTATGTTTTTGGAGATCGGAGCACTAGATCAAACTGACTGCCCAAACTGATGGAATAAATGTTTGTAAGAAGAAATGAGATAGAGGACAATTAGAGATGAAGAAAAACTTTCTTTCACCAATGCACAGAAGTAGGTGAGAACCTTTATTTAATGTGGCAAAATGGATGCGGTGCAACATGGCAATGAATGCCAGAGCGATAATGCAATCTCTTTGCATAAGACAGACACATCGCACACAAGGAATGAGTGAATCATCCTAGGGTGCATACATCAAGGGTTGAGGTATGTGCGGCATTCATAGAGTGAACGTACTTATCACAGACACCCAATGATATAGTTGCTTCAGTTTGTGACAAACATTCCACAAACAACAAACACAACAAAAAGAAAAAGGGACCATGAACCATCCCAGTCACTCTAAATCACTTAGTGACATCATCGAGCAACATAGGAACATGATCAAAGCCAAAGATAAATCAGTAAAAAGATAAGACACACAAATTCAACCAAGTCAAACAAACAGTCTGATCATCATTGTCAAAAGTGGAAAATAGAAACGATCATGCTGTCTGGTTTTAGGGAATGTGGTACCCCATCTAAGATAGGACACACTCTGGTTTCGAGTATACCACACCCTGTATAAGACCCATGATAGTAGTGACAAGGACAAATTATTTTGATGTTGATTGATATGACAATTTTGATCAGTTTGAATGTCTGGTTGGATTGAAAAGTTCAACTGTTAATGCGTGATTTCAGTAAAGCGTAGTGTTGTAACATGTTATCTGTTTGTTGTCTACATAAATGTTTGATCGATTGTCATTGGATGTATGCTCAGCGATCGGTCTATGCACAAAGGAGATATTTTTGTTTTGTTTTTTCGAGTTTTTACCATTTTTTTGTTCATTTTTTCAGGACTTTATTTGATTTTTTAGGGATTTTTTTTTCAGGACATTATTTGATTTTTTTGGGTTTTTTTCAGGACATTATTTGATTTTTATGATTTTTTTAAGGACATTATTTGATTTTTTTGGATTTTTTCAGGACATTATTTGATTTTTATGATTTTTTTCAGGATATTTTTCAATTTTTTTGGATTATTTCAGGACATTTTGCAATTTGAAAGCTCCAGTAATTGATCATAACAAGGGATGCACACCCAATGAAATTTTTAAAGACATATATAGTGACCAAGACCAAGACATATATACAAGGACTGGAAACCTGAGTATGCAAGACAATGATGTTGACCAACCACAGGCCTAGAACAAAACATTGGGTCAGAACAAGGATAAATGTGATAAAGTTGCAGGGTCATGATAGATGACGTAGCAATAATCTTTTACACATGGCACCTGTTTGCCAGGTTTTCACCAGGGTACTTGCCCAAAGCACCTGTTTGCCAGGTTTTCACTAGAGGGTGAATGATTTTTCTTTACTTTTGTTTGTTTTTTCTTTTTCACTTTTTTTTTTTGATTTTTTTGTATTTTTTGTATTTTTTTGTATTTCTTTAGGATCATATTTAAAGAACTACTGACAAAAAACTATGCCCAGTACTTGCGAAGGTGCATGCTATTTACAGGATCTAACAAAGGTTCACCTTCTGGGGTTGCAAGCTGATATGCCCCCGAGCCATAGGCTTCAGTAACTATGAAAGACCCAACCCAATTAGGTTCAAACTTTCCTTTGATGATGTCGGTAGATTGTGCATTCTTGGGGTTTGCCTTTAAAACCAGATCTCCCACTTCGAAGTGTCAACCTTTTACCTTCTTATTATAAGAGCGACAAAGATAGTTTTGATATGTTTGCAAATGTGTCAGGGCTGTCTGATGTTTCTCATCTAACATCTCAAGCTGATGCAACTGAGAGACTCTATGCATCTCATCATCAATCAAATGTTGCAGGGAAACACACAAAGAGGGAATTTCCACTTCCAAGGGTAAAATGGCTTCCACACCATACACCAAAGAATAAGGTGTTGCGCCAGTAGGTGTGCAGATGGAAGTGCGATAAGCCCATAGTGCTGGATTCAACTATACATGCCAATCTCGACCAGCGTCATTGACAACCTTTTTCAGGATCTTAATGATGGTTTTATTTGATGCTTCAGCTTGACCATTACCCTATGGATAGTAAGGACTGGAGAAATGGTGTTGGATGTGAAACTTTTCACAAAGTTCCTTGACATCTTTATTTTTAAATGGACAGCCATTATCTGTGACAACTGCAAGGGGAACCCCATATCTGCATATGATATAATTTAGTAGGAATTTTGAAATTTGCACACTAGTGATATAGGTCATAGGAATAGCTTTGATCCATTTTGTAAAGTACTTTGTGGTTGTAATGATGAACTTGTGTCCATTTGTAGATATCAAGTGAATCTTGCCAATAAGATCCAATCCCCATTGAGAAAAGGGCCACAGAGATATGATGGAGTGAAGTTCTTGGGCTAACACATGAATGTAATTTCCATGGATCTGGCATTTGTAGCATTTCTTGAAAAAATCATGAACATCCTTCTCCATAGTGGGCCAATAATACCCAGCATGAACAAACTTTTTAGCTAGACTCGGACCATTGAAATGGCCCCCACATATACCATCGTGAACTTCGTGTAAAGCCATTTGTGCTTTGTCAGAATCCAAACACCTGAGGAGGGTGTGGTCAAAGGAATGATGGTAAAGGGTGTCGACGATGATGACATATTTGGCTGTCTGGCAGATGAAGGCTCGACGTTGGTTACAGGAAAGGTTAGGTGGTAAGGTTTGGGATTTCAAATATTGATAGATGTCATTGTACCACCGGGAATCAGGACCAACAAGAACACACCTCACATCTGTTGTCAGAATTTCAAAAGAAGGGACAAGAAACTGTTCGACCAAAAATTTGCATCTGTCCATATTGTGAGGCATATTTAACATGGAAGAAATGGTTGCCATGGCATCTGCTGACTTGTTTTGAATTCTTGGAACTTGACTGAAATGGATAGCCGTAAATTTTATCTTGAAGAAATCTACCATATGCTTGTAGGGAATAAGCTTTTCATCTTTTGTTTCATAGTCATCATTCACTTGATGGATGACTAACTGGGAATCTCCATAGACTTGCAAATGTGTGATGTTCCAGTGGATTGCTACTCGGAGTCTTGTGACCAGAGCTTCATATTCTGCAATATTATTGGTACAATGGAAAGTTATTCTGTAGGATTTGGGAATAGCATCACCTTGAGGGGTGACAAACAATATACCTACTCCGGACCTGAATTTGGTATGGGATCCATCAAAATATAACTTCCATTCATTAGAAGATGTGAGAGCAAAGACTGATTCATCTAGAAAATCCGTCAACATGGGATGATCATCATGAATAGGTGCCTCTGCAAGTTGATCTGCTATGATTTGTCCTTTTATTGCCTTTCGCTCAATGTACTCAATATCAAACTCACTGAGGATCATAACCCACATTGCTAGGCGACCTGCAAAGCTGCCCTACTAAGCAAGTATTTCAAGGGATCAATTTTTGCAACTAGCAATGTCTGATGATTTAACATATAGTGTCGAAGCTTCTGTGTTGCAAAGACCATTGCTAAACATGCCCATTCAATAGTTGAATAATTCAGCTCATAGCCCACTAGTGTCTGACTGATATAATAAATAGCCCATTCTTTGCCTTTCTCATCCTGTTGGGCTAAGAGAACTCCCAGTGCTGTTTCAGTTGCAAAAATATACAACATGAATGGCTTCCCTTCTATAGGAGGCATTAGAATAGGTGGCAACAACAGATAATCCTTTAGAGTTTGAAATGTTGATTGACATTGCTCAATCCATTGAAAAGTGACACCTTTGTGCAATAAATGTTGGAAGGGATGACATTTGTCTGCCAATTGAGCTATAAACTAGTGGATTGACTGTAACTTTCCTTGCAGACTTCTTAGTTGATGGAGATTTGAAGGAGGAGGCATATCTATTATTGCTTTAACCTTTTCAGGATCTACTTCGATGCCTCTGTGAGAAACAATGTACCCTAATAATTTGCTGGTTGTGACACCAAAGACACATTTCTTTGGGTTGAGTCTAAGCTTGTAGGTTTCCATTCAATCAAAGATGGGGCCAAGGATGGCTAGATGACTATCTCTTATGACAAATTTGCATAATAGGTCATCAACATAGTCTTCCATCAAAGTATGCATAAAATCATGGAAACTTGTCGTCATAGCTCTTTGATATGTTGCTCCAGCATTTTTAAGGCCAAAGGGCATCACATTCCAGTAGTAGGTACCCCAAGCACATGTGAATGTAGTCTTATGTTGATCTTCAGGAGCAATATGAATTTGATTATATCCAAAAAAGCCATCCATCAATGATAGCATCTCATATCCGGCAGTCATGTCAACTATGATGTCTATATTTGGCAGTGGAAAATCATCCTTAGGGCATGCTTTATTAAGATCCCAAAAATTCGTACAAATTCTGATGCCCCCAGTTACTTTTCTAACTAGTACCAAATTTGAAATCTAGTCTGCATAATCAATGGGTCTAATAAAGCCCACATCTAATAATTTTTTTAGTTCTACCTTGACCAAGAGAGCCACCTGGGGATGCATCTTTTTGAGTTTCTGTTTGACGGGCTTGGCATCTGATTTTAATGGCAAGTGATGAAGGACTAATTCTGGATCAAGGCCGGGCATATCTGCATAGGACCATGCAAAACTGATCTTCTTCTCAAGAAAGAAATTGACAAAATCTATCTTTTCCTGTTTTGATAGAGAAGCAGTGAAATGAATGACCTTAGGGTTGTCAGGTGTACCCAAATTTATCTCTTCGGTCATTTCCACAAGCAATGTTGATTTATCTTGACTTGATAGGGGTATTTCCAATCTTCCACCTTTGGGTGCCTCAGAGAGGTTTTCACCCACAGGTACATCTTTTATTTTTACTTTTTCATGATCAGAGAGTGCCTTATGGTTTTCATTCAAAGACCCATTCTTTTGATTTTTTACTTTTTCTTTTTCTTTTTCATTTTTATGACTAGAAGATGGAGTTGACTCCCCAAAATATGTTGTGGAATCTAGATCAATAGTAAATCTTGCCTTATGATCACCTTGTGGTATGCCTTCTCGTAGTCCAAGAAATTCTACAATTGCTTCGTCATTTTGAAAACAATCCAATTTGAGTGGTTCTTGTTGGTCCTATTGGATAAGCTGTGGATAGACAAGGGGCATGTCATCATCAGTTTTAAGGAGAGAGAGGGTCGAGATGGTAAAAATGTAAACATCCATGGTATCACTGTCTGAACTGCTAGTATCTAATTCGGAGCTTGGGTCCCAGAATGACTCTATCCAAGCATTAGGACATGTTTTTGGAGGGTGAGTTATTTCATGTTTGTCTTCCATGGGCAAATCATCAGGGTCAAGGAAAACATTATCAAGGGCATAGGAGCTAGAAGAAAAGGAACTCCACTCCCATTCATTGGAATCAGTTTCAGGTCGGGTATCCTCAGGTGTCATTTCATCATCAGAGTCACACCCCTTTCTACACGTGGTCACTTTGGTAGACGAGGATCCAATCCGCAATGGTACAAAACCTAACCCTAAAGTTGGAGGTTGCATCTTGGGTATAATAGGTTCTAGTCTTCCTTTCTTGTCAGGGCCCAAGCCACTACAACCATCATATCCCTTTTTCTACAGCATAGTAAACCCTTTGCCATACCGCTGCACTGGCAACCTGACAGGTGGTGTCTCAGTGGGATCCTTATAAAGCCAATCTATGACATCATCATCCAAAGTTTCCTTGTCAAGTTCACCCCATCTGGTAAATGTAGTGGGGGGCTGATATTGAATGACTATCTTAGGTTCCTTTTGCAACAAATGTGGTTTACCATGTGATTTTGGAGATATTGGTAAATTCCCAATGAGGAATGTTTGAGCCATTGAATACTCTCCGCATCCTTGGTCCTGTATCTTCAATTTTCCTTTGATAGCATCTAACAATTCATTAGGATCCACATAATTATGTGAGTGGGCCTCCCTATTGACTGGGACTTGTTGCTTTGGGGAATCCTTTAGATTAGTACAAAATTGAAATGGATTACGATCTCCTGGAATTGTTATCTTAGTCCCATTGTAAGGATATTTTAAACACTGATGATAAGTAGATGGAACTGCTTTCATTGCATGAATCCACGAATGGCCAAGAATCATATTGTAAGGGAGATCAAGGTCTAGGACTTGTAGGAAAGTGTTTTCTGTCACTAGACCGACTCTGATAGGCAATGAAATTACCCCTTTAGATGGATGCTCAACATCATCATATGCTTTGATTGTTATTCTTCTGGAAGAATCAATGTCATTTTCTGTATAACCAAGACCAATGACCACTCTCAAGGTACAGATGTTAAGACCTACTCCGCCATCTATCAAGACTTGTTAGATCTTGCAATTATGAACAAAGACTTCAAGATGTAAAGGATCATTATGAGGGAGCTTATTAGGAGAAATATTGTTATCAGAAAAGGCAACATGTTGGGAAACAGCTAGATGTCCAATTCGGGCTTGAAACTAGTCAACATCAATGTCTGTCGAGATAGTGGACTCAATTAAAGCTTTATCTAGGACTGCGCGATGCATAGGGGACATTTTCAACAACTCAAGAATTGATATTTGTGCAGGTGTCTTCCCCAGATGATCTAGGAGATTATACTGACTTGTAGGAGTTGATTTGGGAGGAACTGTAGGAGCTCCTTTCAGGACTATTTTGGATCGATGAGTGGTGACTGCGCAAGAAGGATCTTGTCCCTTTATTCTTATGGTGGAAACATACTCATTTGATGCTCGAAAACAATTGATGACATTGTTATAACCATTATTTGCATAATTTTCTGTTTGGTTAGAGTTTGAAGAAGATGCTTTACCCTTGTCATGATCAAGCAAAGGAGTTTTGAAAATTGTATGATTAGTGTTAGAGGTCACGTTGGGCGGGCCTACCTCAATTACTCCTTGATCTAACAAGTCTTGAATCATATGTTTCAATTGAAAACACGATGCAATTTTATGTCCTTTTGATCGATGGTATTCACAATATGCATTATCATTCCACCAAAGCGGCTTTACCAATGGTTCTGCCTTGATATCTAGTAACTTGATAAACTTTGCTTGTATTAATTATTTCATTATTGACTCAATAGGCTCTCCCAATGGTGTAAACTGTCGAGGAGGCCCATCCCTTGATCGGAAAGGTTTTCGTTGCTGGTTTTATTGCTAACCTTGTTGTTGATTATATTGTTGAGTGTATTGTTGAGTATGTTGTTGGTATTGTGGCTATTGAGTAACATTGCTTGCTAGTGTTTGATTTTGTTCCATAGTTGACATATTAGGAGCACTCAATTTCTTGATTGTGAATGGGGGTTGATTTGCATTCATCGCTCTTGCGTCAACAACTCCATCATTAGTGACATTCTTGTTTTTGTACCAAAATTTATTTCTGTCCCCTGAATTGTTTGTGTTGTCACTGTCTTTGTTGAGCTTAATGACTCCCTTAGCTACAAGAGCAGTTTCAATGTTCATCCCTTTCTTAATGAGTTTCTCAATGGTACTGGGACTTTTCAATTTGAGTTCATACATCATTTCTGGGACCAAATTTTGAATAAATAAGTTCACTTGTTGTTCTTCAGGTATATCTAGGGAAGAACGACTATACAAGCTTCGCCATCTTTGCAAGAAAGTCACTAATGGTTCACCTTGCTTTTGCTTGGTGTTGCATAAATCTGACATAGTCACTTCATTGTCAATGTTGAATGCAAAGTGAGATATAAAATTTTGAGCCAATTCCGACCAAGTCTTTATATTCCCTGGCAAATGCAAATACCAATCCATGGCTTGTCCTGTGAGACTTCATGTGAACAAGCGCATTAAATATGTTTCCTCATAACTCACTTCAGTACATGCTACAAAAAATGCTCGAATGTGGTTTTTTGGATTGCCATTCCCTTTATATTTCTCAAAATTAGGTGCCTCAAAATGCTTAGGGAAGGGAGGCATGTACAAGCTCTTGTCAAATGGATTGGGACATAAATCTTGATCTATGTACAATTTCTTTGTTCCTTTGGTTTCCAATGCATCGACTTGTCATTGCAACTTCTCAAGCTATTGCGCAATTGTGTCAGATTTTGGAGGTTCATCATTTATCCTGGTGGGTACTCTTTGTCAATACATCGTGTTTCCCTTCAGCTATTGATGCTCGGATATTGCTATCTTTGGTGTCTTCGGCATATAATGTTCTTGGTACAGCTCTTGTTGCAGTGGTTGTGCCATGCCTTGATATTGACCTTGTTGCTATGCTTCTTGTGGTGGAATCATTGTTTGTAGCCTAGGTTGATATTGCAATTGAGGATGTTGTTGATATTGCACAGACATCATTTGTGGTTGTGAAGTATGATAACTTGTTTGTCTTGGCACATATGGAGGCACGTGTTGTTGTTGATGTTGACAACTCGGAATTTGTTGACTTTGTGCCAATTGTTGTTGTCTTGATGTAAATCCCATCATTTGCAATAAACTTTGTTTGGGAGGTTTTTGTTGTTTCTCCTTGAGATGGGGTATGGCACTCACATTTGCTTGCTGTGTTGTTTGTCCAATCCACTGTGGTGGTTGCAAGTTTGAATTAACTTGTAATGGTACAAAAGACACTGCAACATGTTGTTGAATGTGATATTGTTGTTGTTGTGCATTGCTTGTTTGTGCATTCAATTGTGCCTTTTGTGTATTACTCAATTGTTGTAACATTTATTGTTGGTGCAAACCACTATTTGTAGCTCTTTGTGTTGCCATTATCAAAGGATCTATCACAATATTTTGCATAACAGGTACTTGAGTGTTTGGCAAATGTATTGAACTTAATGGGACATAGGAACTTTGTTGCATTGTGGAATTGTTTTGGACATTGGTGAGATCAGGCATTCCAGTCGTAAAGATTTCTTGCATCTTAGATAGTGATCCACTTGTAATTATTCGAGGAATCATTTCTTATTGAGGGACAACTGTCAATATTTGTGTGGCCTTCATTTGATCTTGTGTAAAAGGTGTTGTATTAAATAATGGATTATTTATTGTTTCAAATGGTGAATTTTGTGGAATAGTCACTATCAACGTTTTTGAAGCACGTTTACTCATCAAGGTGTGTTGAGTTTCTTGTTGCACATTTTCTTTGTTTGGATGTGGAGAGAAACTTAACAGCTCACCGCCTTGTTGTTTTTGCACATTGATTTGCTCACTTGAGGAGGTCACATTACTCATCATGTCAAGATATTTTTGTGGGAACATCTTAAAGACCTTGTTCAAGAATTTATCCATCTTTTTTATCAACTTTGGATCTTTAAGGAACATATCAACATCATCGGAAGCATCAAAATTTGATGAAGAATCTAGTAAAATATTTGGATTTATTTCTTGTTGAATGCCTTGACTCGAACCAAATCCTTGTGAAAGAGTTTGTTCCTCATGTAATGTTTGAATTTCATGTTGCAGGTTTGGTTGATTCCAATCAAAAGGTGCATTTCCTCTTGGTGTTGGTGGAACACTCCCATATCTCAGTTTCATGGGTACAAACACTGGCTCATATAATGGAGGTGGTCCAAGTTGAACCATTGCATATGGTGGTAATGATGTGTTCGACAAACCTTCAATTTGTAATGATTGACCGGGTTGCAACTGTGAGTTTGATATGTTGTCAATGGGTTGATATGTTGGTTTGCCCATCTTCTTAGATTTTGACCTTGTTTCAACAGGCATGTCACTATGCAAATGGAATTTTTAAAGGATGATGTATGATATGCAACTAAATGCAAACTAAATAGATGAAAATGCAATCTATGGAAAGAATGCAACCTATGTTTTTGGTTGTTTTTCAAGATTTTGACAAACTTTTTGGAATGCAAATCTAAAAATGAGACCCTTAGGAAATTGAATTGACGTCTAGACCTCAAAGGACAAAAGGACCAAGTGACAAAAGGACAAAATGACAATGTCTCCCCTATATGCTTGGATACTAAGCTAGGTTTGACCAAATGACATTGATGACAAAAAGACAAAAGTTTGATAAGGTCTAGACTTCCTAACATTGACTTAGGATTTATTCAAAGATTTGGATTACTCAAGTATGACAAAACCTAGTTTTTGAGACTACACGCAAGAAAGCAATGATTATGACAATGACTTAGGATATGATATGGAAATGATCTAAGGATATGATATGACAATGCAATGATAAGGAAATGCGAAGACCAATGACTTGGAATATGCGAAATGCCACTTATGCAACCTAAATGGAAACCTGTCTTGGATATAACAATGAAATGAAAACTTAGGGAAAATGATCTTGGACCTAAGTGCAAAATGAGGACGCTTGCAATGAAAAGGACTAAAATGAAAGGAGATGACAATATGCCTTAGGACCTAGGTGGGACTATGCAAAACCTAGCCTAAAGTGACATGAATTTTGAAACAAAGACATTTAATGTGTTGACGACCATGTTCAAATGTTGGATGAATACTTGGACAAATTTGGACCTTTGTTCAGATTGTGTTTTGAGTTGAATGTTGTTGATTTTGAAAATCCAAGTTGATTACGAGCACTTTTTTAAAAGCTTGTTTTTAATTTAACCTTTGACAATCACAGAAAATAGAATGTTTGTTTGACTTTGACTCAAGACAATCAAGCATATTTACAACAAATCCTATGGATGGCAAGGGCAATATCTATTGAATCCTCTAAGCATAAAATACAACACTTAGCCGGATAGCTAGACGCTTGGTAGCACTGGCTCCCCCTTACAGTGCACTTACTTCTCAGGCATACCAAGCTTCGAGTTCAAGGGGCATCACTTCCCAAGAACTTGCTATCTCTAACTAAGGAGTACATGAGAGGTGTCTTCGGCATGCGCGTATCACAATGCCTAAGCCAACAGATAGAAGGATTTTGGCCTCTACAAACAAAAGGTTCTAGTAAGGGCATTTGTTCGAGTGGGTATTGATCGGGTGAATAAATTGTCGCAATACCATTCCAGCACCCATTGTCTACAACTTTCATTGCATCCACAGTTATTTAGAGTGGTTCAGAAGAGCTTGGTTTTAGCCCGTCACCACTTAGGGTTGTTCCCTCTCAACAATGCCTATGCGAAGTGCCAGGCAAATCAGGAGGCAGGCCCAATTCTAAGGGTTAAAACATGCAATCAAACTAAAAGCAATCAAAGCATGCATGGTGTTCATTAACCTTTAGGAAACTAAATGTGCAACTACTTTAAAAATCACATGCAAGATGTTTTAATAGAAGTCTTTGACCGCGTCCTGCATAAGATTTTTTAGTAGTTTCATTCTTAGTCTTCATCACACGTAATGCCAAGGTGTTGCATAGAGAGTCAGTACCAAAGAAAACCAGAATATGAAAACAAAGTAATTTGCAAGTAAAAACACTGGTTTCACCTCTATTTCTGGCCTTACACAGGCGTAGAATGTCTCAACACAGGCATAGAATGCCTTGACACAGGCGTAGAATGCCTTGACATAGGTGTAGATCCCTTTGAAATAGGTGTAGGTCTCCTTAACACAAGTGCAGATCCCTCCTACATAGGCGCAGAAGTGCCCAGGAAGCCCTGAATTGCCCTATTTCTTGGGTTTTTTACCTGAAAATCAGCTCAAAAGCACTCAAAAACATAGTTAAGGGGTTAGTTCATGTTGGGTTCACCAGAAAATGTAGATAGGAAAATGGAATGCATCAAAGCAATATAAACATTAAACTATCTCAATCACAAAAAACTAGATTGCGATGATAACAATCCTAAAAACATTCAACAGAGATATGAAAACAAGACATTCAAATCAAATGCAAACCATCACAAGCATGAATATCTCTTCCTTTATTCTCCATTGTCCTTCTTTCTCCTCTAAATTGCTTTGTTTGTGGATCTCACCTACAAATGCAAAGGCATAGTATGAAAGCAAGATGAAATGGCAGCATAAGGATACTAGAAGCGTGATTGATTATCTGAAAATGTGATTAGATCGATTTGAAAATGTAATTAATTGGGATCCTTGATTGAAGAAAGTCATCCAATATATAGACAAATTGGAGAGATGACAAGATTAGTATGAAGAGATTTGAAAGGAAATTTCAAATCAAGAATGACAAATATGACAAATTATGACAAGATTGACACTTTCTATGCAAGATTGATTGATTGATAATTTATGACAAAATTATGACATGCAAGATTGATTGATTGACAAATAATGACAAATTATGACAAATTGCTATGCCATTCCCATGAAATTAGGGGAAATATTAGAAAAATAGAAGAAAATAGAAAATTAGATGAATTGGAAATTAGGAAATTAGAAATTGATGAAAATTAGGTAAATTAATTAATAATTTTTCATTCATTAATTAATTCACAAAAAGAGGGGGAATTAATTAGCCAATTAAATAAAAATTTAATTGTGACAAGAAGACTTAGGATAAATAAATAAATTATTTAACCTAGAGGGAAAATGATAAACAAGATTAAATGAATAAATCATAAAACCCTAGAAGATGAATTAGAAATGCAAGGACAACAATTAGGTCTTGACAAAAGATAATTGATGCATGGTCGATTTGATCATGATTTTGACTGACAAAGGACCAATGTTGATAAATGATTAAAATTGGTTGACAAATTGACCAAGATTGACAAAGAGATCAAATTGATAGGTGCCAATTGACGAGGAACAATGACTAATTGATTGAAATTGACATGATTGACAAGGACAAGGATCAATGACGAATTGATCGCAACAATGATGTAATTTGACAAGGACAAGGATCGATGAAGAATCGATCACAAAATGACAAGATTGACAAGGACAAGGATTGATGACGAATCAATCGCAAGATGACAAAATTGACAAGAGGACAAAACCCTAATTCTATCATCGATTAGGATTGACGATGTCCAAAATATGACAAATGAGCACACACATTGATGCGACAGGATAAGATCGACCAAAATCATAACTGAAGATTGTTATTGACAAGACCTAATTCGAAAGCAAGAAAAATGAGGAATGAAGAAGAAGGACTCGATGCTCGCAAATGATAAAGACCAAGTGTGCAACATAGGAGAAATGTTAATGCGATGCAAGAACCCTAAAATAAGGAAATGAACAAATGTTAAAGTATGACTCCACAAGAGTTGACCATTTTTAGACGTCTATAGGATCATTTCTACTACCCATAATCCCATCATTTTTTATAAATGACATTCTTTTTTGTCCATACACAATAATTTAATAACATGTTATTAGCAATGACTCTTCATGATTCTCTTCTTGATCGTTGAAACATGTTTTTTACTGATGATATGGATGATCCATTTTAAGGTAAGCACGATGTCCATAATAAATACACTTACAAAAAATTCTTGAGTGCCTCAAAAAATCCTTAAAGTTTCAAGTAGGACATCCATGGTATCCATGAACAGAGAGACTAGATAATGTGCCATGCACAGTAAGATCATGAATCGTAAACAATAAGAAAGATCTTAAAGTGAATTTGATTGAATGACCATCCCTTAAAGATTGAATTGCTTCAATTCCTTTCCACAATTCCATTATCTCATCATATAATGGCTCTAGATAAGCATCTATTGTTTCTGAAGTCACACTTTTCTTTCCTAGTATAATCAATGATAACATTAAAAAAAATGCTTTAGTTGCTAACCATGGAGGCAAGTTATAATTTATCAAAAAAACTGGCCAAGTTGACCATTTAGTACTTTGATCTAAGAATGGGTTCACCCCATCTAGATCCAAACCCACCCTTATATTATGAGTATTTTGAGAAAAATCATACCATCTATTATCAAATTACATCCATGTCCTTGAATCAGGCACATGCCATTGTTTTCCATCAGTGCTCTTATTTTGGGCATGCCACTACATAAGTTTAGCAATGGCTCTACACCTATACATTCAAAGTAATCATGGGATTATCGAAAAGTGGCAAAGAAATTTTCTAGGAACCACAACTTATTTCAACCCTTGTCTATACCTTGCTTCATGACATTTCAGACATTCACTGTCACTTGCAAGATTTTTTCAAAATAATACATAACCATTCACACATGTGTGGATGTTTTCATACCCCAAGCCAAGCTTACTGATTTGCTTTTTTCATTGAATTTGTTTTGTTGGCAATGTGGAGTCAGCTGGTAACAATGAACTTAATAATGCCAACAACTGATCTACACTCTCATTTGTCGAACCATAAACCACTTACAAGTTAAGAATTTGAAAGATTGTTGTCAAATAACTTAACTTACAATTAGCATAGACAAGCTTTAAAGCATCCTCCATTGAATTGGCCCAATAATCTCTTAGACCTCATTCAACATTCTATCAACTTCAAACCCTTCATCAAACATTTATGCCTCTTGATCTATGTTTGGTTCCACTTCATCTATGTTTGCTGCCACTTCGTCTGTGTTTTCTGCCTCTTCATCTCTCACAGTCTACAATTATATCATATCTTCATAATAATTATAATCCCAAGGGATTATACCACTATGCCCACAAATTATCATATGTCGATAAATCACATTTATTTTTTTCACCTTTCCACCAAGACAATCGTTACATGGACATGGATATGTGTCCAAGATCCTCTCATTAGCTACTCTTTCATCATGTGAATGATATTGCTCTGTAGTCAACCTTTGACACTGATCCATCTGTAATATTTTGCATTATAGTATTGTTTTGAGATCTATCTTACATTTTGAGACCGTAATAGAAAGAAGAGGATACAATGAGTCATTGTTTTGAGATCTATCTTACATTCATTTGAATTTTACCTACTAAGAGTGAAATATGTGTGTGTTTCCTATCAGCTTACTTTCAGCAATGAGGGTTTCAAATTACCTCTGAATTTGTTAAAGAGGGCCTCACTGACTTCAAATTCATTGCAACAAAATCTGATTTCCTTGCCCACCTTTTAAAAAGTCTCCAAGTCCTATCCAAACAATATTTATCGCCCATGCAAGTGCTTCAATACTTGTCCATAAGAATAACAAACATAAAAAATAATCCAAAGATGACACATTCAAGTAACTAGTGATACTCAATGATGACACATTAATGATTTATACTCTGATGCAAAGAAATTCAAATACAACATAATCATGAAAGTTTTGTTTAATACATACATTTATACAAGATTGAAATCTCATTTTATATATCTTACTATCGACATAACTATTGTACTCTATTTGGTGCAAGTGCTAGTTATTTTGTGGATGACTAATGGAAAGAAGATGAAAGCTATGCACTTTACAGGGTGCTTCCAAATTTTTGATGGCTGCTCCTTTTGAAATCGGAAGCGACAAGAAAAGTGTAGAGTGGATTTTAGAGTACATTATCAAGCACTGCAATGAGGGTTGGATTATTTCTGGACTCGTCAGAGCTCTTCCTGTTTCAAATGAAAATTTTAAGCTCAAGAAAATGATGTTGCTGAAAATTATTTCCTCATATGTTCACAATGAGTCAATTGTTCAAGCACAAATAATGGGACATCATAGAGTTTGGTCATGTTATAACTCCATGTCTGTCTTTTGTGGATGACTAATGGAAAGTAGATGAAAGTTATGCAATTTACAGGGTGCTTCCAAATGTTTGATGGCCTCTCCTTCTGAAAGTATACTTGGATATTGATGTCATGCCCAAAATTTAGGGCAAAACACAACCGACAAATTTTTTTTTAAAACACAGAATTATATGCATTCATTCACTTTAAATAGTTGTGACAACTTAACAAGTTGTTCTAGACAAAATTTTAATTGGTATTAAATACTAGCATGACAATTTTGATAATTTCTATTATCAAGTGGAGCAAATAAGTTTCATGAGGGAGTTGTTAAATACTCTTGAAGGTCCCTTTCTTTTCAGTTGCGTCTTATTAATACTTAAATAGATTCTTTTCTACTAAATAGTTTTTAATAAATTTACTTGGTTCGACATCAATTATTTAATGAATATCAAGCTCCCATCATCCTGTTAATACACCCTTTCTTAATAATTTAATTAAACTGCAGGGTGCTATTTGAGTTAATTTTATTATCACATCAAATTTAGACAAAAGATTGATTTAATTCATCACTCTCTAAATAATTATCAAAGATCTAATTAATCTCCAACTGGGGCCCTTCGATTAATTTTAGGAACTAGTTGAATTAGTCCAAGCACATAGTTTTATAGATGTCTATATTTTATTTTACCTAATTAAAAGTAGTGTATACTAATTCGACTAAAAGAATCAATTAAACCCATAATGAACATCGTTCTATAGGATTAAATCTCTAAAACTTATATTTTAGTTGGTCTGAAAATATTTCCTCTCAGCTATAACCAACTTACCAACTTTGACCTAAAACTCCTTAGAAGATTTAACTTCCTAAGAAATTCAAATGTTAAACATCTCCCCTTTTATATATATTTGCCCACCTAAACATTAAAGGCGTATTTAGATTATTAAAATATTTAATCTACATTTGCCCTTTTTCATTATATTTACCGGTTTATTTAACAATTTATCAAAGTACGAATGTTTTAAATAGACCATCATATTATGGCCAATTTGTACATTCATTTTAATAACCACATACATATTCACCTATATAAAAAAGAAAACAATTAATTTTTTTCTATATTAAACAATGCCATATCGCTTAACCTGTATATTTTAAAAAAATATAGAAACCCTAATCCTTTTTTTTGTTAAATTGTTATAAATGGCCCCATTATTTATCTATTTCATTCTTTATTGTTATTATATCCTTTCAAATACCCTAACCCAAATTGGGTTAGGGTTTCAAATTTTTTTTATTTGATGCAGGTCCGAGCGACTAACAATGGCGATGGCCGAACAACTAAGTGGGGAGGGAGAGGCCGAGGGTTAACGGGTCGGCGGTGGGCGTCTCAGGGGTACCACTGTGGCGGCAAACCCAAGCGTCGTCACTATGGAACCACAGTGGCGACGTTCCCAGGTGCCGCTCACTGTGGATACCATAGTGGCGACGCTCGCGGGTGCCGCTCACTATGGATACCACAGTGGCGACGCTCTCGAGCACCGCTCACTGTGGATACCACAGTGGCAATGTCCCCTCGTGCCGCTCACTGTGGAAACCACAGTGGTGGCGATCCTAGAACGCGCCTCAAACCCTTGCCCCTTGTTGGTATTTTATATATTATTATTTTTTTGTTCCTTTTTTTAATTTTCTTATTTTTATTTACTTTATAATTAAAATAATACATTTATATATATATATATCTATATATATATATTTATTTATATATATATATTCACCAATAAGCTAAAAGTGTTGATATATATTTAAACTAAAATTTATAAATAAATATATATTCAGATACATATATATTTATTTATATGCTTATGTTTTGGAATTCTCATTAATTTCTGAGTTTCTAAAGTAAATAAATAGGCTAACTAAATAAAGGTTTTCTTTAAAAAAAAAAAAGAAGTTAGCTGCATTAGATATACTTAGAACTATATTTTTAGAATTTATTCATTTCCATTAAATCTGATTAACTATAGGATTTATTTCTGCATTAAATAATGTCCGAGTATACAACAACCATCCAAAAGACAAATTTTAATGAAATAAGCAGCAACCATAGAGGAATGAAATTTCTTTAAATCATTTTGCTCATTTAATCATAGGATTACATTCTCTATAACTAAGTAATTTATAGTATTCAATAATTTAAACAAATTCATATAAATGGCGTAAATCAGTCATTTTAACAGCAAGTAAATGTTTTATTAGTTAATTTAAAACTTAGAGATTTGCATAGAAAATAGTCTAATTTTTATTTTCAAAATAAATATTCATGCAAGCATTAAAATTTTAAGAATGATGCAAATTGATACTCAACCAAATCCTTTCATTCATGCAATTTTAAATTTATAGAAATAATGCATTGTTTTAAGGCATTTTCAAAATACAATAAAGACATTATTACAAGAGGGCGAAATACCCAAACTAGTCCTTCATTCCTATTATATGAGGACTTCAGATAAATTAGCTACATCTTTTTTCCTAAATGGGTACAATCTATAGTTACCTTTTACATTTCTGCACTTATAATATCAGTTACTCCATTTCCAAATCTTTTTCTACAAACAATTAAACCAGCAACTTCTATTTGTCCCTTTTATTTTTCTTTCCCTTCAACTACCTGCAGATAAATCATTGCTATGACCATGGAGTGCTCACCTCCCAGCCTAGGCTAATTAGTAGCCACCCCCGAGCTCGGAGAACCAAGCCCTAGACAGGCAACAAACATGCAAACACAAAAGACAGAAAAATACATAACTCAAACACAACCCCAACCCGGGCTACACTGCACCACACATTGGTGATGTCTTTTCAAGGGTGGTAGTGGACCAAGTACCCTGAGGAGACTGCAAGTATGGTAAAACAATAGCCACCTCATGGAAAACCAAAACATATAGCCACCTCATGGCACACTAAATACCTCAAGTATAACATAAATCAACCCTTTATTCCTTATGCCCCCCAAGGCATTCATGCCTTATTTCCCTCCTTATGACCCCCAATGCATAAACAAGCCATGCAGCAAGGGTCACATGAATTCCCTTGTGATCGCTCTCATAACGAGAGTCTTTCACTCGAGGGCTGTCACTTCTACCACCCACAAGATCCTCCTCTCTCCCAAGAGTAGGAGATCCTGATTACTCCCAAACACACATACAAAGTATAAACAAATTTCCAAATAAATCTCCAAGAGAACATGCATGAAAAACAAATCTTTTTCACAAACAT